>NW_006399885.1:1931437-1952293 GCF_000299155.1 Elephantulus edwardii | reverse complement strand
TTCTTAAGCTGAAGGAGTTGAAAAACAAATTCAAGCCACAGGTGGCAATACTTAAAGATAGTTTGGGTAGAATGTTAAATGATCCAGGAAGTATCAAAAGAAATGGAAGGAGTACACAGAGTCACTGTATCCAACGGAATTGGCTGACACAGGAATTTAATGAAATAGCATATGAACAAGAGCCTATGGTGATGATGAAGGAAGTTCAAGTTGCTCTGAAGGATTGGCAAAAACAAGGCTCTAGGAGTTGACAGCATACCATTTGATTTATTTCACCAAACAGACGCTGCCCTGGATGTGCTCATTAAGTTGTGCCAGGAAATCTGGAGGACAGCCAGCTGGCCGACTGACAGGAAAAGATTGATATTTGTTCCCATTCCAAAGAAAGGTGACCCAACAGAGTGTGGAAATGATCGAACAATGTCATTGATATCACATGCAAGCAAGATTCTGCTGAAAGTTATCCAAAAACATTTGGAACATAATGTCAACAGAAAACTGCCAGATGTGCAGGCTGGATTTAGAAGAGTTCGTGGTACTAGGGATATTATAGCTAATGTTAGATGGATCTTGGCAGAAAGCAGAGAATACCAGAAGAATGTCTATCTGGGCTTCATTGACTGTTCAAAGGCTTTAAACTGTGTGGATCACAACAAGCTATGGCTGACTCAGAGAAGAATGGGAATCCCAGAGCATTTGATTGTGCTAATGCGAAACCTATACTTGGACTAAGAGGCAGTCATCAGAACAGAGCAGGGAGACACTGGATGGTTCAAAATAAAGAAAAAGGTCCGTCAGGGATGTATTTTGTCTCCATACCTTTTCAATCTGTATGCAGAACAGATCATCCAATATACTGGGCTATACAAGGAGGAATGTGGCATCAGGATCAATGGAAGAATCATCAACAACCTGTGTTATGCGGATGACACAACCCTATTTGCTGAAACTAAGGAGGACCTGAAGTGCCTGCTGCAGGAGGTCAAGGACTGTAGTCTTCAATATAGATTGAAACTCAACATCAAGAAAACAAAGATTCTCACCACTGGGCCAATTGGCAGCATCAGTATGGATGGTGAAGAGATTGAGATAGTTAACAGTTTTAGTTTACTTGGTTCCACAGTCAACACTCTTGGTAATAGCAGCCAGAAAATCAGAAGACGAATTACATTGGGAAAGTCAGCTGTGAGGGACCTCTCAAGAGTACTGAAGAGCAACGATGTCAGGCTGGAGACTAAGGTGCACCTGATCCAGGCTATAGTCTTTGCAATTACGTGCTATGCATCAGAGAGTTGAACAATGAATAGAGATGACAGAGGCAGAATTGATGCCTTTGAGCTGTGGTGCTGGAGCAGAGTGTTGAATATACTATGGACTGCTAGGAGAAGAAACAGGTTTTCCTAGAGAGGGTAAAGCCAGAATGCTCCTTGGAGTCAAGGATTCTGAAGCTTTGTCTGGCATAACTTTGGTTATGTTTCAAGGAGGGACTGGTCCTTGGAGATGGACATCATATTTGGGAGTGTGGCTGGACGGCGCAGGAGAGGAAGACCCTCTCATCTCATTGATTCTGTGAGTAGAGTGGTGGGAATGAGTGTGTTTTGAGACGGTGAGGTTGGCACAGGATAGAATGGCATTTAGGGCTCTTGTACATAGGATCACCATGAGTCGCAATTGACTTGATGGCACATAACAACAAGGAATATCATAATCTGTTTCATTCATCTTTTTTGTAAGTTGGCCTCTCGGTTCCTCTGTTTCACTATTATGAACAGCACTACCATAAACATTTTAAAATGTTCTCTAGTACTCTTTTGTAAAACAGGTCTTTGCAATAATATGCTGTGCATATGAGAGAGGTGGACAATGAATAAGGATGACAGAAGAATTGATGTCATTGAGCTGCAGTATTGGAGAAGAGGACTGAACATCCCATGGACTGCCAAGAAAATAAATATGTCTTGGAGAGCGTGCAGCCAGTGTGCTCTTAGGAGGCAAAGATGATAAAGCTTCACCTCACATACTTCTGGATGGTGGTAGGAGGGGCTATTCTTTAGAGAGGAACATGAAGCTCAGAAAGACTGAGGTTCAGAGGAAGATATTCAGATGGCCAACAGACGTATGAAGAAATGCTTTTAAGTCACTAGCAACAAAAGAGATGCAAATAAAACCCACAATGAGATACCATCTCACCCAGTTAGCAGTGTCAATGTTTAATAGGACAGCAAGTAATAAATGTTGGAGAGGATGTGGAGAGATAGGAACTCATAAAATGTTGGTGAGATTGTAAAATGGTACAACTACTCTATAAGGTAGCTTAACGTTTCCTCAGAAAGCTGAACATAGAAATTCCATATGATCCGGCTATTCCATTTCTTGGAATAAACCAAAGAAAATGAGAACTGAGGCCCAGAGATCTGTACACCAGTGTCCATAGCAGTATTATTCACCATTGCAAGAACATGGAAACAGCCCAAATGCCCAACCACCATGTAATAGATTGAGAAATTATAGTACATTCACACAATAGAATACTACATAGCATGCAGGAAAATTATTTTGTAAATTACTACCTAACTTGAGAGGGACTGGAGAGCTTTATGCTAAGTGAACTAACTAAGTCACATAAGGACAAATATTATAGAAATGGAAAATAACTAGTAAAATGTGTATGAGGATCCAAAGTGGGTGTGGAGCATAGGAGCAGAGAGGTGATGATGGGCAGGGAGTCACAAAGTTCGATGGGTACAGGAGGGGTAGGTATGGAAAAGGGAAAGATCCGATATGGAAAACAATGTATATGAACTTTCTAAGTAAACCAGTATGAAAGGAAAATTTATTTAAACTATAAAAAAGAAAGGCTGAGGTTCGACAAAGGAGAGGAGGACTCTCAGCCGGAAGGATTGACCCAGTGACTGTCACATGTGTTCTAATGTGTCAGGAAGTGTGAGACTGGCACAGGCTAGGACAGGGTTCAGATATGTTCATAGGTTGCTGTGAGTTGTACTTGATGGTACCTGACAACAACAACAGTGCCATTTGTGAGTATTAACCTAGAGTATAAATCTAGGAGTAGAATCATAGGCCACATGAACTTTTACATGGTAGTGACAAGTTGTTTGCTAAAGTTACTTGACCTGCTTACTTATGCACCAGTGGTAGGTGCTCCCATTAAACCATGTGGACTTCTCAGTAGTCCATGTTTTCACCAACCCTCGCTCACTTTACTTTTTTGTGAGCATCACATTCACTCATTCACTGCTGTCAAGTGAAAACCAGCTCCTTCCGAAGCCTCCAGCAAGTTTCTGAGACTGTGCAGGAGAGGAGAGTGACCATCTTTCTCCTGCAGAATGGTGGGCTAATTCGAACCGCCGCAGAGACACCACCTTTATGTTAACAGCTCAGCTCTGTACTGCTAGGCCGCCAACCCCCCCTTTTTGCAAACTATCAAATACAAATAATAATAATAATAATAATAATTATTATTATTATTAATGAGATGAAGCATCTTTATATAAGATTATTTTGCTCCTTCACATTGATATATTAAAATTCGGGATACTTTGTGGATTATCTGTGTTTCCAATACATCCTGTTTTATGACTCCTATTTCCCTTTGTGACTCTCAAAGATTTCATTGAGATAGGTTAGTATTTACAGTAAAGTTGCACATAGTACAAAATGTTCTCAGATATCTTTCACCCTCCCCAATAAACAAAACCAAAGCCACTGTTGTCAGGTTGGTTCTGACTCCTAGTGACCCTCCGTCAAGTTTTTGCGGTTGTTAGCATTTTAAAGGAGGAGACTGCCTATCTTTCTCTTGTAGAGCAGCTAGTAGACTTGGCCAGCCTTTTAATTATCAACTCAAGATTAAGATCACTGCACTACCAGTGAGCTCTAATAGCACTATCTGTAATAGCACTATCTGTAGTATTTATGAACCTTTGGACAAAATAAAGAACAAACAAGTCTCTCTTTGGATGAGTGCAAACAAAGTACTCCATACAGACAAGGAAGTCGAAATTTGCTTCACACACTTTGAGCATGTTGTCAGGAGAGGACCAGTTCTTGGAAAAAGATCCCATGCTAGGAAGGGTGGAGGGTCAGAGAAAGAGAGGAAGACCCTCAACCTGATGGACTGACACAGTGACTGCAACCGTGGGTGGGGGTCAGCATGTCAGAGATGGTGAGGATGGAGCAGAATAGGGCAGGAGTCACATCTCTTGTTCCTAGGGTTGCTGTGAGTTGTAGTGAGCTCCGTGTCACCTAGCAACAGCAATAACAGCGATGGTATATTTGTCAAAACTAAAAATAAAAAGTAACTGTATTGCTGTCCTTGCTGTGGAGTCAGAACTGCCTCAACTGACCTTCTTTTGGGTGGGGCTGCTGGTATTTACAAGAATCATGGCCTTTGGGTTAGCAGCACACACCCCCAGTAGGCTGTATGAAGAAGGCTCCCTGAAGAAATAACAGCGAGGCCTTGTGATTAATGGACCTGCTGGTTTGCTCTGGACTTCATTCGTTATTTCTACTGATGGCTTACTTTTGCTCCACATTTATTCCTAAATACACCATTGTGTTTAGACTTTACATTACCTTTTTCTAAATTTAAGTATAAATCATACTGGTTTTCATTCAGTTGGTTCAAATTAATTTTAATTTATAATGTTCATTATAATTTATTACTGTAATTATTTCAAACTTTTTTTATATATCACCTTTCCCTTCATGCAGCTCATCCATTTTTTGTGCCACGCTCTGTCCCTTCTCATCCCTATTATCCCTGTCGAAGGTTGATTCTGTGTGTCAAGCTTTAGTTAGCTTTTCACATTTATGGTCCTATACTGTAATTGTCCCTTTGTGACTGACATATTACTCAGCATCACTTGTTCTCATTTCATCCATGCTGTTGCAGTATCTTGTGATGAACATTTAATTGTTATCTCATAGTCTTAACTTATTGTTATTTTTTCTATGGTTAATACTATTATATCTTTGTTTAAAATGCTTATTGTCTTTTGATTTCTTCTAAAAGTTTTATCACTTACCTTTTCTTAACTTACTGAAATTGAATTTTAAATGTTTCCACATTTAAACTAGATCAAGTAGTGATTTAATTGCTGTTTCTTCCCCCTACTTTTTTAAATTTTCATTTTAGTGATTGTCTTTCAATTAGGAAAAAAATCTTTTAAGTACCTGTGTTTTTGTTACTGTTGTAATAGTAATAGTACCTTTTGAAAGGTTTTTCTTATTCTGCCGTAAAGAAGTAGTATTTGTATTTTGCTCTAAATTACTTACCTTTCAAAAACATCTAATAATTTCATTTTAATCTTAAGTTTTCTGTTGTTTATCATCTGTGAATAATAGTAATTTTGCGTTTTCCTTTTTAAACTTTACAACTTTTCTGTTTGTACAATTTATTTCTTCTTGTGCAGTGTTAAATACAAGTGATAATAGAAAATATTCATTAATAATAATAATATTTACTATATGTTGTTGAGCTAATTTTACCGAAATATCCTATGTGTGGGGGTTTTTTGTTTGCTTTGTTTTTTAGAATACATGAATATAAAATTTTATCAGATGTAGTATGATAAATTGCTGTTATATATTTCCCTAAAATTAACATTGCTCTTGGATTTCTGTGATGGGCCCAGCTTGATCCTGTGATAATAGGTGTTTACTCCCTTGAGCATTGATGTTACATTAGCTTCGTGCATCACTCTGTATGTAATTCATTCACTGTGGCAGAACAATGGGCAGTCTCCTCCTGTGATATTTATTGCCTCTGAAAACCTGCTGGAAGGTTAACTATGAGTTGGTTCCAGCTTGACAGTACCTGACGAAAACAACAACAAAATAAGACAATGGATGACAAAATCATATGTAAGAATGTTACACAAGTGAAATGAATCACAGAATTCCTTATGCAATACGTTTTCTACTTCCACTCCCACTATAGAGGCAGTTTGGAGAGACCATCATGTTAGCCCACTTTTCTCCCCAAAATATTTTCAGTCACAGCAGTTTAAGATTCAGAGTTGAATCTGCTCCTAATATTCAAGGGAAGAAAAAGTAAGGGTCAGATAATAATAGTGATTAAGTGAGTCAGAAGATGGATGCAAAGGGGAGGCACCCAGGGCTCTCAAAAATCCTTGACTGCATTCTTCCTTAAAGTATTCTAGATAAATGTTCTCTAACTTAACAACTGATAAATAAATAGTATCTTCCTAAGGACCAAAAGTTAGAGATGAACAGAAGATTTCAAAGAGCAGCTTGGGAATACAAACCAAAGTATTATAATGAAATGTGCAAACAGCCTGAAAACTAAACAACTATAAAACGAAAAGTAAAAGGAAAGAACATATCTGGCATTTCTGAAACTGAAAGAAGAAACTTAAGAGCAAATTAAAGCCTCAAATTGCAATACCGAAGGAATCCTGTCACTGTATAGACAAAAATTAATCGACACTGAACCATTCCAGGATGTGGCATATAATCCAGAACCAGTAGTAATGTAGAAGGAAGACTAAACTGCTCCCCACTCATCCCTTGGACCTTTACTTACTTTCTTTTCCTTGAGTGCACTCCCTATACACCCTTCTCATAAATTTAATCCCCAGCCTGATAACTTGGGGATAGATATCTCTGCTGTAGCCAAAACCACCATGCTTGACAGAGTTAGTAGTGGCTTTCTCTTTCAAGATCTGTATTGTACAATAACATAGCTGTTAAAAACACTGCGGGGCTTCTCACTGCAATGAGAAGAAAAGTCACTTTCCTCGTCATGGCTCTGTCCAGACCTGGTAATGTGTGTCCTGCCTGCTCTACTGCCGTTTTCTTTATAGCTATACATCCCCACCCTGTATTTCAGAACACTGGGGCAAATGGATAGAAACACTCAAGATTGCATTTGTTGACACAGACATTTAGACCATGATCATTCTGTAAAAAATTGTCCTGGTGATACGCATTGTATATTAGCTTTTCTCTGAAAGCTTTCTTTTCTTTCTCATTGGTTTTCTTTGGTGTTAAAACTTTAAGTCACTAATACTGCATATAGAACAAGAAAAAATAGGAAAGAAGAAATTTCAGAAAGACTAGCTAAATAATAATAATGACAAGCTAAATACTAGACAGTGCCAATTGCATGAGTGTTTTGTGTGATCCATCACTGGAATCACACAGGGTTGTGTTTGTGTGTTCCATTCACCTGAAGAGCCCTCATCTAAACAATAAGAGCATTGAGACAAGGAGAATGTGCCTTCCCTGATCTTTCTTGTCTGTCCCTTTTTCACATATTCACCACTAATGTTGTAAGATTTACATATTGTACTTGCCTTTTGTAAGAAGGAAAAAGAGCTAATGGAAATGAACAACAGAGAAACTAGAATAATGTACACTTCATGTTCACAAATTGTTTTATTCTGTTTATCTTGTGTTTTTGTTTTAACTAGAAATATTTTTGGAGTTTCTTTAAAATTATGATTGGCTATAAAAATTTATTGAAAGCACATTATTTTCAACTGTGTAGGATTTGCTTTTATTTTTTGCTAAAATTGGTTTATTATTAAGGAACATCTATTTAATTCCCACATACTTGTAAATATATTCTTAATAGGTCAATGTCTATCATCTAATTTTACATTGTGCAACAAGTGTACATTTATGGCTTTAACAATTCTGTTCTTGTTTATAGGAAACTGTTCTTTTGTCATTTTATAAATTCCTCAAAGTGCTGAAGAACTAATCTTATTTTTTAAAAATATTAATTCATAGTTGTCTAAAGATTAGGAAAAATATGCGTATTTTATCCCATGTTGAAATTAGTTATTTTTAAAATGAGCCTGAGCCCATATAGCCAGGTTAGTGAGTAATGGCAGCTTGTGTTAAAGGAGAAACATTTATTAAACTTTATTCTTTTTTTTGCTTTTTAAAAAACTTTATTATTTTTGTGTATATGATCAAATCAGATCTGACTGGTATAGGAACAGATTGCCCCTCCTTTTCCAGAAGAGCATCTGGTGGATATGAACTGCGTACCTCTGGGATTGCAGTGCAGCTTCCTACTACTAGGCCATCAAAGCTCCCCAAACTGTTTTCTTAACTGTGTGACTCTTGTTTTAATGCCTCTTTTATATCTTTGACCATTTGCTTTATGAATGTTCTCTTCCAGCTTGATAAAGATGACATGGTATACATGGAAGCATATGATAAATTGCTGGAGTCCTGGCTAACTCTGGTCCAAGATGACAAGCATTTCCATAAAGGCTCTTTTACACAGCATGCAGTTCAAGTCTTTAATTCCTATATTCAGTGCCACCTAGCTGCTCCAGATGGCACAAGGAATTTGGTAAGTTTTAAGTTAGGTTGTAAGTAAAAATCTACTTAATCATAGGCTGATTAAAAATTATTTAATACTAGAAATTGAGGCTAGGCTCCCTCAAAAAATTGTTGGATTAAACTCAAGTAAACATGATCTCCACTCATGTATAACTGAGCTTTTTGTTGTTGTTTTCATGTGGGCTGTTACTTACAGTTTCCTTTATTGGTTTTCCTCTGGTGTGGGAGGAGGGTTGTGGGTGTACAGTTAGCTGTGCTGAGGCATGACTCCGTGGGTTAAATAAATACCCTCTACCTCTTTTCTTCTGCCTTCTCTCTCTTCTTCTTGCAAGTAATGTAATATAATAATCACTTGACAACTGCATAGAAGACTTCTTTATCCCAGCTCCACTGTCAGTTTAAATACACACCAGAAAGTGATTTCAGTGCAGCAGAGTTTTTCACTTCATTGAGCAAGGGAGTGTAATCCCTAATTCTTTATTTCTTTCATCCAATAGACTGCCAATGGTGTGGCCTCTCGTGAGGAAGAAGAAATAAGTGAGCTTCAAGAAGATGATCGAGACCAGTTTTCTGACCAACTAGCCAGTGTAGGGATGCTCGGAAGAATTGCTGCAGAACACTGTATACCTCTACTCACAAGGTATAGTCCAAAGAACCCCACTCACAAGGTATAGTCCAAAGAACCCCATGGGGAAATTGTCACAATTTGCTCGACAGAGGACCTAATTATTAAAGACTTTAAATGGCCCCATCTCATATCCCAGCACACACACTGGAATGAATATACAGAAACATACTCATAATTGCTTTCCTTGGCATAGACATTTGGAGCACTGGCAGATTATGGAAAGCATGGTATGAGAAATGCCTTGACCCACATAAATAAAATCTTGGGATAACTGGTTTTCAAATGGCCATTGTACAACCTGATAATTTGTAGAGCCATATCTTAATTTTGTGTCATAAACAGCAGGTCACATTGCTGTAGTGCTTTGAGAATCCAGTTGTGTATATATTTTTGCGAATGTTTTCATGCTAACCATGATGTCTAATAAGTGGAGATTGTTAGTTGTTGTAGATCACTGATTCTTGAACTTGACGGATATGTTGTTTTCCCCCCTCGTAGTTTATTAGAAGAAAGAGTCACAAGGCTTCATGGTCAGTTACAGCGACACCAGCAGCAGTTGCTTGCTTCCCCTGGTTCAGGCACTGTCGACAACAAAATGCTTGATGATCTCTATGAAGATATTCACTGGCTTATTTTAGTTACAGGTTGGTTGGCTGTGCATTTGTAAAATGTGACTAGCACCTTGGACATTTAAACTTTTAAAAGAAGCTCCATGTATTAAAGTAGTAGTCCATAAAAAGTTATGGATGAAGTTCCTTACAATTCTTGCCTGTCACAGCACTATTGGGTACATTTATAAAAATGCTAGCCAGCATGTATTCAGTGCCTGTTGCATACCAGATGTGTTATGTGGATCTCCTTTATTTCGGTAATAACCCACTGAATTAGTAGACTTACTAGGTATTATTTTTACCATTATTGTTATCCCCACTTTATAAATGAAGAGAGTAAAACAGAGAGTATAAGAAATTAGCTGTGGTCATACTGCTGTTAATTATTAGAGTCGGAATATAAATTTAGACAGTGTGACTTTTAGGATTTTCATTTTTAACCATCATACTCTCAGTGTTTCTGTACTCTTAATATAAACTCTCTATATAGGTATGGATATTTATAAATCTAAACTTTTGTAAAAACTATTCCCAAAATACCAACTTTTGATGTTGATAATAGCAGAATTATGTAGATATCATAATATTCCTATTAACTTGACAAAATATATACTGAGAATTATTTTTTAAATTAGTATATATATAAAAAGCCTTTGTGTCACTTAGAATGATAAAATCAATGAATAAAACATTTGTCCTTTGACTTTCTGTTTTTGAAAATAAATTATATGAGAAAAAGAAGGTTCTTCTCATTAAACTGAAAATTAACAGATTATCATTTATGATGTACATCAGTTTATATGATGTATCTAAATCAAAACTGAAAACCTTTATAGTACAATTTGATAAATGTAGATTTGTTAAGTGTTCATTTTTAATTTTTTTTAAACTGAAGGCTACCTCTTAGCTGATGATACTCAGGGCGAGACTCCGCTAATACCTCCAGAAATAATGGAATATTCCATTAAGCATTCATCTGAAGTTGACATTAATACAACACTTCAAATTTTGGGATCTCCAGGAGAAAAGGCTTCTTCCATCCCAGGGTACAACAGAACAGATTCTGTGATTAGGTAATATACACTCTATAGATGTGCTCTTATAATTTATACTGTTTTTAAAATTCTGAGTTGATGGGTAGATGATTCGAGTGATAGGCACGTTGTAAGTCTGATACATGAGAGAAAGTTTAACTTGAAGAAGCCTTTGCATACAGAAGGATTGCAAGTGCCAAGTGTATTTAAGTAATGCCACTCTAATGAGACCAGATATGAGATCCAGTACTGAGAAAAGCAAGTGTAAAGTCATTCTGAATACAGTGAGACTTTGCACAGATATTCAGTCTGATGGACTGTTATCATATCTATGTCCAGAATGACAGAAGAAATAAACAGATTATTTGTTGTTTCTAATGGCTAATGCTATATTTCAATATAATCTTAAGGAAAGAAGGGCAATCTCCCCCGTGAGGTTTCCAGCCTCAGAAAGCCAGTAGAGAGTCAGCTGTAGCCACTCAGTGGCAGTACGTGAAAAGCTCATGGTAGTACTTTGCCCACATGTGTGAAACTTGACCTTTATGTCTGCAAGGTTACAAGGAGAGAACATTCACGCTCTTTAATTTCATAAATATTAATAGCAGTTTGTTTATTCGTTCTTAACAGTGAAATTAAGGGAAGATAAACTGTGGCTACATTGCTCCTAAGATAGCATTTTCCATTTTATTATCCAATTACCTAATAGTGTAGGCTGCAAGTATAGATGTAAGTAATAAAAATGGAGTTTTTTGAGTTTTAGGGCAAAATCCGTTACCCTAGCAGGTGCTTTCCCTTTCATTTCCCCTCTCTCCCCAAATGCAAAAAGGCCTGGATATTATTTACACCTTTGTAGTGAAAAACATTTTTAAAAGTTGAAATAATTAAGGTGATAAAAAGGAAATATTGGGGAGCTTTTTTCCTTTATTTCGTTTCTTGTTTGAAAGAAAATATCAAAATGACTGCATATTCAAAAAGTTTTACCTCCTTTTGAGATCATGTAAGTCATTTGATTTAGTGTCTGGAAATTAATACTTTCACTCTGTTTTGGTTCATGGTGTATGTTCATTCCAAAGTTGGTGTCTTTCAGGGAACTATCTTGTATATTTATTGTTGTATTTCTTGCTCTCAGTAATAACAGCAATGCTTGCCTTGCATTTAAAGTGCTTTTTCAGTTTTTGGTGGTCACTGTGGGGACAAAACACTGAAGTGTCGGAGAGCGCAGGACTACATAAGGAGTGAGGTCACGCCTCTTAGTCTGCAGATTAACTGGTTTTGGTCCAAAGAATTAATGTGAGATTGATTGATTAGTTGACTTATTGGAATGATATATAGGAAAAACATTTCTTGTTTGTTTTTTATAAGGTTTTCACCTTTATTAAAAAAAGAAATAATTATTAACATAATTATGGAATATCTGCCAATTACCAATACTCTTCTAGGGTTGAGATATGCCAGTGAACAAACCAAAAGGATTCACTCTCCTTTTAGAGGTCCTTGTTGGGGAGAGAGATAATAAAAGTTAATGATAGAGAAAGAAAATGAATAACTTTCTTGGTTTATAGACTGAGTCAACAAAAAGATTATCAAGGATTCCGGCTTTTGAGTCGTTTTTAGTTTTAAATAAGGGAATCCATGTAAGCTTTATTTAGAAGACAAATTGGAAGCAGAGAATAGTTTGCGATTGGTAAAGAAATTAGCTAGAGAGATATTCTGGGATAAATCCCTTCCACGCAGAGTAAACAGCTAATGCATGGCCATAAGGCATGCCTGGTATGTTAAAGAGGAGCAAAAATATATTTCTTAAAAAGTGAGGTGGGATTTTATAGGTGATGGAGCTAAAGAAGGGAAAGTGGAGATCTAATAAGGTCTTTGGCTTTTGCGGTGAGTGAAGTAGAATACTCCTGCAGGGTTTTGAGCAGATAGTAACTTAAGTATAAGACAGTGACTTGCACTATTAGATTGAGAGTACTCTGTCCAGTCTAAGGTGGAAGAAGAGGGACTAGTTGGGAGACATCTGAGAAAAGGTGATGGTGGCACGGACTGAATGGTAGCAGTGGAGGGGATTCAGGCTCTCTTGATGGTGCTCACATGAGGTCATACATAATAGAGTGTGTTTAACTAGCATGCTTAAGAAAGTAAAAGTATGATCAGTGTTAGAATAGCAAAAAGTCTTTTATATCTTTATCAGTTTACTAGCTTCCCTTATGTGCAAGAAACAGAGGAAAGCAATGAAACTACCTAAGAATAATGCAGGAGTATGCATGTTCACCAAACCTGTTGGAGGGACACACGAGAGTCAGAGAACTTAGACGAGATGATATTTAAAGCTAAAGGATGAATAGGCAGTTGTGAAATAAAACAGGACAGGGAGGAGTAATTCAGGTGGCGTCAGTAGTATAGACAAAAGCCTGGAAATAAGAGAACATGACTTCAAGTCAGAGAAAGTTTGATATGACTGGTGAACTATGAACTCAGAGAAGAATGATAACCATGCTAAGTGAGAGAGGTGGGGAAGGCTGAGGGAGGCTGGGCTAATGAGGTAGAAGTAAAAATGTCAAGCGGTGTGAAGTAGGAAATGAACCAATGAAACTGGTTAAGGATTATACTGTGGAAGATAGATTTAAAAGATGGCAAAACAATTTTGGCAATAATAGTGACAGGGAAGAACCGATGGATTTGAAAGGTGTTTTAGATAGTGGCAAGGCCCAGGCAGGTTCCCAGGGACCCTCACAGTCATCTGTCGAAGAATGGGACTTTTGTTTTGTTGTTACTTATCCTTCCACTTTTAAACAGGAAAGGCAAAGCCCTTCCTAATTCTAGATTTTCCTGTGATACATTTTTAGATGTCTTAAAACCTATACAATTTCAGTTCAGAATAGTACAGTACTGATAGAGGGAATGGCTAGGTAACAAATAATAAATTATTTCTCAAACAAAGATATCTTCAGTTCTTTTTGGATTTGTTAGTTGATAGATTATTAAATGGGTAGAGAATCTCAGTGGTTTTTGACAATGTAACATCGAAGACTGTAAAATAACTCCATGACCTAGCTCATTTTAAATAATTTTCATTCATTAATGTGAACCAATTTTCTCTGTGCTTATATCTCTTAAATAAAAAGCAGAAATAAAATTATACTCAACCACTTTTCATTCTAACAAGTATTATCTAACAATAACTATGTAACTATATGTTGTTATTGTTCCTTTGAGTCAAGTGGACTGTTAAAATAGCTCTGAACCTTGCTTCATCCTGAGCCAGTCTCACTGTTTCCTACACGCCTACATTAGTATACATAATATACTAATTAGAAAAAGATAAAAGCATCAGTACATTAATTTATAAAGAGATGGATAACATTTAATTTTATGTTTAATTAAATTCTATGTTATGTTTTTTTCAGCTGTGTTAGTATCGTAACAGTAACTCAATCCAGAAAAATTAAACATTGGAGAATTTTTAACATTCTATTTCATCATATATACATGTGTTTGTTTCAGAGAAATGTGTGAATGCAATAAAACATGATATACAAAATTTATTTCTGTAGGACTGTATTCTTTGTGCAAAATGGAATTCATATTTAAGGAGAAAAAGAAACTATAAACTGGCTGTTATAAAATGGATTAATGTATTTTCCAAATGCATGATGGTGGATATCACAACCCTATGATAATTAAATTCCTTAATATTATAGGATTAATGTAACTATTTTACTTTTAAACTATATTAAATTGGAGATTATATAGTTTGAAATAACTTAATCTTACAGGACAAAATTGTTATCTTAGTAATTGAAATGTATTATGAAATAGTTGTGGATTCTTTGGTTCATTTACTCTAAAATAATTCATGAAAGTGTAAGGATAGGTAGTGTTGGGAGCATGCACCAACAAAAGAAAATAGTAGAATATGAAATTCTTTCTGATTTAAAGTAGGCAGCGGGGACAGAAATGAAAAGTGAGAAGAAATCGGCAAATGAATTTAGGACACCTGGGAAGTATGGTGCCAAGGAACCAGAAAGAATTCTTTCACAAATGAGACCTTGTCAGTCAGTATCAGTTACTTCAGAGATGTCAGGTTAGCCAAAGAACACGTTCATAGGATTCACTTACAGGGGAATAATCTTCGTTTGAACAGCAAGGAGAATAATGGTAAACAAACTTCAGGGGCTTTGAAGCTTGCCATAGGTCTTGACATTAATAAGTCATAATATCGTGCTGTAACAGGTTTTTTAAAATCCTTTGCAGCTTTACCTTTAAAATCATATACATATATATTGCTTCTGATTATCAGTGCCCCACCCACATGTCTGTTCTCAAAGAAAACTTACTGTCTGCACTGTTTAGCTATGTTATTGAAAGCCCACAGTCATGTCAATTGTTTACTGTAAGAAATGAAGTGTGTGCCTTGAAATGATGAGTATAAGCACTTAGACAGTTACCCAGATCAAGTTTGTTAGGAAGTAAGACTATGAGATTAAAAACAGTGCTAACTGGCCTTGGTTGTTTTAAGCAGTGACGGAAGGCTGACAGATTTTAGCTTGTACGCTGACCGTGTGGCTTTTTATATTTTTCTGTCCTCAACCCAAAGACTCTCTGTGGACAGTGATAGTGTGTCACACAAGCAGTTACAGCTTCAACAGAGACAGTTCTGGGTCATCTTGTTCTAGTCTAATCCTTTTCTTTGTCTTATCTCTTAATTTCCTGAAAAGTCAGAAGTAAAATGCGGCATTTGCCTGCAATCCTATTAGTGATGATTTCCAAATATAGCTTGATTTAAAACTGGAGAGTTGCAAGGTGGATAAAGACTTAAAAAAAATATATATATATATGCATTTATATATGTGATTATATAACCAGTAAATAATTAGGAAAATAAACACATTCTGTTTTCTACCTCCAGGCTGTTATCTGCCATTCTCAGAGTTTCAGAAGTTGAATCTCGAGCAATAAGAGCAGATCTCACTCACCTACTCAGTCCTCAAATGGGTAAAGATATTGTTTGGTTTCTGAAACGCTGGGCAAAGACTTATCTCCTGGTGGATGAAAATCTATATGATCAGGTCAGAATGTAAAACTGTTTTATTTCAGTTTGGATTTATGATCATGACAACTGTAAAAGAGTTTCTCATCACAATATACCTTTCTAAGACAGGGACATTTTGCACATTGGCGAGAACTGTATTGAGTGGAGTACTGTTATAATAACCTTTCTTAGATGAGCCCCTACATGATACAAACAGTATGTACTGAAGACTAAAACAAAAGGATAATATTTTGAACTTACCCAGAGGCATCTTGATTGCAATAATGGAACACAAAAGTTGGCAACAGGGAAGAAGGATCAGGAGCTGGAAAACATAAACTCGGTGACAGAAATGGGCTGGAGATAGAATGATAGAATTCTGTACTTTTCAATGCAAATACCTTTTATAAGAAACATAAATGCAGGCTGATACATGGATTTCACCTGATGGTATGCATAGGAATTAAATAAATTACATTTGTGGAGAGAATTGCTGGAGAAGTTCATATCAGCTGGGAAAACTAGGCCAGGTGCTGATGTGGGACAGACCACCAACTACTCATATGCAAATTCAAGTTGAAGTTGAAGAAAATGAAATCAAATCCACAGGAACCAAAATTTGATCTTAAGTCTTTCACACTCAAATTTCAAAACCATCTCAGGAACAGGTTTGAGGTTTTGAGCACCAGTGGGTGTAGACCAAATGAGCTGTGGGAGGATATCAAGAATATTGTCCATGAAGAATGCAAAAGATCATTACAAAGGCAGAAGAGGAAGAAAAGACCCAAATGAATGTCAGATGAGACTCTGAATATTGCATTAGAGCGCCGAGAAGCCAAAGCTAAAGGAAGAAATTAAAGAGCTCAATAGAAAATTTTGAAGGGCAGCTTAGGACAACAAAGCAAGATCCTATAATAAAATGTGCAGAGAGCTGGACCCAGAAAATAAAAAAGGCCAAACTTGCTCAGTGCTTCTTAAGCTGAAGGAGTTGAAAAACAAATTGAAGCCACGAGTGGCAGTACTTAAGGATGCTTTGGGTAGAGTGTTAAATGATCTAAGAAGCATTAAAAGAAGATGGAAAGAGTATACAGAGTCACTGTACTAGAAGAAATTGACTGACACAGAAGCATTTCATGAAATAATATGAGCAAGAGCCCGTGGTGATGAAGGAGGGAGTCCAAGTTGCTTTGAAAGAATTGGCGAAAAACAAGGCTCCAGGAGTTGATGACATACCAGTTGACATATTTCAACAAACAGACGTTGCCCTAGATGTACTCACTAAGTTGTGCCAAGAAATCTGGAGGACAGTCAGCTGGCCAACTGACTGGAAGAGATCGATATTTGTTCCCGTTCCAAAGAAAGGTGACCTGGCAGAGTGCAGAAATTGAACAATATAATTATTATCACATGCAAGCAAGATTCTGCTTAAAATTATCCAAAAACGACTGGAGCAACACATCAAAGGAGAACTGCCAAATGTGCAGGCTGGTTTAGAAGAGGTCATGGTCCTAGGGATATTATTATAGCTAATGTTAAATGGATCTTGGTAGAAAGCAGAGAGTACCAGAAGAATTTCTCTCTGTGCTTCTTTGACTGTGCAAAGGCTTTTGACTATGTGGATCACAACAAGCTGTGGCTGACTCTTGAGAAGAATGGGAATCCCAGAACATTTGATAGTGCTTATGCGAAACCTATACTTGGACCAGGAGGCAGTCATCAGAATAGAGCAAGGAGACACAGCATGGTTCAAAATTGGGAAGGGGGTCAGCCAGGGATGTATTCTGTCTCTATACCTTTTCAATCTGTATGCAGAACAGATCATCCGAGACGCTGAGCTATAGGAGGAGGTATGTGGCGTCAGGACTGGTAGAAGATTCATCAACAACCGGCATTATGCAGATGCCACAGCCCTGCTTGCTGAAACTGAGAATGACCTGAAGCACTTGCTGCAGAATATCAAGGACTGTTCAGCCTTCAATACAGATTGAAGCTTGACATCAAGAAATTAGATTCTCACCACTGGGCCAATTGGCAGCATCAGTATGATGAAGAGATTGAAATAGTTAACAGTTTTAGTTTGTGTGCCTCCACAGTCAATACTGTTGGTACTAACAGCCAGGAAATCAAGAGATGAGTTGCATTGGAAAAGTCAGCTTTCAGGGACCTCTCCAGAGTACTGAAGAGCAACGACATCAGGCTGGAGACTAAGGTGTGCCTGATCCAGGATATAGTCTTTGCAATTGTGTGCCGTACATTGGAGAGCTGGACAGTGACTAGGGATGATAGAAAGAATTGATGCCTTTGAGCTGTGGTGCTGGAGAAGAGTGTTGAATAGAATATAACATGGACTGCTAAGAGAACAGACAGGTTTGTCCTGGCAAAGGTGAATCCGGGCTGCTTCTTGAAGTCAGATTTTGAAGCTTCATCTGACATATTTTGGGCCTGTTGCAAGGAGGGTCCAGTCTTTGGAGAGGGACATCATATTTGGGAGAGTAGAGGGACAGTGCAAGAAAGGAAGACCCTAGATGAGATGGATCGATTCAGTGAATGGGTAGTGGGAGTAGGTGTGTCAGAGATAATGAGGTTGGCACCGGATAGAGCAGGGTTTAGCGCTCTTGTACATAGGGTCGCTGTGAATCACAAGCAGATTGACAACACATAACAACAACAACAACAACCCAGAGGCAGCTCAGAAGACAGGCATGTGGTTTGATTCAATATCACAGGCCTGAAAACTCTATGGAGCAGTTCTATTCTGCATATGCGGGTGATCTCCATTAGTCAGGACCGACTTGAGGGAAACATAACAATAAAGAACTTTTCTGAGAGGGTACCGCTTGATCTCTGGCTAAAGCCCTGGTTATATTATAGAATACAAGTTAGTGTGTTAATACAAATATTCAAAGTTGATAAGATTAGCTTTTTGGAAATTGTGACAACATTGAGGCTGTCTTATTTTGTATTTATAGATAGGAGTGTATTTATTAAATTCATACTAAATAAACAGTTCTTAAAAGCTGTTTTCAGTGGACTTTCCTTCCTGACTTTGAAAATGTTTTCTCTCTTTAAGATAAGCCTGCCATTCACTACAGCATTTGGAGCAGACACTGAGGGTTCTCAGTGGATTATTGGCTACCTCTTACAAAAAGTCATTAGTAACCTCTCTGTGTGGAGTAGTGAGCAAGACCTTGCAAGTGATACTGTACAGTTACTTGTGACTTTAGTGGAAAGAAGAGAAAGGTAAGCCAGTTGGCAGTGGCTTTGTGTGAGTGTGTGTGTGTCCGCACGCGCGCACAATTGGCAAAGGTGTACAACCCCAAGCCCAGATCCTAGTTTTTTAGAACAGTGTTTTAAAAATCTGTGTCACACTATTGTTACAAATACTTCCATATTTTCTCATTTCTCTCCAGTATGTTGTTAATTTCTCTGCTCTATAAGGAATAGTGAGGTTTAATAATAAAATTTCAAAATAAATGTTTAGTGTTTTCTACAACCAATCCTGAAGTGTTTGTGAATGTCTAGGTATATCATCACCAACATTATGATTACTATTTTGCTAGTCTTTGCTGTAGCTAATTAATGCAATTCTGTTACCTGCAATTTTAATCTTGTTGCTATACATATAATGTAGGTAATAAATTTTATGGCATGTGATTTCTACCTACAGGGCAAATTTAGTAATCCAGTGTGAAAACTGGTGGAATTTGGCTAAACAATTTGCAAGACGAAGCCCACCTCTTAATTTCTTGTCCAGTCCTGTGCAGCGGACACTGATGAAGGCTCTGGTGTTAGGAGGTTTTGCCCATATGGACACAGAAACCAAGCAGCAGTATTGGACAGAGGTAACCTTCCCTTCTGCTTGGATCACAGCCTCTTACACATTTCTCTTATGTGCTATTTGAGATTTAACATAAAATTGTCTATGGAGAGGCAGACATTTTATTCATATCTTTCTACTATTTCCCCCCTTTTAATAGAGGTTGAAGATTTTTATTTTATAAGCTTCATAAGGCGTGCTTGCTTATGTGATAATGTTAAAATTATCAAATATTCTCCAGTTTAGGTACATTTTTGCCACTTCATCATTACCAATATTTTAATTCCTTTCTTCAGGTAAGAGCCCAGAATGGCTTATTAGTTCTCCATTAAGGAATAATGGAACAGTTGTAGACGCAGGTTAACATGGACCCCTTTTGTTATTGTGTACCATAGAGTCGGAACAGACTCATAGCTGACCCTGCAGCTGGTTTTCAGAAGCAGTTAATTGCATGGGAGGAGGTCGTCTATCTTTCTCCCTCAGAGCAACTCATAGATTTGAAACGTGTGCCTTTGGGTTTGAAGCAGAGTTTCTTACCCTTAGGCCACCTGAACTTGTGGGAGGCCCAAGAGTTAACAGTGTGTATAAGATGTTTTCCCCCTCCCCTGGTCACTAGCATGTTGTTAAGTACTAGGGAAGCAGTGCATAGTCACAGAATTAGATAGTCTTCTGTGACTTCACTGAAAACCAGGCTATTTACTTCTAGTTTAAATTATTGCAATGGGTAGCTCTAATTACAATAAAAACATTATCTTAAAAGAATGTTCGGAGTCATTTATCTACTCAGGACAGAATAGATTGTCTGCAGATTTTTCAATGTATGCCAGGAGGAACTGGAGAAAGAAACAAAACATGAGAGCTTTGTGTTGGGCTTGGCCCTGGTCGGCAGACATTGGCAAACTCTAGTCCTGGGCAAAATCTGGCTCATTCTATATACTTTTAAAAATAATGTTAACACAGGTATGCTTATTTGAATTCTACAATGTCAGAGTTGATTAGTTGAGACAAAGACTGGTGTGGCTTGCAAAGTCAACTTACTTTTTTTGGCTCTATATAGAACAAGTTTGCTGACTCCTTGCTGTAGATCCTCAATTCTTTAGCCTTTTGGGCAGTGAGCTAACCATTTGGGAAAAGGACAGCCTGGTCTGAATGGCACTGAGGAAGTAGTGCTAAGTCAGTGATTGTGTGTCCTTTGTTCAAGCAAGGTGTTGTTCAGCTTCCAAATGTATGGTTTTTTCTCCTTTATCATCCTATTATTAATTTCTAATTTTGTGGCATTATGGTCTGACAAGATGGTTTGTATTATTTCTATGTTTTTGAACCTACTGATGCTTGCCTTGTGACCTAGAATGTGATCTATTCTAGAGAATGTTCCATGCACTTTGGAGAAGAAGGTA
>NW_006399885.1:1925830-1928972 GCF_000299155.1 Elephantulus edwardii | reverse complement strand
CCCACAGTGTCCGGCAGTCTTCGCTCCTCTGGAGTTCCGCGGCAGGTGGCTGGCTGCTGCTCTTCCCGGGTCTCTTCCGGGTCCCTCTCGTGGCATTCCCCCGGTCTGGCGGGCGGCGGTGTGCTTTCCCACTGGCTGGCAGCGGCGTTCCCGGTCTGGCGGCGGCGTTCCCCCGGTCTGGTGGGCGGCCGCGTGCGTTCCCCCGGCTGGCAGCGGCGTGCGTTCCCCCGGTGTTCCCCGGTCTATTGTGTGTCCTTTGTGTATACCAGAGTTAGGATCATCATCCAAGTGAGTATTGCCAGGCTTGGCTCACATCTTTTGTTTTCTGTGCTTGTCCTGCTTTCAGCAGTTAACTATTTTGAAAGGTAAATGTTTATCCAAGTTGCAAAAATATCTTCTGAATTGAGCTTTAAAATATTTATGCTGTGTTTTATAGGTTCTGCAGCCACTTCAGCAGCGATTCTTAAGAGTGATAAATCAAGAAAACTTTCAGCAGATGTGTCAGCAAGAAGAAGTCAAGCAGGAAATCACTGCCACGTTGGAGGCACTGTGTGGCATTGCGGAGGCCACCCAGATTGACAATGTAGCCATCCTTTTTAATTTCCTCATGGACTTCCTTACCAATTGCATTGGGTTGATGGAAGTTTACAAAAATACTCCCGAGACTGTAAATCTCATTATAGAAGTTTTTGTTGAAGTTGCACATAAACAAATATGTTATCTAGGAGAGGTAAGAACTTTCTAATTTTATCTATTTAGGATTAAAACTTTAAAAAGTTATTGTAAGACATAGTTCATTTCAAATGTCATCTTAGATGTTTTTATACCTCTAAAGAACTTACTGCTCAGAGGAAAGTATACTGAATGAATAAAAATTCTTACCCTAAAAAAAAATATGTTGAATACTTGGTAATTTCTCTGGCCCAATCCATCATTCATTCAGATTTATTCAGGTGAGGGCTATTTGATTATATAAATAAAGTTTGAGAGAAAATATATCAGGTGAATGTTTATTCAGAGTAAATGCTATATTTAGTAAGAATATTTTATTTTCTTCACTTGATTATTTTTAAAGCAGCTTTAAAATAGCCTTAAAGCAATAGATTTGTATTTTTATTAGCAAATTTGCATATCTCATCCCAAACCCTTAACTTTGGATTCCTGATTTGTAATTTCCTTTTTGCTAGTTCACAGGAACCTGCCCAACTGTAAGGTTATAGTTTAGAAGTGTTATAGTCACAGATGTATTAAAAAGTGAACACAGCTTTTGAGATTTATTCTGATATTTAAGAACACTGTTGAGTGTTCCATAAGTGTTGTACAATAATTTGAATGACAGAAGTAAAGCTGTTCTCTTCCAAAAATCTTATTGTTTCCTCTAATAATATCAAGTGAACAAAAATTCAATGTCAAACTTTATTGTTAGGAAACAAATATTTTAAACATAACTATAACATTGTTTTAATAATTTCCTGAAGATCTGTATTCCCTGTTAGATTCTACCAGGGAGCATAACTTCTGTGTGTCCTCTCTTACAGTCCAAAGCTATGAATTTATATGAAGCTTGCCTTACTTTGTTGCAAGTATATTCTAAGAATAATTTAGGCCGGCAAAGAATAGATGTTACGGCAGAGGAAGAGCAATACCAAGACCTGCTTCTCATTATGGAACTGCTTACTAATCTCCTATCAAAAGAGTTTATAGATTTTAGTGATACAGGTATGCTGTAATCCTAATGTCATTGCCCCTTCTTTTAATAACAAGTGCTGAGAAGGTTTTCTCTTTTAAGGGAAAGAAATTCTGTGGAAAATTTCAGTGCACAAAATGAGTCAGTGTTTAAAGTGAGGGTGGGAGATCTTCCATCTTGACTTCCTTCTCATGGGAATAATCGAAAAAAATGACATCTTCATTTGTTGAGCTTTTACCAAATGCTCAACTCTTGCCTGTCACAGTGGCATGAAGTAAATATTGCTGTGCTCCTTAGCTGTGGTTATAAATGGCTCTGGCAGCCACACTCTTCGTGCTTGTACTTTTGTGTTAATTGGTCACTCCTGCATGTCCCTCTGACGTATCCCGAAAACCCACATACTGAATAAAATGCAGCTGGGGAATGCCATTGGAATGGCAAGCTAGACTTTCAAGACCTTACCCAGCAGATCACTATCAACATGGCCTTGAGAAAGTCTACTGGTCAATTGATGTAATAAAAAAATATCGTTGAGCATGTTTTAAGGAGCACTTTTAAAGTGTCTTTGGTGCCTCACATAGGGCCTGGCTCTCATTAGGTGAAAGGTTTATTGACAGCAAGAATTTCTATGATTTTACTTCACTGCCAGTCTTACCTTAACACAAAGTAAGTGCTTGTTTTGAAAGTGGGGGGAAAAACCACAACAGAAAAATAATCATACTTAGCATTTTCTTTTGATATTTTCTGCAGGCATTTGTGATAGATACTTTTGACTTTGTCCTTAGAAAAGTGTCCAAGTTGCTTACTGTATCTCACCGTACTCATTCTTTATTGGTGGCTCTTCTTTTATTTTTGTTCACTGAAAAAGTGATATTACTGTCTGTTCGTGATAGGAATTATCAGACTCCCAATCTGAAAACTCTTCTGTGGTTTGCACTTAACTGGAGAGGGACACCTAGTTTTGAAGGAATTTGGTAAGCATTGCTCTGTACTTTCCTCCAAGGATTTATTCTGTACTAAAGCTTCAACTGCCGCTGGCCTTAAGGCCCATCCTTTCATCCAGCTGTTGTCTCCATGCTTTCTGATGCCTTCAGATCAGTACTTGTTAATCTTGAGTTCCTGTGCTTTCCTCTTGGGATTTCTTAACCTCCAGATCGCATGTCTCTTTAAAATTTAGAGTATTTTTAGAGATGTTATCCTTAGACCCTTTCTCTAGAAGAATTTACAGTTAAACCAACCCTCAGAGATTCAGGTACAGTATTGCTTGTTTGATAGGTTCTTGGAAACTCTTGTGTAGACTTCTCAGAGGTGTAGAGACTCCAGGCTTAAGAACTCTGCAACCAGAGAAATCTGTGTTAAGACTATAGAATAGAACTCTTGAATGATTTCTTATTAGAGTTATCCTTGTATATCATAAATCAATTCATTTCGAATATCTCCTAAGGAAGAAATGGA
>NW_006399885.1:1904844-1924899 GCF_000299155.1 Elephantulus edwardii | reverse complement strand
ATTCGACACCACATAACAATAGCAATAACAACATACACCACATAACAATAGCAATAACAACATATTGTTGCTAGGTGCTTTTGAATGGCGTACAACCCATAGTAACCTTATGAACCATAGATCTGAACTCTGTCCTCTCCTGTGCCATCCTCTCACTGACATGCGTGAGCTCATTGCTGTAGTCACTGTGTCAGTCCATCTAGTTGATGGTCTTCCTCTCTAAGGAATAGCCTCTCCTAGCAACGTGTCCCAAGTATGTGAGATAAAGCTTTGTCACCTTTGCCTCCAAGGAACACTGTGGCTGTACCTTTTCCAAGACGTGTCTATTTGTTCTTTTCGCAGTCCATGGGATATTCAGTTCTCTTTTCCAACACCTCTTCTCTTCTCAAAGACAGTAATTCTTCTGTCATCTTTATTCGTTATCTCTCAACATCATAACCAGTGATTAAAAAGACCATGACCCAAGTCAGGCTCATCTTAGTCTTCAAGCCAGCATCATTGCTCCTCAATAATTTGGGAAGTTCCTGCCTGCAATTTTCCCACTGCAGTACAATCACCTGATCTGACTGCTGGAACCAAAGGTGTTGATTCCCTATTCTGTGCCTAAAACCCAATTATATTAAGTCTCAATCCTCAAATTACTAGTCTAGCAATCCATTTTTTAGAAATTTCCCTAAGCATTTCTAATGTACTATTAAATCTGAACAGTATACTGTGATTGTTTTCACTCAAAATGATGGTTTTAAAATGTTTCATACCTGTTTAAGTACTACAACAGAACAATTGTAGGGTTAACCAACCTATAAGAAAAGGGAAAAGTTGAGGCTGTCCATAATTCCAGAATAGATGATAATATTTAATGGCCTGATGGCAGTGGATTTGGCTTTATGAGAGGAATCATCTATATAAGTTATATACCTACCCAGTCCCTCATCAGGACCTAGAGCTTCTGAGAACAGTCTCCTTGAGCTTACTTTTCTGTAGCATAACTTCTGTGAAACTTCCCTAGAATTAGTGGACATTATACTATCAGTAGAGGAATTAGAATTTTTTACATAGAACTCTTAATAGGGTTACATGAAGATATCTGTGAGTGCTAAAATTAACCATGGTGGGTCAGTGGTAGAATGCAGCATTTTCACACAGAAGCCTCACATTGATCCCAAGGCATTGGCCCTGTCAGTGGAGACTTAAAAGTCACTCTGATGCTGGACAGGATTCAGTGAAGAATCCACATTAAGACAGACTAGAGAGAGGAGACTAATGATCTACTGAAGATCAGTTCACAAAAGCTGTATGGATTATGCATGGGTTTGGATTTATGGCAGGCCCGTCCCTGTGAGTCTGCCATAGTGTTCCATGCTAGAGCAAATTGTAACCCTGAACCATTGCTTGGCCTCCTTGCTCATAGGCAACAAGCACTGAATTGGGTTACACAGTAGAAAAAGAAAACATCAAAACTGTATGGATTGCTGCAACCACTGTGGAAAAGTGGTATGGCGCTTTCTCAAAAAGTTGCAAATAGAGATATCATTCGACCCAGGAATTCCACTCCTGAGACACCATAATTGCCACCCATGCAGATATATGTACACCCATGTTTATTGTGGCTTTGTTCACAGTAGCAAGGAGTTGGAAACAACCTAAGTGCCCATCAACAAACGATTGGATAGAGAAGCTGTGGTATATTCACACAATGGAATAATACGCTGCATTGAAAAACAAGGAACTCATGCAATATTATTCAAAATGGGTGACCCTGGAGGACATTATGCTGAGTGAAATATCTCAGTCACAAAAGGACAAATACTGCATGGTGTCACTGTTGTAAAACAGGACGGACATCAGGTTTGGGGGGAGACTGAGAAAGATGGGTTCAATAATGTATACTGCATTGAAACAGATAAGGAAGAAAACTATTTAAAGGGGATATGCGATTAGGTATTTTTGTCATGACGGGAGTCCAAAGCAAAGGCTGCATAGTGGAGTAGACCTGGGGGAAGGGGTTGTAAAACAATGAAAAAACTTTTACTTTTCCAAGAGGGTAGTGTACTAGGAGGGAGGATTGGGAGGGGAGAAAAGTGCAACAATGTTTGAATGGAAATCCAAAGTCTCTAAATTTTCATTGAAATTAATAATTGTTGTTGTTGTTATGTGCCATCGAGTCACTTGTGACTCATAGCAACCCTATGTACAATAGCCCTAAACTCTGCTCTGTCCTGTGCCAGTTGCACTGTCTCCAATACACCCATCCCAATTACCCCAGTCACTGAATCAATCCACCTCATAGGGGGCCTTCCCCTCCTGCACTGTCCCACCACCCTACCAAGCATGATGTCCTTCTCCAAGGACCAGTCTTTAACATATCCAAAGTATATTAGACAGAGCCTCAAAATCCTTGCCTCCAGGGAGCTGCCCAGTTTAACTCCTTCCAGGATGAATCTGTTTATTTTCCTAGCAGTCCATGGTACCCTTAATACTCTTCTCCAGAACTACAGCTCAAAGGCATCAATTCTTCTTCTATCCTCCTTAGTCATTGTCCAACTCTCTGATGCACAAGTGATTGTGAAAGACCATGGCCTGTATCAGACACACCTTAGTCTCCAGAGAGACACCATTGCTCTTCAGTACTTTGGAGAGGTCCCTAACAGCAGACTTTCCCATGGCAATGCGCCTTTTTATTTCCTGGCTGCTAGTGCCAAGACTGTTGACTATGGAGCCAAGCAAACTAAAGCTGTGTACAATCTCAGTCTCTTCACCATCCATCCTGATGCTGCCATTTGGTCCAGTGGTGAGAATCTTTGTCTTCTTGACGTTGAGCCTCAATCCATATTGGAGGCTGCAGTCCTTGACCCTCTGCAGCAAGCGCTTCAGGTCCTCCTCAGTTTCAGCAAGCAAGGTTGTGTCATCTGCATAATGCGGACTGTTGATGAATCTTTCACCAATCCTGACACCACACTTCTTCTCATAGAACCCACCACACTTCTCATAGAGCCCAGCCTCCCAGATAATCTGTTCTGCATATAGGTTGAAAAGGTATGGAGACAGGACACAACCCTGGCGTACGCCCTTCCCAGTTTTGAACCACGCAGTGTTCCCTTGCTCTGTTCTGACGACTGCCTCTTGGTCCAAGTATAGGTTTCGCATTAGCACAATCAATGTGTTCTTGGATTCCCATTCTTCTCAGAGTCAGCCACAGTTTGTTATCCACACAGTCAAACACCTTTGCATAATCAATGAAACACAGATATGCATTCCTGTGGTATTCCCTGTTTTCAGTTAAGATCCATCTAACATTAGCTACAACATTGGTAGTACCACAATCCCTTCTAAACCCATCCTGGACTTCTGGCAGTTCTTTGCCAGAAATTAATAAATTAAAAAAAAAACAAACCTGTATGGATTATAACAGTTCAAATCCATAACTAGTCTAGCAGTTGAACGGGTAATCCTGCAGTTGAATGGGGCAGTGTTTCATTCTGTTGTTTGTGGGCATCCATGAGTTAGGGGCCAGCTCTAGGTCAGCAAATAATAGGTAACAGGATAAAAGAACTTTTAAAGGAAATTAGAGGGGCAAAAGGCCTTTTAAATCTCCTCGGTGGTAGTGCAAACTGTGTTTACTTTGTAGCTGCCATTTGGAAGGCAATTTGTGTAATAAAGTAACACCATGCAATGGAATGGGAGATTTTCACAATGAAAGCAGTTCAATAACGAAAATCAGAAAAACTGAAGAAAAAAAAACAATACTAAATTTTAGCTCAGAATTGGAAGAAGAAAATAAGACAGAGAACATTGAAATTTAGAAGAAGTAAAACAATAGAAAATGATAAAGAAACAAAACATTAATTAATTAGGTATAATTACTTCTGAAGGAAGATACTAAAATACATAATATTGAAAGTATTCTTCCAACTGTGTAATAAGAAGAGACGTTTAGAAGTAGAACCAGAAAGTAATTTTTAGGTGCAAGTCCTCTTTTTCTCCCAATTGTGATAAAAGTAATATGCTCTTTTTAAAAAAAAAAACGAAAGAAAAACTTTAAGTACAGAGCTCTAAAAAGCTTGAAAAACAGAGAAAAGTGACTTGTATTATTACATTATGCAGAGACGATTATAAATTGCCTTTTGGTAATTTCCTTTTCAGTTATTTTACATATTTGTCTTTGAGATCAGATTACAAATATAATTTTCCTGTTTGATTAATCCTTAGTCTTTTTCTTTTCCTTAATATTTCTATGATGTTTTAAATAAAAGCCCAGTACCTAGTTCTGGAATCTACTCTGTTTCTTAAGTATCGGGCACCTGGAATATTGTCTAGTTTCTTAGCAGCAGTACACTGATTGCCTCTGTGGTTAATCCTTTGCATTTCTGAGCTTGTTCTTAGTAGGTATAATACTCAAATGGGTGACTGTTTTTAGGTTCTTAATGAATTGTTTTGCTAGCAACAATGTCTTCATTTAAAACTTAGTTTTAGTTTAAAGTAGCAGATGTTCCATCTCTTTAAAATAAAATGTACGTTGCTTGATTAATGGTTTGAGGTGATTTCTAGATTATAAATGTTTGCTTATGGATCACTCATCTACTCATGTCTTGGGTTTCTTCTTACTAAATTATATGCATTCTTTATGTATTTTTTTTTTTGTTAGATTAGCTTGTTTTGGTTTGGCTTGGGTTTTTGTCTTTTGTAGCTAATGTATTATATAGAATTTTTTGTGTTTCCCTCAGTCCTTCAAACTTTTCTAAGATGTGTCTCACCCATCTAACAAATAACTTTGTCTACAGGAATTATTCCACTCATATTAAGACCAATGTGTCATTAGTGTATCTTGCTTTTCAAACATTAACATTTCCTCCACCTTTATTTTTTAGACTATCACCTGCCTCTCTTCCCCAATATTATTGTATCACGTGCCCTAGAGCTCCCCAAAATAAAAAAAGTGTGAAGCAGAAAAGTTATTGGGATTATTTAGTATCCATTCATGGATTTCTTTTCACTTTCCTAAGAAGAGTATATGAACTTTGGGGGAGATTTGCTGATGTTCCAAATGCAGGACCGCATTTTTTTTTTATTTTGATAGATGAAGTATTTAGAGGACATGAACCAGGTCAAGCTGCAAGCAGGTCTGTATCAGCAGCTGATGTTGTTTTATATGGAGTCAACCTCATTCTTCCCTTGATGTCACAAGATCTTTTGAAGGTAATGAAATAAAGTACATGGAAATAGTAAAACTATATCCTGGAAGTTTTAAAGATCTTTTAGACTAGAACAGAACTTCATTAGTTAGTTATATCTGTTGAATGAAGGAACCTTGGTGGGACAGTGATAAAGCATTAGGCGACTATCAACAAGGTTGGTGGTTAAAACCTATCAGCTTCAAATTCAGGTTAAAGATGAAGCAGTCTGCTTCTGTAAAGACTGCGCCATGGAAACCTGATGAGTAGTTTACTCTGCCCTTTAGGGTTGCCGGGAGTTGAAATTGATTCAGGGGTTATGGATTTAGGTGTTTTGATTTTATCTGTTGGGTATTGATAACAATTTTTCTTCACACTTCTGTATGCAAATCATACGTAAATCATAAATCCTCACTTCCCAACTTAGATGCCTGCGTTAATTGTTAAGTAGTGTCTTTGTTCTGTAGACAAAATTGTGTCCTTTCACACACTGCCTTGTAATGTGATCAGTTTTGACTCCTTAAGTCATTGAGTAATTCTATATGTTTAGGTGTTTTTCAGACACTTGGGTGTTTTCCCCCACACAAATGAAGGCATATTCTAAGTCACTTCATGTAGAATTGAAATTGGAAGATGACAGAGACTAATATAGCTCTTAAAGTTTTACAGTTTCACTCTGTTGTGCCTTGATTTCCTGTCTGTACTGGGAGGGAGGAGGTGTTGCTGCCATTTTACCATGAATCATCACAGAGAGAAGGAACGGGACAGGACATGGATGGGGCAGGAAGGGGGGGAGAGAGAGTGTGTGTGCATGCGCGCATTACCTCAGGTATGTGTAACGGGGGGAGAGGGAGAGGAAAGAAGCTTTGGGAGTAGAGTATAAGAAGAGTGAGAATGATGTCCATGCAACGAGAGATAGTTGTGTACTGTCTGTTTGAGACTCTTCTCTTGTGACCACAGTGACCATAGGAGAAGATTCTGAAGATGGGTGAGCTTGGTGTTCACTCAGGGACCAGTAGGAAGAAGATATTTTGTAAATGCAATGTACTGATTTGTTCTTAGGGCCTGTTTGTTTTCTTGGTGGTTGATTTGTGTTTCATCAAATAAATCCGTATTTGCTGACATGGGTGTTATTAAAAACATATATGTGTGTATGTATGTTTTCTTAAGGGCACTTGTGTAGATGACCTATTCTTACCTTGGTTCTCTGGGACTATTGAATTTAAAAAAGTCATTTTAGGCCATGTGGAGGACTGGACTGTGTAGTTTTCACAGTTTGTGTCATTTTCTTTCATTTTTTCAACCTGCTTGAATGGAAATATACACATCTTCAAAGAATTTTATTAGCCATTTCATAAAAATGAATGTCTTCATTTATTATTCCAGGATAAGCATAGAATGTCTAGAATCAGCAGTAGCTTTTATTAACTACCGGAAGATAATTGTTTCTGCTGTATAGTACCTTCTTTCATACTGGTTGCTAAAATATTCCTGTATTTCAACTTAACCATTACATTTAATTAGGTGTTTATTTTTCTATCTTTTTTACATAATATTTTAAAGAAAGCAGCTTGTCAGCTCTTTAATTGCGTTAATGAAAGTAAAAGTTATTAAAAAATCTAATTGTTTTATTTCTCTTTTAGTTTCCAACCCTTTGTAATCAATACTACAAATTAATCACATTTATCTGTGAGATATTTCCTGAAAAAATACCACAACTTCCTGAAGATCTGTTTAAAAGTCTGATGTACTCCCTAGAACTAGGAATGACCTCGTATCCTTTAAATGAAAATTATTTGTCACTTGAGGGGAAAGATCTTACTTGAAGGGGGAAAAATATTAAAGTTGAAATTTTTATTTTCTTCTTTAATAGTTCAGTCTTACTTCTTCAAAAAGATGATGTATCTGTAGCTTTTCTGATTCCATTTCTTTCTTTCTTCCTACTACCTCCCAAACTTGAGTTATTGCCACGTTCCAGCCCCTTTTAGTTGATTCTAGTAGCATTTGGCCCCTGGTCCCAGTGGCATTCTTGTATTAAGGACCCCAGTGAGTAGTGTCACATGCTACTATTAGCTTTTTATTAGGTGTATGTAGGATAAATAGAAATAATTTAGAAATCAAGTAAGTCCTAGACCCAAAACTTGTAAAAATATGTGAGACACTGAATGCATGCTCATTCACCTGTACTCCGTTCTAGACATAGTCATGTGTTTGATAAAAACTGTACCTTTTTGATCTTTATGAACCAAGTATTCAATCTGGTTTGTTCTTTGACCTTTGTGATCAGAATGAGTTCAGAGGTTTGTCAGCTCTGCCTGGAGGCCTTGACACCCTTAGCCGAACAGTGTGCGAAAGCACAAGAAACAGATTCACCACTTTTTCTAGCAACGAGGCACTTTCTTAAGGTAAGATGTTTTGGTGACATGTGGCAGAATCATCAGCTACAGGAAAGTCAAGTCCGTGCATATCATTTTCCTTGAAATGAGCAAATGCATCCAGGGAGGAAATAGGTAATTTTTGTTCACTGTGAGTTTGTTGTTGGCTTTTGTTTTGTTTTTCTAGAGGTTAACTTCATGGGGTACATTTTTTCTCATCCACTTGTATTTTGTATTCTTAATGTGGTAAATATAATGAGGAATTCTAAAAGTTGCATGTTCAGTGTGCCTTGACAAGTAATAACATCTGGATGGTCAGCTTGGGTTTTTTAGGCCATTTCATTTTCAGATTGATTTAACAAGTAAGAATAACTGTCATCCTCACTTTTATCAGAGTTGAGTGAGACTTGCACATTCCATTATAAGTCATCTATTCTCATTAAGACATCTTGTTTTGTAATTGCAGCTGGTTTTTGATATGCTGGTTTTGCAAAAGCACAATACCGAGATGACCACTGCAGTGGGTGAAGCATTCTACACGTTGGTGTGCCTGCATCAGGTACTGGGCAACATGTGACTATCCTGAAGGAGATTGTTCACACAAATGGTTGTTGATGCCTTCAGTTCTTGTAGGATCTATGGCTCAGTGCTTCTTTCTGTTTCAGGGGTTTGGTGTTTCTAAGTGTCTTCATTTACTCTGACTTTCTAAACTTTTATCTGAAAAGCAGTTAGTTGGTTAATAAGTATTTCCCCCTACTATTACAAGCTGTCCTTCATAGAACCCCAAAACCTGCCTTTAGAACTGTGCTAAGAATAAGAACCAAGAATATGAACATAAATGAGTCATACGTTTGTTTTCTATTCTGTTATTTTACAACAGTTTTATAAAGACTTATTGCCTTTATAAAGTAAACTGAGCCCGAGTGGAGATTGCATTCAGAAAGTTAGGGGAAGCTGAAAGAAACAGTACATTATTTCATTTTGCTGTATTGGATTTTTAAAAGGACTCTGCAGCACTTACTGATTTGATGTTGCTCTGTGAAACTAAGAAAAAAGATCCTGGATCATGTTCCCCTTCCTTTTATGATCTGAATAGAAGGAAGACTTCTACTGTGTCATCACCTATAGTGACTTCACATGTCCTCCCCATGCACATAGTACCTGCTGGGATGACCAGGTGCTTGGCTAGAGAAGTTTGACCTCTTTCTTTTTCTTTTCTTCTCCATGCTTCCAGATGACTGGCATTCAGAGTTTGCTTTCTTTCCATTTATTAAACATTCAGAGTTTGCTTTTCTTTCCATTTTTTAAATAAAGATACTATTTGGAGTGGTGTATCCATACTACTTAAAAGACTCCCTTGCTACAGATGTCGTAAACCATCTGCATGACAGTCTGAAGGTGCTGTATCCTCTGCTGTAGAGATATGCCACCTGCAGATGGCACCCCCTCTTTCATGACTATGATCTTCTGTCATTTGCCTTCCTTGTTGCTTACCAGGAAAGTAAACTTAATGTCTCCACATACATAACCCAATGCATTATGGCTGCCATTTTAAAGACAAACAGATGTATTTATAAACTTGATAAGTTAAGTGGGAACTTAGGAATGGTTAGGCCACACCGTTTCTTGTAAGTGGGGAAATGATTTGAGATTATATGTAGTCCCTGGGAATAGGCCTAGACCCTTGGATTTGAGAGTCAGGTCAGCCACCCTGGCTCTAGGCTTAGGGGTTAAGTGTTGGGGTGCTGAAGGTCCTTATCTCTTTTCCAAATGGGATTACCTTTTGAGTTTACCATTTTGATATATCTTGAAAAGCTGCCCTGAGTTTCCCTTAGCCACACACATACTTCCCTGTATAAGCTTTATTATTGAAATTCTTAAAAATAAGTGCTTATCCCAACTGCACTGTGTGGATAAAAGTCCTTTCTCCAGAGTGGCTGGGTCCAGAGCTGATTTGGAGCTGCAGTTGTATAATCATCCAAAGTGCAGAACCCCACTCCTTCTACAGTGCTGCCTGTCCCCCGGAGACCCCTGCTTGTGTTTCTGAGGACCCACAAACCTCAGGCCTGCCTGAGATGGTGTCGCTGTAAGCCACTAGAAACAGCTGATAATTGTGTCATGGATGTAGGCTTTGTGTAAAATGTCAAATATATGAATAATGTGCTTTGAAAACAGAGTCATTAATCCATAAGACAGTGGAACCTAATACCTGATTCTTGCTCTCAAGCACCAGGATCTTAGGTGTATTACTTATCTCATGGTGTGTCAAAGCCCTCATCCATCAAACAGGAATATCACAGTACCTACTTGATAGTATTGTTGTACATATTAAATGAGGGATGTTACATAAAAGATTGGCACAGACCTTAAGAGTAGAGTAAGCATTGAGTCAATGATAGCTATTAATAAAAGGTATCAGTCTCTGTATCCCAGGACCCCACAGGTCAGTAATCCATGTGATCTGCTGGTATGTTATTTTGATATTTTTTTTTAATGTATATGTTATCTCTTTAACAGGCTGAATATTCTGAGTTGGTTGAAACATTGCTGTCCAGTCAGCAAGACCCTGTGATTTACCGACGACTAGCTGATGCCTTCAACAAGCTCACTGCAAGCAGCACGCCTCCCACGCTGGACCGGAAGCAGAAGATGGCCTTCCTAAAAAGTTTAGAAGAATTTATGGCAAATGTTGGTGGCCTCCTTTGTGTAAAATAAATAACAAAACTTTTTGCTTCAGTTAGATCCTTTCTGCAAAGTGCACTGAATTGCTGAAAGTTGACTTGAGTCTTGTTCCTGTTCTTCAGTTCCATGACCATTTTGGACTTTGGAGAGCCTGGAAGTAAATGAGACACACTGAAACAGGAGAGGTCAACCTCGAGTCGGCTTCTGCCATTAGGTGTTAGCCACAATCTGTTATGTATGTGTTGCAAGTTTTGAATGGTGACTTAAAATTTTCAAGCTGAAATTCCATATATGTGCAAACAGATATGGGCACCACAAAAACACATATTCAGTGCCTTTTCCCCTTTTTTCAGAACATTCGTGGCTAGCCAAAGTTCAGAAATTTTGTGATTAAATATTAGATGGATACACGGTAAGCCAGTGTTTCTCAGAATATTATCCCTGGCTCACCTGTGTCCCCAGAGTAGCTGTGGGGGAGGTGGATTGTCGGGCCCATGCCAATACCATCAGAGTCAATTTCTGGTGGTTGGCCTTTGGAGTCTTTGTTTGAATAAGCTCCTCACCACCACCTCAGAAGTTGAAAATCAAAGCAGAAGACATTGAAAAGTTTTGAAAGGGTTTTTCCTTGCATACTTTTTCCCTTGCTTTGGCGATTAAGTTTATGATGCGGCAGAAAGGAAAAAACACTAGGTGTGTGTTTAAGGTGTGTATGGATTTCTCTCCAGCACATGTACGCGCCCTCTTTCTGGTCCTCTTTTTCTCTCTCCCATCAACATGGTGTCACAGTTTTGTGTCATGCTGGTCTCTGTGTCATACTCTGATACATGAGCTTGAGGAAATGACATGTATATTTTTGGTCCATAAAGAGAACTTTAGGAACTGTAGCCATTTCATTGCCTTAATTTCAAAGAGGAAAACACTGAAAAGCAGAGTTTGGTTTTAGTAAGAAATCAAGTTTTCATGCTTCAGAGTTGGTTTAGGGTGTTAGCTGCTATGAACCTGTTGCCCCTTTGGATCATGAGGTGTTCCTGTGGGTTAACACGTGGAATAGAAGACAGAGTGTGCTTCTGTCCAGCCATAAGGCCCTCAGCTAGGACTCTGAATAGCTTGCTTCAGCAATAATTGTTTTAAAGTGTAAATGACTGATTCCCACAGATTAATGTATGCTGGGTCATTGGGGATAACAATTTTGCTAGTTGGGCATTATACTCAATTCACAAGAATCACATTCATTTTACTTAAAAGATTATAAAACCTTACTTTAGATCTCCTAGTTTTTCCTTTAACCACAATTTTTGTACTGCTGCCATACTCCCCTTAATTCTGTCTGCCAGCTTCAGTTAGGGAAATGAAGGTTCATTTTATAAAGTGCTGGTATCTGGATCCGTGCTGTGCCAGTGCACAGAGTGGCAGGCAGGGGCTCCGTGGTACCAGGGCAGGCTGCTTTGCAGGGCATGGTTTTCTTCTGCAGTGTTCTTGACACCTACATGCAAAACCATTCTTCTAATGTATTTTTTATATCTTGAGTTGCTTAGAGCATATACATCTTCACTTGGGATGCTTTGCAAGACTTTGTGTTCACTGTTATTTCCAAACACTTATAGTTCACACAATTGGTGCATCTAAACTACATCCATGAGAGATTAGATCTAAATTAGATAGATATAAATTAATGCAAGGCTAAGCGCAATTACCTTTTCAGGAACATTTCATTTAATAATCATTGAATAACAATTGGTAGTACAAATGGGTTTATGAGGGGGGAAAATATTATTCGTCATGAAGTGTTTAAAAAATTACTCTGAACAATGAAATTTGTTCCATCACTTACAGAAGGCTTTTTGGTTTCTTAAAGAACTTGAAGTTATGTGCAGCAGTAATGGCTTTGATTATTCTTGGTACTTGAATCCCCACTCCCTCGCGCTGTCAATGTGTCACTGATGTGCATCCAGGATGTGTGTTCATGTATGGGTCGTGGCTTGAGGCCTCCTTCCCAAGGGCACCAAGAGAAGCAACTGGCTGGGGAGGTCCCCTGGCCAAGACACTGAAATCACTGTTAAACATAAAAGTGAGTAGGAAAGGAAAACCTCAGTGAGGAAACAAGCGTCTATAAATTTATATCCATACCGGAATTCATTTGCTAAATTTGCAGATGCTGTTAATACAGTGTAACTTTATTAGGCCCGATTTAATGAAACACCACTATTTCAGACTGGACCAAATAATAGCAGAATCTGGATCAGTAGCAAACCACTGGGGAAAGGCCACCACCTTGTTTTAGGTCATCGGGATGCTGCTTGAGTTCAGCAGCTAGCCTCTTCAGTGCATGTGTGTGTATATGCTTACCTGATTGCCTATTTCTGTTCTTCATTTTGTTCACTCTTTACATTTGTCATGTTTATTAGGAGTTTATTTTCCCCTCCATCTTTTTAAATGCTGTTAACACAGTGGGTATCCAGAATGCTGGCTTAATTGTAGTAAATTTATTTTTCCTTTTAAATTTTCAAATTTTATTATTTTTAAAAGATAAGAAAACCATTATCTGTGCCCTCTTTGATTTTTCAGGATATTTGGGTTTTTGTTGTTGTTGTTTTATAAAATTTCTGCTCTTCATAAAGCATCTTTCCAGATGTTTCTAGTTTTCAGTCCATTCATTTTGGTTTTCTTGGCCCATTTGTTACCCAAGGCACAATCATGAAGGGCCTTGTAGTTTTTGGTTTCTATCCATGTCGTGGCAACATGTTGCAGTGTTAGTAGGGCTCTGTTACAAATGGTCTGCTGTCAGTGGTCCTGCTGACAGAATGGTTACTGTGGAAACTGAGCTCCCTCACTGCTTACTCGAGTGTCCTTTTCCACCCTGAACCAGCTCTTTGCCTTCTGTACTGACTGGAGGATGATGGCATGTTAATGTCATTGTGCTTAGTTTTCTTCTGCGATAAAGTATGAGGCTTTATGTAAAACAAACAAACTGCAATATTTTTCCAAACTAATTGTATAGTTTCATTCTTGCTTCAGATAAACCATGTGTCTGTTTATATCGTCTCATTATTCTCTTCAAAAGAGGTACTTACTGCCTTTCCCCCTATACAATTTTCAAAAGCAAACGTGACCTCACCACACTCAGCATTCTTTAACAACCCCCTCTTATTTCTCTGATTTGACTTTTATCCAAAATGGTAACTCTCTACATTTCTAGTATCTGTTACTACTTTTGTGAATCTCTAAAGTATTAAAGGGAACTATGTGTAAATGACAAGGATTTCAGGTTTGTGTATCCTAGTATACAATGTCAGTTACTTTTAATATATTACTTTTCTCTGCTGCAATATACCTGTGTTCGGTTTGTCACCTTTGTCACTGGTCATCTAAACATTACTAAGTTTTGTCTCTGATACATGATTAGCATTGCTGGTTCCCAAGTGAAAGGTTAGCTTCTCTAGTCAGTAGGACATTAACACTTCTTAGGGTTTCTTTAAACTAGAGAATAAAGAACTGATTTGGATATGGGTTATTAACATCCTTTACTCTGTAAATTCTCTTACCAACAACGTAGGTAATTGGAAAATATAATGATGCTTTAAATAGTTTTTAAATATACGTGTTCTATAGTGATCATGTTCTGAAATCACCACATTTAAACTTGACTTAACATTTTCTAAAACTTAAAGTTGTCCAAATTGGTCAAATTGTTGTTGACTTGAAGGTTAAAACTGAACTTTAAACCTTTTAATTTAAATGTGAGATATGCCTGATTAATTATAATGGGAACACATAACATAATTTAGCCAAAGAATATATTTGGTTCAGGTAAAGATACAAGCTGCTTACTGGGCATTTGGTAATAAGTGTCCATTCTGTTCTAAAGAGGGTGGACGCAGGGTTCTGTTTTTGGCATCCAGTTCTCAAAGATATTCCACAATGGCTGTGTAGAACTAAGGGATATGGCTGTCACATTAGACTCCTCAGGCTCACCACAGACCACTTGACCACTCATTGTAGTTCATTCTTCACGTATTCCAAAGCCTCAGAAAGAGAGGGAATTTCTTGTAATTCTCTTTTTCGTTCTGCATTCTTGCCCTTCTTAGAAGCTGCTATGTCCTAGTAGCCCATTCTTCTAGTCTTAGATATTACATCTGCACTATGTACCTAATGGGGGACTGACCCAGGATGTGTTCTGGGAGTAGGCTTCCTGCAGTAGTGTCTTTGACATGAGCTTATGACAGGTTGCAAATACTGGTATTGTGATGTGGTTCTTTGTAAAAAGGAGAGTGTCAGTGAAAAAAGAGGAAGACGCGATGAGATGGATTGACACAGTGGCTGCATTAACGGACTCTACCAACAGCTGTGTGTGGATGGACAGGACTGGGTGGTGGTCGGTTCTGGTGTATGGAGGGTGCTGGGAGTTGGAACTCACAGTGGTCCCTTGTCAACAACAGCACAGATGTTCCATGCAGTGAGCTTATTGATCAGTGGTCACAAAATGTTAGCACTGTTACCCGTCAGCACGTGTAAAAGTTTTTAAATTTATAAATATTAAAATTTTAAACTTACACTGAGACTTCAGTTTTTTTTAAAAGATCCAGGGACAAGTATATTGTTTAAATATTTACCTCTACTGAGTATAATTAATGAAGGAGTAAAGTTGCATTTGACTTTTCAAAAGATGCTGCAATACAGTTTTTAAAAAGCAAATCAAGGTTGTGTATTAAGATAGTAACAAGCTAAATAGCAAATTTATAACATTTTATTTGTATTTTTAAGATCCATAAATGGGAGTTAAAATGTGTCTTTCACTAAATATTTTTATTACATTTTTGTTTTGACCATGTGTGATTTGTTCATGGGTATTTAGCTAGAGGCTTATGAAACTTATTGAGACGGTGCTAATTTGTTTACCATCCTGGGATGATTGACACAAGTGACATATAGTTATTTTTTAAAAACCCCAAAAAATGAAACCAGGAAACATCTGTATAGCTTATGACATATTTACCTTGTAGGAGATGCCCCAACTCTTAACAGAATAAAATACTCAACACTTAGACAGGAAATAAAAATCTTGTTTCTTTTCTGTAATACTATTTCAGAGTTTTTGAAATATGAATAGGTAAACATGAATGGATGTGGGGCACATTAACCCTTTTATTCTTAGTTTGAGACATCCTTTTTTGCCTTTTAGGAGGAATGAAGAATTGACATTCTGTTACATGTTACATTTTTTTACCCTTTGTGAATCTTGAATCTTATAAACATGTTTTTCATGAAGAAAATACATTTTTAAAGTTTCTTTGAACATTAATTGAATGATAATGACATTTCTTGTGATATATTCAGACTTGGGAAGGAGAATGATTGTTTAGGAGGAATGGATGGCTGTTCCCAGGCTTTGTTACCCGTTTTGTTATTAGGGTGGTGCTGTGGGTACAGATCAGCCATCTATCATTTGAGAGTGTCATGAATTATTTTAAAGATCCCCAATGCAAAAGTCCAGTACTGATTATAAAGATATCTTTAGGATAATGGTAGGCTCCCCAAATACCACGGGTTTATGCTGAATAGAGCAATGGATGACCTTGGTGTGTTCATTTGGTTATAGGTTTGATTTGTAGGATCTCAGTCTTGTGACTTCTGCACACAAGTGGCAATTTAAGACTTGAGTGAGAAGCACAGACCATTTTTTATGAGATTCCATACAGCAATTATTGGCACTATACTGCTTCAGTCCTAGCACAAAAATCAACATTTTCCGCACATTATTTTTAATATCATGAGAGTTATAAGGGATGTCATGGTGTGGTATTTCCCAGAGTTTATGGATGAACAAAATCAAACTGTTCAGAGAAATAGCAGGAATGGCATCCACTTCCAAAATGGCTTGCCTCCAGAAACTCTAAGAATAGTGCTTATGTCTTTCGTTCATAGGGTCACTATGAGTCATCTACAACTTGATGGAACTTAACAACAATAACAATGACAACATTGTGCTACTTTGGCCTAGTGGACAGAAGTTATACTACCAAGCCCAAGGTGGGTGATTTTAATCTGTGGTCCTCAGGCCTGATTTTTAAAAAAAATTTTTTTCCCCCAGACATTCTTCTAAGTGGTATAGCACTGGTCTGTGCATTGTGGAACAGAGGTAACTCGTGGTGGTTTTGTTAAACACTGTGACACTGATGTGCCAAGTGTGATGATGGTTACTCATGGTGGACAGTGTTTGGTGGAGCTCCCAGATTAAAACAAGCTTGGAAGCAGGAGTGGCATCCACTTCCGAAATGGCTTGCCTCCAGAAACTCTATGAACAGTGCTCAGGTCTTCTGTTCATAGGGTTGCTATGAGTCACCCACTACTCTACGGCACTTTAACATCATCATATTTAAGGGGTTTTTTCTATTTTGTGAGGTAGTTGTCAAATATTCCATTATCTCAACCTTAAATCTCATTTCACACCTGCCTATAACTGCACTGTTCTCCTGCATCTTCCTGGAGGACCAGTCAAGGAAAGTATTTGATTTGGTACACTACTGGGCAGACAGAGTCCTTTCAATTCCTGACTTGAACACTCGGGATCCATGTGAGTTAACAGAGCTCATGTTGGTATCATGGGGTCACAAATGTTACTCTCCAAGAAAAGCAACACAGATGTTATTTAAAAGAGATCCTCCCCAAAGAACAAATTTGGTTTCATTCCATGCCTTGTGACCTAATGAGGAGTCCAAGACTTGCTGATTATTCAATTCTGTGAAGTATTTGCAGAGATCTAGTGGGACCGTGAGAGTGCCCTGTATCTTTTTCAACTGAGAAACAAGTCACCATTTGAGTTTTCTGCTGACTGTCCCTACAACTACAAATTTTCTGTGACTGTAATGTGTGCTGTGCTACTCTGAAAAAAATTTCATTGGAATGTTCTACAGTTTACAGTTTTCCCAAAGCATCTTGCAGCCAAATTCTAGGTGACATCTTAGGGTAATTTTTTAGTTGTGTTAAAGAACTCGAATAGAAGAAAAACACTTGAAAATAGCTCATTCATTGCAGTTATAGGTAATGTGTTTATTATATCTGTGATTAGTTTGTTACTGTTTAGTTGAGGGAGCTCTGGTGGCCTAGAAGCTCCTCTGCAATCCCAAAGGTGTGGTTCGAGTCAACCAGCTAATCCTCTGGAGAAGTATGTATGATCTCCCTCATGTGATGAGCTGCCTCTGAAAACCTGCTGGAGGTTCAACTATGGGTCGGTTCCAACTCAGCGTCACATAATAACAACCGTGCACTCCAACTCAGCGTCACATAATAACAACCATGCACCTTTAAGTCAGCAGGTTTTCAGAGGCAATAAATTGGTAAAAGAAGAGAATGCTCTTCTTTTTTCCCACCGAGCAGCTGGTGAATTTGAACCCATCTCCTTGGATTGGCAGTGGGACTGCTGGGCCACTAGAGCTCCCTGGATTGTTTTTAAATAGTTGAGCATCACCTTTAGCTTAAATCTTTTCAGTAGTGATTTTGTTTCTTTGCACAATTCCTGCAAGGAAACTGACTTTAAGGTATCGTGTGTGGCAAAAGGACTAGAGTCATTTCTGAATATGCAAAAGGAAAGAATTACAGAATTGAAATTTATTAGCATCTCTCAAGTCCAGTTTAACTTGATGATTTCCCCCCTTTAATTCCACAAGTAGCATGTTGCTTTTGGTATTTAAATGTTTTATATATGAAAACCCATTATAGGACAGATGTTTCACAAGGAAACTATTACTCTTCATATATTAATGACATGCTGTCAGAACAAATCAACAGTTGAGAGAGGAATCAATATTTTCATTTACTCGTGTTCATGATCATTTATCATTGAGAATGCATATAGAAAAACCATTTCTATGTGTACAGATTACACTGATTACATTATTCAGTCAGTGCAATTCTTTTCTGAGTTGTTCCTCCTTGATGAACATACACCCCCCCAAGGTTTCTACCCAGTCTTTTGAGTTACTGTTGTCAATGTCATCCCCTAAAGACAGTTCTTAAAAGAGCGTAATGCTAATGGCAGTCCTTTTCCTTTGTGTATCATCAAATCAGATCTGACTGGTACTGGAGGAGATTGTCCCCCCTTCTCCAGAAGAACTCTGGTGGTATTTATTAATATGTTAATGGAAGTTTATAGAGAACTTGGATTTCCATTCATTCATTGTTGCACATTGACCCCAGAGAATAATTTTGGCTTAAGATTTAAAGATTACCTTGAGCAACAGCTTCAGGTGTGTACCCACCCTCCAGAAAGACTAGAGTCTGAGAAGTTTGCCTTTGATCAGGATTCGTCCCTGGAATCTTTGGTCCATAGAAATACAGAAAGCTTTACTCTTCTTACTGCGCATAGACAAAGGTGTGGTGATGATACTTCCTGTTCTGGTTTCATGGCAAAGACCATACCTGTTCATGGAGGCAAGTGGCCCCACATTCTGTACCACCTACTCCTGGCTCTTTCCCTTCTTTCAAATGATTTGTTACATACCATCAAGTTGGAAAACGACTCATAGAAGTTCCTCCAGTGGTTTTTCAGAAGCAGAAAATCACAAGGGATTTCTCCCATAAAACAAGTAGAACCACGAGCCTTTGGGTCAGCAGCACAGTTCTTAGCACCTGGCCTTCCAGCAGGTTTGCAGAGGCTGTAAATCACACAGAGGAGCTTGCTCACCCTTCCATAGAGCAGCTGGTGGATCCATATTGTGTGCTTTGGGATTGCACAGCTTTTTATCACCGGAGCTCCTTATAAATTTAATAAAACTTTACAGTTATACACACAACTTTTCCATCACCAGTCCCTCAGATTCCCTGTTCTTTCCTGCTCCTGGTAACCAATTTTCTAGTCATCTTGTAGTTGTTGTTAGGTGCCATCAAGTACAACTCATAGTGATGCTGTGCACAACTGATCTGAACTGTCCTATCCTGTGCCATCTTCACAATCTGACACACTCAAGACCATTGCCACAGTCTCCATTGTCAATCCACTCGGTTGAGGGTCTTCCTCTCTTTCACCACATCCCTCTGTCATCCAAAGCATGATGTACCCCTCCAAGGAATAACTACCTATCAAGAGATGAAACTTCCTTATATTTCCCTCCAGTGTGCATTCTGAATGTATTTTCTCCAAGACAAATATGTTTGATCTTGTGGCGGTGTACTCCCAACACCATAGTTCAGAGACATCAATTCCTCTGTTATCCTTAGTCACCGCCCAGTTCTCAGATGCATAGCAAGTGACAGAAAAGACTATGGCCTGAATCAAGCACACCTTAGTCCTCAAATTGACATCATTATGCCTCAATAATTTGGAGAGTTCCCTAACTACAGGCTTTCCCAGTGCAATATTTCTCCTGATCTCCTGACTGCTGGTACCAAGTGTCCTCATTATGCATCCAAGTAGTGTGGCATCATTGACAGTCTCAGTCCTTTTTCTGCCCATCATGATGTTGCCTATAGGTCCAGTGGCAACTTGTTGAGATTCAACCCATATTGAAAGCTGTAGTCTACTGTAGCAAGTACTTCAGGTTCTCCTCACTTTCACCAAGGTTATGTCATCTGTATAACGAAGGTTATTGATGAGTCTTCCTCCAGTGTGAGCTTTTCTTAAAGTCACTGAGTAGATATTAATGAATATCTGTTAACTCAGAGCTGAACTGACCAACAGGATTTCTACGCCAGGGATGCATCCTATCTCCATACCTTTTCAACCTATATGCAGAGCAGATTATCCGGGAGGCTGGGCTCTATGAGGAGAAATGTGGGGTCAGGATTGGTGGACGATTTATCAACAATCTGCGTTATGCAGATGACACAACCCT
>NW_006399885.1:1869752-1904354 GCF_000299155.1 Elephantulus edwardii | reverse complement strand
GAAAACAAACAGATTTGTCCTGGAGAGGGTTAAACCGGGTGACTCCTTGGAGGCAAGGATTCTGAGGCTCCGTCTAACATACTTTGGACATGTTGCCAGGAGGGACTGGTCCTTGGAGAGGGACATCATGCTTGCGAGGGTGGAGGGACGGTGCAGGAGAGGAAGGCCCTCTATGAGGTGGATTGATTCAGTGAGTGGGATAATTGGGATGGGAGTGTCGGAGACAGTGCACAGGACAGAGCGGAGTTTAGGGCTGTTGTACATAGGGTCGCTATGAGTCGCAAGCGACTCGACGGCACATAACAACAACGACAACAACCATTCTTTACTAAGCAAACTGCTTCATCTTTCTCCCATGGAGTGACTGGAGGATTTAAATTGCTGACCTTAAGTTTAGCAGATCAGTGCTTTATCCATTATTATCACTGTATGCAGATGACACAACCTTGCTTGCTGAAACTGAGGAGGACCTCATGCACTTACTGCAGAGGGTCAAGGACTGCAGCCTTCAGTATGGACTGAGGCTCAATGTCAAGAAGACAAAGATTCCCACAACTGGACCAATTGATAGCATCAGGATGGATGGTGAAGAGATTGAGATTGTTCACAGCTTCAGTTTGCTCGGCTCCACAGTCAACACTCTTGGCACCAGCAGCCAGGAAATCAAAAAACATATTGCAATGGGAAAGTCTGCTGTTAGGGACCTCTCTAAAGTACTCAAGAGCAACGGTGTCTCTTTGGAGACGAAGGTGAGCCTGATACAGGCCATGGTCTTTGCAATCACATGTTATGCATCAGAGAGCTTGACAATGACTAGGGAGGATAGAAGGAGAATTGACGCCTTTGAGCTGTGGTGCTGGAGAAGAGTATTGAATGTACCATGGACTGCCAAGAAAACAAACACATTCATCCAAGAGAGGGTTAAACCAGGCTACTCCTTGGAGGCAAAGATTCTGGGGCTTCGCCTGACATACTTTGGACATGTTGCAAGGAGAGACAGGTCTTTGGAGAGGGACATCATGCTGGGTAGAGTAGAGGGACAGTGCAGGAGGGGAAGACCCTCTATGAGGTGGATTGATGCAGTGACTGGGGTAATCGGGATGGGTGTGTCAGAGGCAATGCGATTGGCACAGGACAGAGCAGGGTTTAGGGCTGCTGTACATAGGGTCGCTATGAGTCGCAAACGACTCGATGGCACATAACAACAACAACATCATTGTATTGTACAGTTTAACAGCAAAACTGTGAATCTTCTTACTTTATTGTCTTTCAATAGTGTTGAAACTCAAGTGATCTTTGTTGAACTTCTACTGTGCAGGTTTGCTAAATTCCTCTATCAGTTTAGTAGTCTTCCTCCCAGTATAAGACTTTAATATTAAAATTAATGATAAGCACTATTAAGGATTCCTATTATCTGGTACAGGAGGCAGTTCATAGGGAATAGGGATGGTACCATGAGTTGCTGCAGTGGGTGACACTTACCCCAGTAATGCTACTAGAAAAAGGGGACTCCTGAGAGCCCTTGTAAGTCAGCGTCTCCTTGATTATCCATCCAACAAGCACAGCAAAACCTTTGACTGGCGTTTATCTCAGGGCTTCTCTGGTTACCCCTTGCCACAGTCTCTCCACTATCATTGGTCTCACCACCAGGGTCTCGTTCTCACAAGGGTCTTGCTGCTCTAGTAATCTTGTAGATGATTTTATTCATATAGGATCATATCATCTGTGAATAGAGATACTTTTATGCCATCCTTCCAATCTAGATACCGTTTTTTCCTTCTTACTGCTCTGGCTAGGACTTAAAAAAAATATGGAGTAGACGTGATCACAAAGCACGCACTTGTCTTAATCCTCAATGCAAATGGAATGCCCTCAGTCTTTCTCTTAATTTTGGCTGTTGGCTTTTTATATATTTCCTGAATCATTGAGGAACTTCCCTTCTGTTCCAGTCTTGGTTTTCAGTAAGAAAGGATGTTGGAGGTTTGTCAGTTGCCTTTTCTACACCCAAAATGTTGATTATATTGTTCTTTTCCTTTGTACTATTGATGTGGTATATTATGTTGACTGATTTTCTAATATTGAGCCATCCATGCATTCCTAGACTAAATCTCATTTGGTCATGGTAAGCAACTCTTCTCCTATGCTTTTGGATGATTTAATATATTCAGTAGTATTTAGTTGAAGATGTCTTCTGTATTTGTAGAGATACTTCTCTGTCATTTTCTTGTGTCTTTGGTTTGAGTACTAAGGTTATGATTGCTTCATTTAAAGAATTAGCATGTTCCTTATATGACCACTTAATTATAATAATGTTACAGAAGTAATACACATTACTTGAAATTAACTATTGTGTCATATGCTTTTTTTTTTTTTAATATGGAACACTTCACGAATTTGTGTGTCATCCTTGCGCAGGGGCCATGATAATCTTCTCTGTATCGTTCCAGTTTTAGTATATGTGCTGCCGAAGTGAGCACCTCATATGCTTTTAAAGTTTAAATTTGTTTAATTTTTTTTCACATCAGACAGGTAGTGTGCGGACATTGTACAAGGTTTCAGAGATGCACATGTCGTACAAAAACATGAAAACTCAATCATCATGCTTATGAACTGGAAAAGGAGAAAAAATACTTTAGCAAAGATTTTTGTTACAATCCAAGGTAGTCTATGATAGAACATTATGAAAACACTACCTCTGTTTAAAAAAATATACTACCATAAAATTTTATTATTAGTAGTTTCTTATGTCACATTAATGAATTTTTGCTGTTGTTTTGTTTGTTAAGAGTTATTTTCTCTCCTCTTCTTTTCTCAGTTATATTAGTTTTTGAAATATTTTGTTTAATGAACTTGTCATCTGTTTGAAATAATCAAAGTCAAGTGATGTATGCTTTGTTCCAGACCAGAAAGCAATACTTGAAATGATGATACAGCTGAAAACCAGAAATGATGATACATCCAACGTTAAAAATACCAGGGTTTCCCTCAGGCACACCTTAGTCTTTAAATCAGCATCTTTCCTCTTAAGCACTTTAAAGAGGTCTTTACAGCAAATGGCCCTTAGGACCGCCAAAAAAATGAACAAGTCTTTCTTAGAGGAAAATACAAGTAGAATGTTCCTTAGTGGCATGGATGGTGAAACTTGTCTCACTACTTTGGGCATGTTTTCATGAAGGGTCAGCCAGTCCTTGGAAGAAAACATCATGCTGGGAAATGTAGAGTGACAGGGAAAGAGAGGAAGACCCTCTATGAGAAGGTTTGACATAGTGATTTTAACAATGGGGTTTAAGCATGTCAGAGAATGAGTAGGAATAAACTCACAGCTGGCTCTTCAGTGGGTTTTCAGAGGTTGTAAATACAACAGGGCACCTGGTGAACTCAAACCTCAACAACAACTCTTTGACCAGTACTAGACACTAGAGTTTAGGGCTTTTTCCTTAGCAAATGCTTTTTCCTGGACCCTATTTCTCAAAAACATGGCTAGTTATTCTGAGTAGCGAATATCTCCCTGTTGGTTTTTTAAAAGGTCTGAAAATTAAGCCATGGGTACCACATGGCCTACCCCCCCACACACACTTTCTGATCTTATCAGCATTATAATGCCTCCATTTAATATCATCATTCTCCAAGCTAATTAAGCACTAGGTGTTGTTATGCACCTTTAAGTCTGAACAACTCATAGCTGACCCCTGAGAGAAGATTGCCCAATTTTCTCTCTTTGAGCAGCTGGAAATTCTTACCACTAAGCCACCAGAGCTCCCTAAGCACTGGTAGAAAAGACAAACGAAGTCTTGAATAAATAACTGAAATTTAATTTACATTTCACTTTAGTGCTACAGTGCTAAAGCACATGAATTAACTTGAAGTGAATCTATTTAAAAACTGAGGAGGACCTGAAGCATTTGTTGCAGAAGGTCAAGGACTGTAGCCTTAAATATAGATTGAAGTTCAACATCAAGAAAACAAAGATTCTCACCAGTGGGCCAATTGGTAGCATCATGATAGATGGTGAAGGGATTGAAATTGTTATTAGCTTCTTGGCCCCACAATCAACACTCTTGGTAGCAGCAGCCTGGCAATCAAAAGATGAATTGCATTGGGAAAGGCTGCTGCCAGGCACCTCTCCAGAGTACTGAAGAGCAACAGTGTCTTTCTGGAGACTAAGGTGCACCTGATCCAAGCCATAGTCTTCACAATTACTTGCTGTGCATCAGAAAGCTGGACAATGACTAGGGATGATAGAAGAAGAATTGATGCCTTTGAGCTGTGGTGTTGGAAGAGTCCTGAATATACCATGGGCTGCTAGGAGAACAAACAAGTTCGTCCTAGAAAGGGTGAGATCAGTCTGGTCCTTGGAGGCAAGGATTCTAAAGCTTCACATGACATATTTTGGACATGTTAAAAGGATGGACCAGTCAGTCCTTGGAGAGGGATGTCATGCTTGGGAGGCTGGAGAGACAGCGCAGGAGAGGAAGACCCTCAATGTGATGGATCGATTCAGTAGTGGGGGTATGTGTGCCAGGATAAAATTGGCTCAGGGCTATTGTATACAGGGTCAAAGCGACTTAATGGCAAATCACAAACAACAAAAATTAAAAATCTCATTGAGTTCCAAGGTATTGAGAAGCAACGGTCTCAGTCTGGAGACTAAAGACATGGTCTTTGCAATTACTTGCTATGCATCAGAGAGCTGGACAATGACTAGGGATGATAGAGAGTTGATGCCTTTGAGATTTGGTGCTGGAGAAGAGTGAGGTGCTGGAGAAGAGTAAGTATTGAATGAACTGCCAGGAGAACAAGTTCGTCCTGGAGAGGGTGAAGCTAGGCTGGTCCTTGGAGGCAAGGATTGTGAAGCTCCGTCTGACATTTGGACATGTTGCAGGGCGGGATCAGTCTTGGAGAGGGACGCCATGCTTGGGAGGCTGGAGAGACAGCGCAGGAGAGGAAGACCTTCGATGAGATGGATTGATTCAGTCACTAGTGTAATGGGGATAGGCGTGTTGGAGACAATAAGATTGGCAAGGGTTTAGGGCTGTTGTATATTATAGCGACTCGAGAGCACATAACAACTACGAATTTCCTAACCATCATTCTTGGGATGAACTGATGACATAGAAAAACGTGCACCCACTCCAGACAGCCCTATGCGATAGAAGTAAACAGTCACTGGGCAAGAATGTGTGCGCGCGTGCGCAGATGGTGACCCCTCCCACTTCCTGGCCGTCCTCCGTTAAGTGCGCACGCGTGACGGTGAGTGGACGCTGGTCTGTGGGCGGGCATCCACTGGCACTTGCTCAGGGCCTTTGGGGTTGGCTATGGCTGTATATTCGTTCTTTCCTTTATAGCTTTTCCAGAGGGGTGAAGCAACGTTGGCCAAGGGGTAGCCTACAAGTTTTAGCCGGGTGGGACTTCCTGCTGTGGCCCCGGGAGGGCGCACGTAGAGAGGGGGGACCGGGCCTCGTCCGTTCTCCCTTCAGTGCCTGCGGGCCTTGCAGTGTGCAGGCAGATGTAACCGGACTGAGGGCTGGCGAGGCGACCTCAACTCTAGCAGATGGACGAGGGAGCGGGGTTGTGTCTGCGGACCCCGGGGTGGGGCGGCCTTGGCCTTGGTTCTGCACTTGCATGAGGTGAAGTAGGGGGCCGCTCGGGGTTGGGGGATCTACCCCCAGGTGTTTTGATGGACCTCATGCGCCCACTGGGGTATCAGACTTACTTGTTTGGTATGTTGAAGATCGGCATTTCGTGTAGGACAGATTTACTGAAGATGCTAAAAAGTTAATTGGCGGGGGAGTAAGTTGAACTGTAAAAAAAGCAAGAGGGTCACAGTATTTCAGGCTGGAAACTACATGTGCCGAAATGAAAATGAAAGATTATGAGCCTACCTTATCTGACAGATGAAGGGTGAAAGGAACAAGCGATATATAGAATATTGATAGACCGTCTAGGACAGGCTTCTCCCTTTGTGGAGGAAGCTCACAGACTAATCCAACTTTTCCAAGCAAGTTAGGCAGTAGGAGATGAATCCTTTGTTAAAGTTCTTTCCAATAGACCACACGCCAAAGCCTGTATTTCTTGTAGCAGGCAGTGTGATACGCTGTAAAAGGATGCAAGTGGGCAGGAGTCCATTAAGAAAATTTGATATGTGAAGGTTGAAGCATGGCATGTGGTGTGGTGGTAGTTATGTGCCACCCAGTCACTTGTGACTCAGTGACCCTATGCACAGTAGCTCTGAATCCTGCTCTATTCTGGGCCCATCTCACTGTCTCTGAAACACCTCATTACCCCAGTTACAGTGTCAGTCTCTCATCCGGGGTCTTCCTCTCCTTCCACCGTTCCAAATATGATGTTCTTCTCCAAGGAGTTGTCACTCCTGGCAACATGCCCAACGTATGTGCAAGTGAGCCTCAAAATCCTTGTCTCCAAGGAACCGCTTGTCTTCACCCTTGCCAGTACAGATCTGTTAGTTCTCTTGAAAGTATGTTCAATACTCTTCTGCAGCACCACAACTCAATGGAATCAGTTCTGTCCTCTATGATCATTGTAGAGCTTTCTGATGCATAATAGGTAATTGTGAAAGCCATGACCTGGATCAAGTGTACATGTTTGTCTCTAAACTGACATTATTGCTCTTTAGCACTCTAGAAAGGTCCCTGACAGCAGATTTTCCTAATAACAATTTGCCTTTTGATTTCCTGAGGGCTGGTGCCAAGAGTGTTGATTGTGGCATCAAACAAGCTGAAATTGTTAATAAGCACAACCTCTTCGCCATCTAACATGATGCTGCCAGCTGGCCTGGTGCTAAGAATCTTTGTTTTCTTGATACTGAGATTCAATCCATATTGCAGACTACAGATTGGATTTGCACATTACTTTTTTAGGATTAGAGTCCTGGTGGCATTCTGGATAAGGAGTTTCACTATCGACCCAAAGCAGGCAGTTGGAATCCACCAGCTGCTTTTTGAGAGAAAGATGGACCATCTCCTCCTATGCCATTTACAAGCTCTGAACACCCACTGGAGGGTCAGCCATGACTTGGTTCCAACTAGATGGCAGTGAGTTGAGTTGTTTTGACTTCTCATCATTACATTAGATATAAAGCTCCTTTTGTCATGGTTTTGTTTATTGGTCCAGTTGTGTGGAATTGTTTCCTTTGTATTTCGATGTAATCTACCCTGAAGCTAAAGTTTTTGACCATTAGTAAATGCTTCGTATCTTTTTTTGCTTTCAGCAGGGAACCTGGTGTTATGTGGATGTCATTGGTTGTTAGTCTTCCTCCAATCTGTATGCTAAGATCTTTAAATAGTCCAGCTTCTCAGGTTAATTTACTCAGAGTACAGATTGAATAATCTAGTAAATGGATATAACCCTTATGCACACCATTCTTGACTTTAAACCATACAGTATTCTTGTTTTTAACAACTGCTTCATGGTTTATGGTTAGGTTCCACATGAGCATTATTATGTTTCTGGAATTCCCGTTCTTCATAACATTCTCTATATTTTGTTGTAATCCACACTGTTGAATGTTTTGTTCTGTCAGTAAGACACACATAAACATCTTTGTGATATTCTCTGCTTTTAACGAAGACCAGTCTGGAATCAACAGTGATACCTGTTTTTCATCTCTTCTCCTGACTTTATATTTCTGGCAATTCCTTGTTTTGATGTACTCTTCCTGCCTTTTTAAAATTATCTCTAACAGGATCTTGGATGAGATATTGATGACGCTAATTTTCACATTCTCTTGAATCACCTTTCTTTGGAATGGGAACAAAACAGCTACTAAGGTTTATTTCATTTTTAGTAGTTTTTATTATATAAGCAGAGTTCCATTTTCCCCCATTTAAAATGTGAGGCACTCTCAGACTCAGTCATGGAGGAAAGTCTCTGATGGGCTAGAATTGCAACCTCTTTCACACTGGTAGTGTTGCTATTTTGACCTTATCACCAGGTAACATTATATGTTTTATGTTTATAAGGGAGCTTTAGTGCACTGCCAGCCCAATGGCATGCAGTTCAGACCTCCACAGCTGCTCCACAGGAGAAAGATGGGCAGTCTCTTCCTGTGCAGTTTACTGCCTCTGATAACTTCTGGAAGGTCAGCTTTGAATTAGTTTTGATTCAGTGGCACATTAACAACTTAATGTTTATAGTCCCAGTAGAATATAAGCTCCAAGAGCACAGGCACTTAAGATTCCTGTATCAAAAATGATGTTTTGTTGTTAGGTGTTGTCGAGTTGGGTATAGCTCATAATGACCCCATGAACAACAGATCTGAATCCTGTCCTGTCCTGTGTCATTCTCATTGTTTCTAATATACTTGAGCGCATTGCCATAGTCACTGTGTCAGTCCATCTGGTTAAGAGTCTTCCTCCCTTTTGCTGACCCTCCACCTTTCCAAACATGATGTTCCTTTCCACATTCTGCCTTATAGAAACCAGCTTCTCAAATGATTAGCTCAGGAAAAGCCTCTCCTAACAACACATGTCCAGAGTATGTGAGATGAAGCTTTGTCATCTTTGCCTCTTTAGAAATACACTTTCAAAGTATAGCCAGAGACAAAGACATATGTTTGTTCTTTTGGCATCTGTGGGATATTCAGCTCTCTTCTCCAACATCAAAGTTCAAAACTAACAATCCTTTTGTCAGTCTTATTCATTGTCCAGCTCTTAAATGCATAATAAGTGATTGAAAAGACCCATGGTCTGAATGTGGTGCACCCTCAAACTGACATCATAACTCCTCAATAATTTGGAGAGGTCTCTAACTGCCAACTTTCCCAGTGCAAGATTATGGACCCAAGTAAGATGAAATCATCGACGGTTTTAGTCTTTTCTCCATCTGTCATAACATTACCTATGAGTCCTAAGGTGAGAATTTTTGCTTTCTTGATGTTGAGATGTAATCCATATTGAAGGCTACATATTTTGATCTGTAGTAGGTGTTTGAAGTCTCCCTCACTTTTAACAAGCAGGTTGATGATCCTGATGCCACATTCTGCCTCATAGAGTTCAGCTTCTCTAATGATTAGCTCAGCATACATGATGCTGAGTGCCTGGTAATTTCTTAAGAAATTATTATCAAATGAATAGAGAAACTTTAAACAGTTGAGACAAAATTCATACTAAAATATTGACATTTAAACTGTCTTTTATAGCCATGAAAATAGGTGTTTTTAAAAACTACTCTTTGAAATTCTTTCATTTATGCTGTAAGTCATCTGGTTTCTTTTTATGTTTTATTTCTAAAGGATTAGGTACAAGGTTTCAGGATGCATTTTTAAAGACCTTCAGATCTAAAAAAAAAAGACCTTCAGACCTTTGTAGATGCAGCTATGGATAATGTTTAGTACTAAAAAAATAGTAATTGAAAGATTTCTGTGTATCACAAGGACATACATATAGATGCTTGCACAGACAGTATGGTGGCATGGTTTGGTTATGAGTTAACAGTACCCTTCTCTATGCCAGGAGACCCTAAATTTTAGTAGTTACCTAGTTTTTTACTTGAATGAAAAGAACTCAGTCCTGAAACATTTCAGGAGTTTGCAGATTATTGTGCCAATACACAGCCTTAGTTTGACAGGTGTACACACTTACACTTATCTTTGGATGACCACTAAAAATTCCCCAGCTTGATAGCTCCTGATATTCTTGCTAGGAATGTATTTTTTGTGCTTACTGCAATCAGTTAGACCTACTCATTTCAAGCCTTCATTATTTCTTGGTGGAAGTGGTACAGATTGTTGTTGTTATTAAGTGCCGTTGAGTCATAGATGATTCATAGCAACCCTATGAACGAAAGACCTGAACACTTGTATAACTTCATCATTTCTCCACATTCATAGAGTTTCTAGAGGCAAGCTATTTTGGAAGTGGATGCCACTCCTGCTTCCAAGCATGTTTTAATAGGGGAGCTTCACCAAACACTGTCCACCATGAGTAACCATTATCACATTTGACACATCAGTATCACAGTGTTTAGCATCACAGCAACCATGAGTTACCTCTGTACAGCAAATTGACAGACCAGTGCTATACCATTTAGAAGAATGACCAAAACCAATTAAAACCAGGCCTGAGGGCCACAGATTAAAATTACCCACCTTTGGCTTGGTAACTTTCTATCCACTAGGCCAACAGAGCTCTCTCTATGACTCACAGCAATTCTGTGAACAACAGATCTAACCCTCACCTTATCCTACGCCATCCCCACAATCTGAGACACGCTCGAGCCCATTGTTACAGTCACCGTATCAGTCCATCATGTTGAGGATCTTTTCTCCTCTGATCTTTCACTTCTATGTTATTTTAATTCTATATTTATAACTTCTAAAGTAGATAATCTCTTCTGCTTTTGATTGTGGAAAGTGAAGAGGATTTGAAGCACTTAAATCATACTATAGCTTACTGCATGAATTACACTGCAACATCAAGAAAACAAAAGTCCTCAAAGCTGGACCAGTAGGAAGCCTTATGACAATTGGAGATAAAAAATTGAAGTTGTCAAGGATTTCTTTTTACTTGAATGCAGCCAAAAGACACATTGCATTGGGCAGTTCTTGAACGTGCCATAGAGCAAGGGTGGCACTAAGGTGTGCCTGACCCCATGGTACTTTTAGTTGCTTTGCATGCATATGAAAGTTGGAGAGTGAATAACTAAAACCAAAGAAATAATTGATACCTTTGAATTGTAATGGTGGAAAAGAGAATTGAATATATCACGGGACTGCCCAAAGAACAGATGTTAGATGGATTGCCAGAGTGCTGTATGTGGTTACATACTGTTGCGTTGACTTCAGCTCAGAGTGACACAGACCTGAACCTTGCCCTATCCTGTACCATCCTTGTCTTCTCTAACATGTCCCAGACCACAGTCTTGTTGAGGGTCTTCCTCTCTTTCTCTGACGTTTCCCAGCCTGATATCTTTTTCTAAGGACTGGCCCCTCCTGATGACATTCCTAATATATATGAGGTAAAATTTCGCCATCTCTGCCTTTAAGAATCACCCTGACTGCACTTTCTATGTGTTTGTTCTTTTGGCAGTCCGTGGGATGTTAAGTACTCTAACACTACAATTCACAGGCATCAATTCGTCTCTCATCTTTTTTTACTGTCTACCTTTCAGACGCATAGGAAAAAATTTGGGGGAAAAATTTCCGTTTTCTAAGGAGTGCTACTTAGAAGCAAAAATCGTAAAACTCTGGCTCACATATTTTGAGCACGCTTTTATCAGGGAACAGTTCTTGGAACATCATGCTCAGAGGTCAGAGGAGGAGAAAATGACCCTCACTGAGATGGATTGATGCAGTAACTGTACCAGTGGGCATACACATCAAAGATGGTGAGGATGGGGCAGATCAGGCAGGGTTTGGTTTGGTTTTGTGTACAGTCAGAATTGACTCAGTGGCACCTAACAGTAACAACTTAGAATGTATTTGCATTTGAATGTCTTACTCTCTGGGACAATCCACTGAATATACTGAATATCATTTGACCATGCAGTTTTATTTCTGAACATTGTCTTATACGCCTGTTCTTATTCTAGTATCATACTGCTTTAAATGTTACTTTGTCGTACATTTTGAAATTGGGAAGTGTCTGCCCTTTGTTCTTGTCAGGAAAGTGTGTGTGTGTGTGTGTGTGTGTGTGTGTGAGAGAGAGAGAGAGAGAGAGAGAGAGAGAGAGATTGATATTTGGGGCCCTTGAAATTCCATATGAATTTGAGGATTAGCTCTTTTTTTCTACCAAAACATCTCAACCTGCTGGAGGTTGGCTGTGAGTTGGTTTTGACTAGACAGCAGTGGCTCTGACAGAATATATATGTAATTGGAATCTGAAAGAGAAGCAAAGCAGAAAAATATTTGAGGAAAATAACCTAAATTTGTCTAGATTTCATACAAATTCTAAATTTACAGATCCAGGAAACTCATATACCTCAAACACAAGAGAGATGAAGAAAATTCTGTCAAGGCAGATGATATAGAGAGCTTCATAACTTAGTGCTCAAAACTAGTGATAAAGAGAAAATCTTAAAAGCTGGGAAGGAATAAAGACATGCTGCAAACAACAGAACAAAAATAAAGATAGCAGCAGATTTTTTTGTCAAAGACAGTGCAGTGAATTGGTAGTAGAAGAGTATCTTTAAGGTTTGGAAAGAAAACAAAAAACCGTCAACTTAAAATTCTGTATCCAGCAAAAATATCTTTCAAAAACAAGGGTGAAATACAATAGCAAGGAGTTGGAAACAACCTAACTGCCCATCAACAGATGGATGGATAGAGAAAACTGTGGTATAGTCACACAATGGAATGCTATGCTCTATTGAAAAACAAGGAAGTCATGCAATATTATTCAGAATGGGCAACCCTGGAGGACATTATGCTGAGTGAAATATCTCAGTCACAAAAGGCCAAACACTGCATAGTGCCACTGCTGTAGAATGGGACTGACATCAGGGTTGGGGTAAGAATGAGAAAAACTGGATGAATTATGTATACTGTGTTGAAATGGATGAGGGAGAGAACAGTTTAAAAGCAATACATTATAGGGCATTATGATTACCATAAGAGTCTGGAATGAAGATTGCAGAGTGGAGTATACTCGGGGTGGGAGTGGGGTGTGCGTGGGGATTGTATCCCAGTGAAGGAATTTTTCTTTTACTTTTCAAAGATGAGAGTGAAGTGGGGTGGGGTAGGCAGGGAGAAAAGTGCAACAGTGAATGAATGGAAATCCAAAATCTCTGTAAATGTTCAATTGAAATTAACAAAACAAAAAAAAAAGAAAAACAAAAAACAAGGGTGAAATAAAGTTCTCCATATTGTCAATATTTTTTTTTAGCCAATCGAACATATATGTTGGTATCTTATTATGATTATACATACATTCTTTGATGACTAATAAGACTGAACATCTTTTCATACTACTTTTTCTGTAATTTTTTATTTTAATAATTTTAATGAGCATTTACAGAGATTTTGGATTTCCATTCATTCATTGCTGCACTTCTCTCCCCGCCCAGCCCTCCCCCTTCATAGTACTTTTTTATATATAATCTTCATGAAGTTTTTTTATCCATTTGTCTATTTAGTGTGTTCAAGGACCTTACATAATGGCAGGAAGATGAAACAAGAGAATTGAACAGAAAGCATGAAAATGTCAACTTTAAGCTTGAACAACAATACCAAAATCAAACCCAGCTAACATCAGGTGGTTTACAGCTCATGGGAATCCTGTGTGTTGCAGGCCAGAACTATACTTAAAAAAAATGTGTGTGTGTGTGTGTGTGTGTACGTGTACTGTTGAATCAGATCTGACTGGTACAAGAGGAGATTGTCCAGCAACTGGTGGATTAGAGCTGTGCACTTCTGGGCTTGCAGTGCAGCTTCTTGCTACTAGGCTGCCAGAGCTTATTTTGTACTGTTTTATTTAGCCTTAGATGGAGTTTACCACTCACTTTGGACTGCATTCCCAAGCAACCTGACTTGAGGAAGACCTGGAACTTCATAGAGTTTTATAGGCCTTTCAGAAAGAGATCTCCAGCCTTTCTTCCAAGGTGCCTTTGAAGGAGCTTAAACCATCATCTTTTCCATTATAATTAAGAACTTAATTACTTAGGCTGTCAAGTTGACTGACTGATAGTTGACCCTGTGTGTAGCAGATCAAAACCTCACCAGATCTTGCGCTATGTTCATAATCTCTGCTTCTGCCTTCCCACTGTTGGAGAGGAATTGAAAAAAGCAGGAGAAGCAGCAGTCAGGAAGTCAAAAGATCTGTTAAGGACCTCTTTAAAGTGCTAAAGAGCAAAGATGTCAGTCTGACTGAAGCCAGTTTTTTTGTGTTTTCAGTTGCTTCACAAAGTTGTGAAAGTTGTCCAGTGAATATAGAACACTGAAGAATTGATGTCTTTGACTTAGCATGTTGGCAAAGAATATTGAAGGTACTGTAGACTGCCAAAACCCCAAATATGTCAGAAGATATACTACTGAGCACTCCTTAGAAGCAAAAACTATAAGACTTTGTCTCACATATTTTGGGCAAATATTTAGGAGGCCTGGTTCTTGGACATCATGCCTGGAAAGTTGGAGGTTCAGAGAAGGAGAGGAAGACCCTCCTGAGATAGATTGGCACAGAGACTGCAGCTTTGGGCTAAGCAGGGAGTGTGAGGATGGTTCAAGATGGACAGAGTTTCTAGCTGTTGTACAAGAGTAAGCTGGAGTAGACTGGATTGCACCTAACAACAGCTATTAATATCAGGTAAAACAGATTTCGGAGCAAAGAAAATCATGCAGAGCAAAGATATTACATAATGATAAAAAGGCTTAGTCACTCAGGAAAACAGCAATTCTAAATGCACATTCACCAGAGTGGTCTCTGTTATATGAAGCAAGAAATTCTAGGACTAAATGGAGATAGAGACAAATTCAAAATTAGAGTTGGGGACTTAAACTCCCTTGCTTGCAATTGATAGAACTACTAATAATATGCAGAAACTCTGCAAAGCTTTAGGAGAATTTAAGCATACCATCAAACCAAAAGGGTTCATTGACATTATAGAACATTCTACCTCCAAAAAACCCAAGAGTTCATATTCTTTTTAAATATTTAATAACACTTTATATATTTATAAACACTTAAGAAGACTACAGTCCTTGACCTTCTCCACTTCAGGTCCTTCTCAGTTTCTGTGAGTAAGGTTGTGTCATCTGCATAATGTAGGTTGTTGATGAGTCTTCTTCCAATCCTGATGCTACATTCCCTTTCATAAAGCCCAGCCTCCTGAATGATCTGTATATAGATTGAAAAGATTTGGAGACAAGATGCATCTCTGATGAACTCCCTTCCTGATTTTGGGCCATGCAGTTTTTCTTCTCTGTTCTGAGGACTGCTTCCTGGTCCAAATAAAGATTTCATGTAAGCACATTTAAGTGTTCTGGGATTCCCCTTCTGCTCAAGGTTACCCACAATTTGTTGTGATCCACACAGTCAAAGGCCTTTGCATAGTTAATGAAACACAGATAAACATTCCTCTTGTACTCTTTGCTTTCAGCCAGGATCCATCTGACGTTTGTTATAATGTCTCTGATGCCGTGTGTCTTCTAAACCCAGCCTGTATTTCTGGTGGTTCTCTGTCTATGTACTGTTGCAGTAGTTTTTGGATACTTTTCAGCAGGATTTTGCATGCATATGACATCAGTGATAATATTCAATAATTTCCACACTCTAGCGGGTCACCCTTTCTTGTAATGGGAACCAATATGGATCTCTTGCAGTCAAGTTGGCCAAGTAGTTGTCCTCCAGATTTCTTGGCACAACTTGGTGAGAACATCCAGGGCAGCATCTGTCTGTTGAAATATATCAGTTAGTATTCTATTGGTTGCTGGAGTCTTGTTTTTTGCCAGCTCCTTCAGAGTAGCCCGACCTTCCTCCAGCATCACCATTGCCTCTTGATTATATACTATTTTGTGAAATTCTTCTATGTTAGCCAATTCTTTTTGGTACAGTGACTCTGTGTGCTCCTTCCATCTTCTCTTAATGCTTCCTGGATTATTCAGTATTTTGTCCATAGCTTCCTTAAGTATTGCAATTTGAGGCTTGAATTTGTTTTTCAAATGAAGTTCCTTCAGCTTAAATACTCAGTTGGGCCCATCTGGTTTTCTGACTCCAACTCTTTGCAAATTTCATTATAATGCTTTGCTTTGTCTTTCCAGGCTGCCCCTTGAATTCTTCTGTTCAGCTCCTTAACTTCCTGATTCCTTCTTTGCTTTGGCTTCTCTGCACTCTAGTGCAATATTCAGAGTCTCTACTGACATCCATCTTGGTCTTTTTTCCTCCTGTCTTTGCAGTGACCTTTTGCTTTCTTCAAGAATTATATTTTTTATATCCTCCAAGAGCTTATCTGGTCTTTGTTCATTAATGTTCAAGGCCTCAAACCTATTACTAAGGTGATTTTAAATTTAGGTGGAATAGCCTCAAGGTCAAATTTTGGTTCTAGTGGATTTGATTTAACTTTCTTTAGATTTAGTTTTAATTTGCATATGAGTAGTTGACCGTCTGTTTCACAAAATCAGCACTTGGCCTAGTTTTCACAGCTGATACTGAGCTTCTCCAGCAATTCTTTCCACAGATGTAGTCGTACCATCTGATGATGTCCATGTGTATAGTCACCATTTATGTTTCAAGGACTGTAGTCTCTAATATGGATTGAAGCTCAGCATCAAGATGACAAAGACTCTCATCACTGGGCCAGTTGGTGGCACCATGGATAGATGGAGAAGAGATTGAGTTTGTTAACAATTTCAGCTTGCTTGACTCCACAATCAACTCTCTTGGAATCAGCCGTCAAGAAATAAAAAGATGAATTGCTCTGGGGAAAGCTGCTGTCAGGTATCTTTCAGAAGCACTAAAGTGCAGCAGTGTCATTGTGGAGACTAAAGTATCCCTCATGCAGGCAGTGGTTTTCACCACTACTTGTTATGTATCAGAGAGCTGGACAGTGATCAAAGAAGACAAAAGAAAAATTGATAACTTTGAGTTGAGGTGCTGGAGAAGAGTATTGGATATACCATGGACTGCCAGGAGACCTAACAGATCTGTCCTGAAGAGGGTGAAACCAGGCTGCTCCTTGGAGGCAAGGATTTTGATGCTGTATGTCACATACTTTGTGCCTGTTGCCAAAAGGAACCAGTTCTTGGAGAGGGACATCATGCTTGAAAGAGTAAAGAGACACTGCAGGAGAGGAAGAACCAAATGAGATGGATTGATACTGTAACTAGGATAATGGGGGTAGGGGTGTCAGTGAGACAGGCCCAGGGTAGAGCAGGTTTCAGAGCTTTTGTACATGAAGTCGCTATGACTCACAGACAACTTGATGGCACATAATATTACCACCAACAAACAAATTATTAAAAGAAGGAAATTATCTTATCAGTACTTCAAAAAATGTAGAAAAGTAAAATACATGCAACCAAAGAAGAAGAATAGAAATAATAAAGAGCGGAAATGACAATGAAGTAGTAAGAACAGGAAAAAAAATCAATGAATATAATCTTTGAGAAGAGCAATAAAATTGACAAACCTCTAGCAAGACTGACAAAGTACAAAAAAAAGAAACGAAACTATTAATGTTAGAAATAAAATGCATTTTCATTAAAGATAGTACAAACAGTAAAAAGATAATGAGCAAATACTGCAAACTGCCATGAATCAATTTTTAGATAAATTGGACCAATTCTTTAAAAGCCAGAGATTAACAACTCTCACCCATTATGAAATAGATAATGTGAATAGCCATAACTAAAATTCAAATTTACAATTAAAACCTCCCAAAAAGAAATTTGAGGCCTCAATGGTTGTTCTGGAGAATTCTGGAAACATTTTAGAAGGAGGTCCATCTTTGGAAAGCCTACTGGCCATCATTCCTACAATCCTCTCCGTGCTGGTGTCTCCAGGCTTCAGGATTCACCTCCAAGCCACATGTTCTGCCCAGATAAGCAACAGGACTGATGATTATACAAACAGGTCTCTCAAGACCTCTCTTGGTTATTCAGCTGAAAATCTGCAGCTCTACTTAACGTGAGTATAATCTCCTTCAGTTGTGAAATCAGAAAATCTTCAGTACATAAGTTAGTCAGGTGACTGCTGGAGGATAAAACTGGCTAAGCATAGGACTTTGGGGTTGTTATCCAGTAGTGCAACATGGAGCAAGTGAGAGGAAAGTTCTGCCTGGACAGCTTTCCAAGGCCAGCAGTACCATTCTAGACATGAATCTATACTTGTTGTTGTCTGTCGCCTTTCTGCAAATAATATTGACTTTCATGTTGCCAATTCTATATACATGTCTCATGTGTACAATCCAGTTGGAGCAGGTGGATGTGGTACCCCTGGAAGGATTATTGTTTGGGGTAGGATCTTCATTCTAATAGCCTTGTAGCTGCTTGGAATTTGGGGGTCACTTTTAAGGCAATCTGTTTGTGTAGTAAACATATAAAAAAAGAGCACCAGTTATATCATTCTTCTTATAACATCGAGTCAGAATCAACCCAGAGCTGACCCTCCAGTGGGTTTTAGAGAGGCATTAAGTCACAAGGGAGGAGACTGCCCATCTTTCTTCTGCAGAGCAGCTAATGGATTTGAACCATGTACCTGTTGGTTGGTAGCACAATTCCTTATGTCTTGGGAAAAGTGTAGCCAGAGTGCTCCTTGAGGGCAAAGATGGCAAAGCTTCAACTCTCATACTTTGAACATGTTGCTAGGAGATGCTGTTCCTTGGAAAGGGACATCATACTTGGAAAGATGAAGACTAAGTGAAAGAGATAAAGACCTCCAATGAGATGGATTCAGCAGTGGGTGCTAGTGTGTAAGAGAGGATGGCACAGGATAGGACAGGGTTCAGATCTGTTGTTCATAGGTTCTCGATACAGCACCATCTAGAAACAACATCGCAGTCTTGTGCAGAAAATAGAGGGAATTTATAATTCATCCTTTGAGGGCTTTATTACCTCAATACCAAGACCAGACAAAGACAAAACTACAGCCCAATCTCTCTCATGATTATAGATGCAAAAATGCCCAAAAATGTATTAGCAGACAGAATCCACCAATAAAAGAGTATTACATATACCAGCCAGGTGGAGTTTAAGTAAAGCAAGACTGGCTCAATATTAGAAAATCAATCATAGTATTAATAGGCTAAAGAAGAAGCTGCACTGCAATCCTGAAGGCTTGGGGTTCAAATCCACTAGATGCTTTGCTGGAGAAGGAGGGGCAATTTCCTGTGCCAGTCAGATCCAATTCAACGGTACACAATAAGAAAATTAAAAAAAATAATAATACCAAATAATCATATCCATTGATAAAAAAATGACATTTGAAAAGTCATTCCTTAATAAAACTCTTAATGAACTACGACTAAAATAGAACATCTCCAACCTGATAAAGAATATCTACAAAAAACCCCTATCATGTTAATGATGAAAGACAATGCTTTTTCTTAAAGGTATACGATAAGGCAAGAATGTCTGCACTCATATGGCACACCTATGGCATTTTAGATGTTTAGATGACAGTTCTTGTTTCTTTAGGGTGTATTCCCAGTAGTGGAATTGCTGGATCAAATGGTATTTCTATTTGCAACTTTTTGAGAAAGTGTCATACTCTCTTCCATAGTGGTTGCACCATTTTACACTCCCACCAACAGTGAATTTTCTCCACAACCTCTCCAGCATTTGTTGTTTGCTGCTCTGTTGAACTTTGCTGTTGTTAACTGGGGTAAGATCCTATCTGAGTTGTTTTGATTTGCATCTTAGGGATTTTGAACATTTCTTCCTGTGTTTGTTCATCATCTGAATGTCGTCTTTGGTGAAGTGTCTATTCATATCCTGTACCCAATTTTTTGACTGGGTTGTTTATCATGTTGAGGTGCTTGAATATTCTATAAATTCCATTGATTTATGTATGTGTTACTGTACCAATAACACACTGTTGACCACCAAAGCTGTATAGGTTGGATTTGAGATCAGGTAGTGAGATGCCTCCTACCTTGTTTTTCTTTTTCAGGAGTGCTTTGCTTATTCAGGGTCTCTTTCCAATCCAGATGAAATTGGGAATTGTCTTTTCCAGCTTGTTGAAGAATGGAATTGGAATTTGTATTGGGATTGCATTGATCTTGTAGATTGCCTTTGGTAGAATTGTCATTTTCACAATTTTGAGTCTTCCTATCCAAGACCATGGTACATTCTTCCATTTCTCCAGGTCTTTTTTTGTTTCTTGTAGTAATGTTTGATAATTTTCTCTGACTGTGACTTGTTTCCAGCTTGATGGTACATAACAGCAGTGTTGGTCAACTCAAGGAACTCCAGTGATGAACAGTTAAGTATTCAGCTGTTAACTATCAAAGGTTGGCAGTTCAGACTCACCTAGAGCTTTGCTGAAAGAAGACCTCCCAAATGATTACAGCCCGGAAAACCACAGCACTTGTGTACTGTCACTTGGGTAGCTCTGTATTGTCAGTGGTGTGGAACCCAAGGACAACAGCATGAGTAACAGCTAAAATGTAATTGAGCAGGCAAAGCAGTATATCTAAAACAATTCTGAATAAGAATAGAATTACAAGAATCGTGCTACATTGCTATTAAGACTTAATAATATAGCTATATAAATAGACCCAACTAATGTTTGACAAAGGTGAAAAAGCACATTCAACAATAGGCTTCCTCACAGACTGTTTTAGCAAGTGATTATCTACACGTGCAAAGAAAAATAACCTGACCCAAAACTCAGACATTTCATATAGTTGATATGATTCATAGTGGGCCATAGATTTAAAAAACCCAGGAGAAATTATTTGGTATCTGGGACTTGGTAAATTATTCTTAAATATGGCACTAGAAGAAGGCAACAAAATTGGAAATTTATTTGCAAAAGACTATGAAGAGGGTAAAATGAGAGTTCCAGAAGACAGAGAGAAACTGTATATCTGACAAAAGACTTGTAGTGCAACTTAAAACTAAACCATTAAAAGATTCTAAATCTAGTTAGAATATTGGCTGAAAGCAGTAGGCACTTCACCAGAGAGTATACACAGAAGTTAAAAAAAGCATATGAAAAGATGGTCAGCATCATTGTTGTTTGCTGTTAGGTACGCTCAAGGCAAGTACCACTCATAGTGACCCTGTGAACAAAAAATCTGAACCCTGTTCAATTCTGCACCATATCACACTTCTGACACACAAGTGCCCATTGCAGCAGTCACCATGTCAGTCCACCTGATTGAGCATCTTCCTCTCCTTCACTGACCCTCCACCCTTCCCAGCATCATGTCCCTCTCCAAGAATAGTCTCTCCTAACAACATGCCCAAAGGAAGTGAGGCAAAGCCTTATCATTTTTGCCTCCAAAGAGCACACTGGCTGCACCCTCCCCAAGAAGTGTCAGTTTGTTCTCTTGGCTGTTTATGAGATGTTCAGTGCTGTTCTTTAACATCACAGCTCAAAGGCGTCCATTCTTCTGTCATCCTCATTCACTGTCCAGCTCTCAGATGCATAGCAAGTGATTAGAAAGACTATGACCTGAATCAAATGTACCTTAGTTCTCAGACATCATTAGGCACTGGAAAACAAAAAAGCTGCAATGAGAGAGCACCATACATCTGTTCCAGCAGTTAAATAGTGGTAAGGATTTGATATGAGAAAACTGAGCTTCATGCATTTGCTGGAATAGAAAATGGTAAAGCCGTTCTAGGAAAAGGTTGGCAGACTCCTTAAGGACTACATAGAAGCCAGCCACAAAAGGTTACATATTGCATGGTTTTATTTCTATGAGAAGTGCAGATTTCTAGAGACAGTAGATTGGTGGTTGCCTGGAGCTAGAGGTGGGGTAGAGAATAGAGCTTGGTAATGGGTATGGATCCAGTGTTGCCATAAAAGAGTAGACTCAGCAACAGACAGTGTGTGACACAATGCTCTAATCACAGAGAAGAGACAGAGGAGGGTCACTGTTCTTGGCAGGTGCTGATCCTCCATGGCCAGCGAGACCCCCCTCAGCCATTGCAGAGCAGGTATCTTGTGCCCCCTCCTGTGGTGCAGGAGAACCCCGCTCCCTTCCTGCTGTGGATAGAGAGATGGGGCTGGCCAGGTGCCGTATGGTGCCTACACATGAGCAGAACAGAGAAAGTTGCTGTGACAGTCAAGGAGGCTCTCTGTTAAGTAGAAGAAAGTGAGAGAGGAAGAAACACAGTTCCCAGCCTCCACAATGAGAGAATGCTCTGGGCCAAGGCTTTAGATCAGGGGCCTGGATGCAGGGCCCAGGAGCTGCAGAGACCTCTTCCCAATACGGTTTCTTTTGAGGATGATGAAATTGATCTAAAAGGTTACTGTGATGATGGTTGCATAGTTCTGTGAACATAACTAAAACCCCCAGAATTGTATACCTTAAATGAGTAACTTTTATGTAAATTGTATTGCAACAGAGAGGTTAAGAATTGCACGTTTTTCTTAAACAGGCATTTATAAACTAATCCATGTGATTGCAAAAAGATTCCCAGCCTCCCTGGCTAGAGTGAAACTCTTGATTATCAGATTTTGATGAGCCACTCTTTTAGAATTAATCACATTCTTTTTAGGTTCTCAAAAAAAAAAAAAATAAACATATGCTCACACCATCAAGCATCATACTCTCTGGCATTTATCTCAGAGAAATAAATGAAAGCAAGATTTACCTAAAAACCCATACATAAATGTTGATAGGGCTACTACTGTGATAGCTAAACCCTAGAGATAGCTGAAATGCCTTCTAGTGGTGAATGGTTATGTGCTATGTACACATACTGGGGAATACTACTCAGCAATACAAAGGGACAAACTCTTCATACAGTGACTTGAATGAATATAATGAAATTACACTTAGTGGGCAGGGGGAACCAATCTCAGAAGTTTACATACCATGTGACTTCGCTTACATAAAATTCTTGAAGTGACAAAATGACAGAGAACAGACTGATGCTAACCAGGGGTTAAGGATGAGGGGGAACAGCACATCTCCCAGGTGCTGGACCGGTTCAGTATCTTTCTACAGCAGTGGCTATGTTAAAGTATTGTGTATTCTCATAGAACACTCCCACTGGATAACGTTACAAGCATATAACGTGCGTAAGGATTATAGGAAATGAATGTGCAAGGAGGTTGTACAGTTTTCAGAGATTCAGATGCACATGCTATTTCCATAAAAATGCGGTACTAGTGCAATCTGCATAAGGTGTTCTATATAGTTGGTTAACTTGTCATCAAGTCAGTGTTGACTTAGCAACCCTATAGGACAGAGGAGGTCTGTCCCTATAGGGGGTTGTAATCTTTATGGAGAAACATTGAAGTAAGTCTAGGGACTAAGGTGTGCCTGATCCAGGCCATGGTCTTTGCTATGCATCAGGGAGCTGGACAATGACTAAGGATGCTAGAAGAATCAACACCTTTGAGTTGTGGTGCTGGAGAAGAATCTTGAACATACCGTGGACTGCCAAGAATATAAATAGGTCTGTCTTGGAGAGGGTGAAAACAGTTACTCCTTGGAGACTAGGATTTTGAAGCTCATTCTCACATACTTTCGGCACCTGGCTAGGAGGACAGGGTCCTTGGAGAAGGACATCATGCTTGAAGGGGTGGAGGGACAGCGAAGAAGAGGAAGACCCCAGATGAGATGGATTGACACAGTAACTGGGGCATTGGAGGTTGGTGTGTCAGAGTCAGTGAGACTTGCTCAGTACAGGGCAGGCATCAGAGCTATTGTACATAGAGTCGCTGTGAATTGCTGGTAACTTGACAGCACATAACAACAACAACTTTTATGGAAGCAGACAGCCACATCTTTTCCCCACAGAGTGGGCTGATGACTTTTCATTTAAGCACTTAACCACTGTGCCACCAAGGTGTCTCCTCCTACTAGAGTTAGGCAAGTTAGGCAGGGAGATCTGGTGGCTTACTGGTAAAGAATTTTGCTGCCAATCCAAAGGCACACAGTTCTAATCCACCATCTGCTCTGTGGGAGAAAGACAGGCAGTTTTCTGTGGGATTTATTGCCTCTGAAAACCCGTTAGAGGGTTGGCTATGAGTAGATTCCAACTCAGGGGTACAATATAGCAACAACAACTATAGTTACATAACTTCTTATTTTTGGGGAGAAATGGGTAAAGTTCACATGAGACCTGCAACTTCCTATGAATTAATTATTTCAAAGATTAAAAATGACTAGAAATCCTGTCTCTCTAAACTTTTATTAAAATTAATAATTTAAAAAAAATAATAGCAATTAAATAGCATTCTTTTCCCCCTTATTATTATTATTAATTTTAATGAAAATTTAGAGATTTTGGATTTCCATCATTCTTTGTTGTATGTTTCTTCCTGCCCACCCCTCCCCTCCAGTTCATTCTTCTCCTTGAAAACTAAAAGAAAAATTCTTTCATTATTATACAATCCCTCTCCCCAAGCCCACTCCACTATGCAGCCTTCATTCTGGACGCCTGTCATGATAATAATACCTAATCATATATACCTTTTAAACAGTTCTCTCTCTCATCTGTTTCAATGCAGTATACATAATTTATACCATCTTTCTCAGTCTCCCCCTCCCCTGCCCCCAACCCTAATGTCAGTCCCGTTTTACAACAGTGGCACTATGCAGTGTTTGGCCTTTCGTGACCAAGATATTTCACTCAGCATAATGTCCTCCAGGGTCACCCATTTTGAATAATATTTCATGAGTTCCTTCTTTTTCAATGTAGCATAGTATTCCATTGTGTGAATATACCACAGCTTCTCTATCCATTCATTTGTTGATGGGCACTTAGGTTGTTTCCAACTCTTTGCTATTGTTAACAAAGCTGCAATAAACATGAGCGTGCAAATATCTGCTTGGGTGGTGGTTATGGTCTCGTTGGGGTATATTCCCAGTAGTGGAATTGCTGGGTCAAATGGTATTTCTATTTCCAACTTTTTGAGAAAGCGCCAAACTGCTTCCCATAGTGGCTGTACCATTTTACACTTCCACGAACAGTGAATAAGGGTTCCAGTTTCTCCACAACCTCACCAGCATTTGTTGTTTGCTGTCCTTTTAAATTTTGCTATTAGTGGGGTGAGATGATATCTCATAGTTGTTTTGAAGTAGCATTCTTATGTCCAGATGATTAGATTTCCTATCCAAAAGGCGATTACACCAGTTTAAATTGTTACACATTATAGAGAGTATATCAGTACCACTACATCCTCATCAGTTATTAGGTATTATCATCCTGATTTGCTTATGCTTATTTTGGCCATCTGTTTCCTATACAGAAAAGCTATCAAAAATGCTGACAAATTATTTAGCTACCATGATCCATTTGAAGTATATAAATAAAATTTCCTTAATTCAGAATTAAAAAAATTGAAAAACTTACACAGATGTTCATAGTAACTTATAAAAGCCAAAAACAGGAAACAACATAAGTGTCTTTCAGCCAGTGTCCTTCAAGTGTGGATGGTTAAACTGCGGTACATCTGTTCAACCTGATGGACAGCCAGGATTCTGGACTAAGTGGCCAAAAACAAACATCTGAAAAGTTTGCATACCATATGATTCCATTTATGTAACATTTATAAATGATGGAAGTGTATTTTAAAGTGAAAGAATTATAATTGCTGTGGCACTAAGGGTATCATTGCTCATGTCAGATGGATCTTAGTTTAAAGAAGAGAGTACCAGAAGAATGTCTATTTGTGTTTTGTTGTCTATGGAAAGGCACTTAACTGTGGATCACAAATCATGGATAACATTGAGAAGAAAGGAAAGCCCAGAACACTTGATTGTGCTCAGGTGAAACCTATCCGTAGACCAGGAAGTCTACTGTGGATCACAAATCAGGGCTAACATTGAGAAGAAAGGAAAGCCCAGAACACTTGATTGTGCTCAGGTGAAACCTATCCTTAGACCAGGAAGCTGTTGTCTGAAGAGAGCAGGGGAACACTACATGGTTCAAAATCAAGGAGAGAGAGCATCAGAGATGTATTCTTTCTCCATACCTTTTCAATCCATATGTGGAACATATAATTCAGGAGGTTGGACTCAATTGATGAAGATGAATGGGGCATCACAATTAAACAACAGGATTAAACAACTTGTATTACACAGATGATACAACCTTGCTTGCTGAAACTGAGGAGTACTTGAAGTGTTTGCTGTAGAAGGTCAAGGAATGCAGCCTTCAATGTGGATTGCATCTCAACTCAGGAAAACAACGATCCTCACCACTGAGCCAATAGGCCATAATGTTGTAAATGGAGAAAAGATTGAGGTTGTCAGTGATTTCATCTTTCTTGGATCCACAATCAACACTCTTGGCACCAGCAGTCAGGAAATCAAAAGACAAATTGTATTGGGAAAATAAGCTGTCAAGGCCTTTGCCAGAGTGCTAAAGAGCAATGATGTCAGTAGCGAGACTAAGGTGTGCCTGAGCCAGGACATGGTCTTCTCAATTGCTGTGCATCTATCCGAGAGCTAGACAATGAATAAGGATGACAGAGTAAGAATCTATGCCTTTGTGTTGTGGTACTGGAGAAGAGTATTAAACATACGAGGACTGCCAGGAGAACTAACAGGTCTGTCCTAGGGAAGGTGAAACTTTTGCTTCTTAGAGGCAAGGATTTTGAAGCTCCATTTCACATACTTTGTTACATGTTCCAGGAGAGACCAGTTTAGAAGGGTAGAGGTTCAGCATAGGAAAGGAAGACCCTGGATGAGATAGATTGACACAGTGACTGTGTGTCAGAGACAGTGAGATTGGCCAGGATGGAGCAGGGTTTACAGCCATTTTTCATAGAGTTGCGATGAGTCATAGTAGACTCATCAGCACATTAAAACAATAACAGAGTTAGGGGTCCATGTGGGTTGGTGTGACTACAGAGGAGATCCTTGGCAGTGGTAAATTGGTTGTGTACCTTGATTGTGGTGATGTGTACATGCATCTATACATACATGGGATAAAATTCTCTAGGAACACAAATGACTGAGTGCATAGAAAAGCTCGTAACATTTGGATAAGGCAGTCATCCCATTAACAGTGTTGCATAACTGTTAGTTTCCTGGTTTTGCTAGTTCACTGTGATTAGGTAAAATGTTACCATGGGAGGAGCTGAGGGCGTGGGCACACAACACTGTCTCTTCTATTTTTGCATCTTCCTGTGAGTTTGCAGTTTTTCAAGATAAAATGCTTCAAATGACTGAATTTTTTAAATTGTGTCCTCTTTCCCTCTTACACTGTTTCAGCGAAGGACAAGCATGTATCTTCTCATTTTTCATTCATCTGGGTCCCCTCTCAGGAGTTCCCCTTTCCTCATTTACCTGCAGGTTGTAGACAACTTGTGAAATGAGTGACTCTGACAGCGACGACACCCCCCAGCTTTCTGCCCACACCTTAGCTGCGCTCCAGGAATTCTATGCTGAGCAGAAGCAACGAACTGACCTGAGTGGGGATGACAAGTTTAACATTGGAATAATAGAAGAGAACTGGGTAAGTAAGTGAATCGTCTTTGTTTTCTGGTGCTGCTGGAACAGAGATACCATAAGTAGATGTCTTTAACAAACAAATTCTCATACAGTTTAAGAGACTAGAAGTCTAATTTCAGGGTGTCAGTGCTAGAGGGGGACCTTCGTCCCTGGAGAAAAGTCCTTGTTTCCTTCAGGAACGCCAGGCATTCCTTGCAAGTCCCCTTCTGTCCTGGCCTTCCCAGGTGTCAAAGTGCTTCTTCACACAGAAGTCCCTAAAGATATGCTCCATTCCTGGCCTTCTCTAAAGAAACTGCCCTGGCAATGGAGTAGGGCTGTGATGGGATTAAGGGGTGTTACATCTCACCCTTCATCCTTTTATTTTACTCCATCAGTTCATAACAAGTTGGCTGACATGGAGAAGAATGGGAGTACCAGAGCACTTAAGTGTGCTCATGCGAATCTTATACCTGGACTGGGGAGGCTGTTGTGTGAACAGAGCAGGGGAACACTTCATGGTTTAAAATTAAGAAGGGCATGCACCGGGGTTGTATTTTCTCCCCATACCTATTTAATCTGTATGCTGAGCAAATTATTTGGAAGCTGGACTCTGTGAAGAGGAATTTGGCTCAGGATTGGAAAGGGACTTATCAATAACCTGCGTTATGCAGATGACTAGCCTCGCTTGCTCAAAGTGAGGAGGACCTAAAGCACTTGTTGCACAATATCGAGGAATTGCATCTCAATATCAGGAAAACAAAGATTCTTACCACTGGACTTATAGGCAGCATCATGATAGATGGAGAGGAGACTGAAACTGTCAACACCTTCATCTTACTTGGATCTACAATTAACACCCTTGTTACCAACAGTCAGGAAATAAGGAGACGCATTGTACTGGGAAAATCTACAATTAGGGACCTTTCCATATTATTGAGGAGTAATCATGTCAGTTTAAGGAGTAAGGTGTGTCTGATTCAGGCCATGGTCTTTCCAGTCACCTGCTATTTATCTGAGAGCTGGGCAATGAAAAAGGATGACAGAAGAATTGATGTCTTTGAACTGTGGTGTTGAAGAAGAGCATTGAACATGGGTGGCCAAAAGAACAAATGGATATGTCTTGGAGAGGGTGCAGCCAGAGTACTCTTTGGAGGCAAGAATGATGAGGCTTTGCCTCACATACTTTGGCATGTTGCTAGGAAGGGCTATTACTTGAAGAGAGACATGATGCTTGGAAGGTTGGAGGGTCAGTGAAGGAGAGGAGGACCCTGAACCAGGTGGATTGACACAATAACTGCTGTATTGGGTCCTTGAGTGTCCGGAAGTGTCAGGATGGTGCAGGATAGAACAGGGTTCATATCTGTTGTTCATAGGGTTGCTATGAATCATACTCAACTCAACAGCACCTAACAACAACAACAACAGCATCAGTTCATGGCATATAATTTTATATAGTTTCCACATTATGCCATGCCATACATGTTATTCCGTTTAAGCCATGCAGTAAATGCATTATGGTTCTGCAGGAAGTATTGGGCACAGTACCTGTTCTGTACCAAATCCAGTGTTTGTATCTTACCTGATAGCATGTCCATACTGTCTGTCATCAGGGACTGGCATTCTCCTCCAGAAGCTAAAACAGAAAACATTCTGTGAGCATTCCAGATGAGCATCTGCAGAATTCCTGCACTAACCTCCAGGCTTGCTGGAGATCCGAGGAGGCCTTGGGTAGGGAACACTGTGTCATTCTGTCCAACCCAACTCTGTTCTTGCCCATCACACTCCAGTGCTCTCAATGGAGCCCTGTCTTCCCTGTGGGGGACAAATCATTGCAATAGAGAAAAACGGAAACTAACCAGGCAGTGATGAGGTAGTGGACGGCAGTATTTAAGAAGATACCAGTAGTTTTCAGGGAAGCTCTGAAATGGAGTAGTCTGCAGAGAATTGAGCTGCTAAATTAAAAGCAGCTCTGAGGTAAAGACTGGCAGTCTCTTCCCATGCAATTTGCAACATCCCAAAGCTTTCCAGAGGGTCAGCTGTGAGTTGGTTCTGACTCCATGGCACTGAGTTCAAGTTTTGAGTGAGTAGTTTCCAGCATGTGCATAATATGTACTTTAACTGTACTTTTTTTAGTTCAAGTTTAAAGGGTGGACAAGAGAAAAAGACACAATTGAAGAAATGCCTTGCACAGGCTGGTGCCTTTTTGGCATGACTGATACATACATGGGTGAGGTGTATACTTTGATCAGGAAAAACATATTTGTTTGAAAGATTGTCTTGTTTTTGTGATGTTGATAGTCAGATCCTCCAGGCCGGGACGTGTTCATTGCACTCTAACTACTGTCAAGTCTCCCACTGGGTTTGTGAGGCTGCCAGTATTTATGGGAAGGTATGTCCCATCTTTCTCCCATGAGAAGCTAGTAGATTCTGATTACCAATTGTTTGGATTGACACCCTCCATCAGTTTTCAGCAGTCAAAAAATAAATGACTAGAAATCTGCTGTTAAGGACCTCTCCAAGGTTCTAAAGACTAACTCGCACCTGATCCAAGACACAGTATTTTAATTGCTTTTTATTCATCTGAAAGTTGGACAGTGAATAAGAATGAAAGAAGAATTGATACCTTCAGTTGTGGTGTTGGAGATGGGTGCTGAGTATACCGCAGACTTACAAAAGAACAAACAAATCTCTCTTGAAGAAGTGCAAACAGAGTGCTCCTTAGATGCCAGGATAGTGAAACTTTGTCTTTTTTTTTTTTTAGGGTTTATATTTTTTTTTTTTTTGCGGTGGTGAGGGTGTCTTTTCCTTAGAGACATCATACTAGAAAAAGTAGAGAGAGGAAGAGAGGAAGACCCTCAGAGAGATGGATTAAACACAGTGACTGTCACAATGGGCTTGAGCAGATAGAAATCACAAGGAATGTACAGGGTACAGCAAGGTTCAGATCTGTTGTTCATGTGGTTGCTCTGAGTCACCATTGACTTGATGGCACTTAACAACAACAGCACGCCACTGGGGCTCCTTTTCATTTGTTGTTGTTACATTTCATTGAGTTGGAACTAGTTGACCCTCCAGTGGATTTTCACCAGCCAGTTGCACAAGAGGAGATTGCCTGATTTTCCCCAGGGAGCAGCTGGTGAATTTGAACCACTTTCCTTTGGGTTGGTAACACAACTCCCTACCCACTAGGCCACCAGTGTACCATTTCCTTTAATTGTTGTTGTGTAGCATTGAGTCAGAACCTCCCCCTAGGGGACCCTCCAGCGGGTTTTCAGAGATAGTTAATTGCACAGGAAGAGATTTCCCATCCTTCTCTTGTGGAGCAGCTGGTAGATTAGAATCGCGTGCTTTCAGGATTGCAGCACAACTTCTTGCCAGTAGGCCACCAGAGCCCCCTTCTCCTTTCGTTAGGGGCATGTATTAATTTAAGATATGCAGAACAGATTATCCAAGATGCTGGTCTCTATGAGAAGTGTGGCATCAGGATTGGTGGAAGATCCATCAACAATCTGCATTATGCAGATAAAACCTTGCTTGTTGAAACTGAGGAGGACCTGAAGCCCTTGTTGCAGAGAGTCAAGAACTGCAGCCTTCGATATGGATTGAAGCTCAATATCAAGAAGACAAAGATTCTCACCACTGGACCAATTGGCAGCATCAGGATGGATGGTGAAGAGATTGAGGTGGTTCATAGCTTTAATTTGCTTAGCTCCACAGTCAACAATCTTGGCACCAGCAGCCAGGAAATTAAAAGACGTATTGCAATTGAAAGTCTGCTGTTAGGGACCTCTCCAAAGTACTGAAGAGCAATTGTGTCACTCTGGAGACTAAAGTCCACCTGATACAGACCATTGCAATCACTTGTTATGCATCAGAGAGCTGGACAATGACTAGGGAGGATAGGAGAATTGATGCCTTTGAGCTGTGGTGCTGGAGAAGAGTATTGAATGTACCATGGACTGCTAAGAAAATGAACAGGTTTATCCTGGAGAGGGTTAAACCAGGCTGCTCCTTGGAGGCAAGGATTCTGAGGCTTCATCTGACATACTTTGGACATGTTGCAAGGAGGGACCTGTCCTTGGAGAGGGACATCATGCTTGGGAGGGTGGAGGGACAGAACAGGAGGGGAAGACCCTCGATGAGGTGGATTGATTCAGTGACTGGGGTAATCAGGGTGGGTGTGTTGGAGACAGTGAGATTGGCACAGGACAGAGCAGGGTTTAGGGTTACTGTACATAGGGTCGCTATGAGTCACAAGCGACTTATTGGCACATAACAACAATTTAAAAAGAAAACCCTTTTGAAAAGAAACATTTAAAACATCACCTTTACACACTGGTATGGTAGATGCAGAAAGACAAGAGAACCAAGTTTCTGACAATCATAGATGATTTCTGAATGCATTCTCATGCTGCAGCAGCTGAGCCAGTTCTGGTACAGCCAGGAGACCGCCCTGCGGCTTGCAGAGGAAGCGATTGCAGTGGCTGGAGAAGGTGGCAGGTGAGATTCTAAGTTGTATGTGTTTTTCCCCCCTAAAGTATGTATGTATGTATGTATGTATGTATGTATGTATGTATGTATTTAATTAATTAATTAATTAATTTCAGTGAACATCTACAGAGATTTTGTAATTCCATCCATTCATTGTTGCACTTTTCTCCCTGTATGTTCTTTTTATATCCTCATATAAAGTAGTATTTTAATTATGCTTCCTACATGAGAGCTGGCCTGTACAATAATGCACAGTTATTCACAGTTCACAGTGTAAGAGGAATTAAGAACTACTACAGCCCAAAGTTGAAGACAGACTAGGAAGACAGTTCACAGGCAGATTTCTCTGTAGTGTCTACATTACCATTTCCTAACTTGTTCTTACCTTAGGACTTAGTGTTTGACATTTTTTTTAAGTTTTAATAATACAGATTTTCTATTTCTGTTGATTATTTTTATAAAAATTTTACATGCATGGATCTGGCAATCCCTCTCCAAAGTATATGACCAATTAACTGAAAGTAGGACACTTCAACAGATACTTGTACACCAGATTCATTGGATCTTTATTCACCTCAGCCAAGAGGTGAATGTCCATCAACAGGTGAATGATATAGTTCATAGATACAGTGGAATAATACCCCCTGCTATGTGTGGCTGTCACAGTCTCCATTCATCGCCACCCTCCATCAGGTTTCTAAGGCTGTAAATCCTTACGGGAGGAGTCTGCTCATCTTGCTCCTAAGCAACTGGTGAACTTGAACCACCAGCCTTTTGGTTAGTAACCTAGTATGTTTTGCATTGAACTACCACTATTCCATGATGGAACGGACTGAACTGTAAAGTAAAATGAGGTGCTAATATACATCACAACACTAATGAGTCTAGAAAACACTGTGCTGAATGAAATGGCAGTCAGTCACAAAAGGACAGATACTACATGATCTCATTTAGATGAAATATCTAGACTGGGCAAATATATAGAGACCAAAGCTTCTTAGTGGCTATCTGGGACAGGGAAGGGGAGGCAAAGGAAGAGGCATTGCTTGGGGACACTGAGCTGTTACAGCTGATGGGAAAATTTGGTACTGGATGGTGGACATGGTTGCACAATGTGATGAATGTCATTAATGTCACTGCATTCACTGTACCTGTCAAGGCTGTGGGGGTGGCAAATGTCTTGTTACATATATGCTCACCACAACAAAAAGGAAAAACTTGGCATGTGTATAACTTAAAGAGTATAATGGAAATGGTTCCAAAAAGCTTGTTAAAAAGAAAACAAAACAGCCACCAATAACTCTCTCCCTATCCCTCACCATCCCACCCCCAGGCTCATTTTCATTGATCCTTGGGGTTTTTAGGACCTTTTGGTATTTTAAAGTACCAGTGCCACTGCTAGACCTGCCACCTGTTCCTTGTCATTCTTTCCTGACTGCTACGTGTGTGACTTCTCTCTTTCCATGTTCCTAATGGTTATGTCCTGAATTTGGCTGGAATCAGGCGTATATTATTAGGACTATAGAAATGTTCTTCCCCGTTGGACTTTTCCTTTTTGTACCATTTTTCTTTTCCCTGAAATACTTACCTTATTTTTTTTAATACATTTTCTCTTACAAAGCAATAATTAGTACGCATACTTTTCCTAATGGTCTTTAAGTCCCCAGTCTAGTGAATAATGTATTGCAACTTCCTGAAAAAAAAAAGTCTGGGTCGCAGGACTTTGCAGCCTGTTGCAAACTGGACCAGGTGATTTTTCAGTTTGCTGGAGCAATGATCTTGGTACCTCCATAACCCTCATGCTGGGGATTCTTTGTACCCTTCTTTTCTTTTCCACTGTTTCCTGTATTCCAGATCTACATTTTAATAGTGTTTGGCCTTATTTTGATGGTAGTACATTCTGCAGTCGCTTCCATATGGAAATTTTGGAACCATTCCTGTCTGCACATGTCTATCCTTCCCTCACACTTCATTGTAATGGCCTGGATATCTGATTCTAGATTGGGAGTAACAGCTTCTATTCCCCTGAACCCCAATGTACCTCCAAACTTCCATAGTATTATTGAGAAATCTACCACCACCCTGATTTTTCACAGGGAAGTTTTCCCCAACACAGTGGGGATTTTCCCTTTGTGCCTAGAGCCTGAGGCATCTTGGAGCGGAGCTTTTACATACGACACTGCACATCTGGAGTCCTGTCATCTTACAGCTCATGTCCTTCCTTCCTTTAGAAGAAGATGGTCTCAAATTATTCCTTTCATTCTTCCCTTCTGCTTTTTCTTTTCCTCTTTCGGGAATTCTCTCGGACACAATCTATTTTCCTGTTTCTATTTTACATCTACTTTGCTCTGTTTTCCAGAAGGCTGTAAGCTTTATGCTCTAAACCTTACTAAACTTAACATTTTTACTACCACAGCCTAGGCTGTCTCTAGACTCATTGCTATTGCTGTCAAGTCAATGTCAACTTCTGGAACCCGTCTGTAGCACACAGTACAATTGCCTTTTCGAGTTACCAAGATGGTAAATATACAGCAGTGGACTACCTCATCTTTCTCCCATACAGCAACTGTAGGATTCAAACCACAGACCTTTTCCTTAACAGCCTAGTGCTTAACCTCTCAGCCACTAGGGATGCTTTCAGTTTGTTATCAAGTCAATTCACATTGCTATCAAGTCAATTTCCAGTTCACAGTAACATACCATTGAGTCTGCAAGGCTGTACATCTTAACAGAAACATTCTGCCTTTTCTTTCTCTGGTGGATTCAAACCAGCTATCTTTCAATTTGCAGTCCAGAACACCACCAGGGCTCCTTATTCAATTTTGTTTTGACCACTAACATTAGATGCTTCCCTTTCATGACTGTTGATCTTTGCTTCTGTTCTCTTATTTAAGGGTTGTTGTTGTTGTGTGCCATGGAGTCAGAACCGACCCATAGTTGACCCTCCAGCAAGTTTTCAGAGGCATTTAATTGCACAGGAGGAAATGTCCATCTTTCTCCCGCAGAGAAGCTGGTGGCCTCAAACCACGTGCCTTCGGTATTGCAGCACGGCTCCTTGCCACTAGGCCACCAGAGCTGCCTTTAAGGGTTGTTGTTGTTGTT
>NW_006399885.1:1861938-1866837 GCF_000299155.1 Elephantulus edwardii | reverse complement strand
AAACCTAGAGTTGCTGTAATCAAGGATGCTTTGGGCAGAATATTAAATGATCCAGGAAGTATTAAAAGAAGATGGAAGGAAAATACTGAGTCATTATATAGAAAGGAATTGGCAGATACAGAAGAATTTAATGAAATAACTTATGAGCAAGAGCCTATGGTAATGAAGGAAGAAGTTCAAGCTGCTTTGAAGGAAATAGCAAAAATAAGGCCATTTAAGGGTAGGCACTCAAAATCTGGAAAGCTTTGACCATATTTACTTTGGACCCTCCTTTTGGTTGATTTGGTACTTCATAGGAACACTGAGATCATTTCTTGTGGGCTTAGTCAGAATACCAGGGAAGGTTCTTCTCCTTCCTGCCTGGACTTTATGCACCTGATGCCCTCTGGAGAGCACACTGCTGAAAGAAGGCTAAGGTCTCCACATCCTAATGTATACACAGTGACTCTTTGTCCCCTGTCCCTGTCTTCCCCAACCAGAATCCATTCCTCTCATTTTCTGCCATAGTCAGGGAGAGACATGAACAGATACCTGGAGGCTTAGGGTAAGCAAGAGAATCCTGGCAACTGTTTCTTAACAATAGGCTGACTTCAGCTAATTCTGTTTGTAGTCTCACCTTGTCCTCCTCTTCCTGGGCGTTCAGAATGCTGTGACATAAACCAGGCTGCTTCTCAGCTTTCCTGACTCTCCTGGGTCTGCTGTGTCACTTTCCACCCCTCCATTTGCTTTTCAGCTTCCTATATGGCTCATCCTGTTGTCTCAGAGAGATCTAAGTCTAAACAGTAAAGTGAAACAACACTTCACCTTGTTTTGTTTGGCACGCTTTCACGAGGAAGCAGATCTAAATGAATGTGTTCACTCTGCTGTCTTTAAATGTAAGTCTTAGGCTGTTATTAATGGCATTGCTTTTACATGTACTTTTCTTTTATCCATCAATATCAGAACCTTGGAAGCAACTTTTCATTTTTTTGTGAAAAGTAGCTTCAACATTTTGAGGAGCTGAGTAATAATTTTAAAGATGAATAGCAATCAAACAAACAAAAAAAAAACCAAACCAAACCCCAAACAAAAGCCCAAACTCAGTTGCTTTCCACCATCCATTTACTTTTCTGCTTTCTGAATGCTGTTTCTTCAGCTGCTCACTCATCCTCTTGTCTCTTAGAGACCTGTGCCTCAACCAGTAAAATGAGACAATAGTTTTGTTTCTCTGATAGGCTGTCATTTGTATTTCTTTTATTTGCTGTTGAATAGCAGTGTTAACATTGGTGTTGGTGTATAACGTCAATGCATAGCTGGCCTTCCACTGGGTGTTCAGAGGCAATAAATTGCACAGGAGAGAGCCCCTATCTTTCTTCCAAGGAGCAGCTGGTGGGTTTGGACTTGGTGCCTTTTTTTTTTTGCAGCACAGCTCCTTAGTACTCAGACACCAGAGCTGTTGAATAGTAGTAGGCAACATTTATTGAGTAGTGACTGTACCCCAAAGAGTCCTCGTGATGCAGTAGGTTTAGTTTTGGGCTAAGGCAGAAAGGTCAGCAGGTCAAGCCTACCCTTCACTCCTTAGATGAAAGATTGGTTTCCTCTGGCTAAAATTTACAGCCTCAAGAACTCAGGAGAGGGTCGGTCGGCCCGAGTCAGAATCCCCTTAGTGGCAGTGCGTTTGGTTTGTTGCCTTTTTGTTGCTAAAGTTTCTGGTGTTCATATTCCTTTAACGTTTTCATACTTTACACAATGCCGCCTCATTTTTTTTTTAAATGTTTATTTTATTATTTTTTGTGTCTGTGTACCGTCAAATCAGATCTGACTGGTACAGGAGGAGGTTGTCCCTCCTTCCCCGGCAGAGCATTTCGTGGATTTGAACCGTGTGCCTCTGAGATTGTAGTTGCAGCTCCTTGCCACTAGGCCACCCGAGCTCCAATGCCGCCTCATTTAATCCACATGTCCTGTGAGGCGCCATCAGTATAGTGAGAGCTAATTCTAATGTCTTCTTTTTTTTTTAAAAAAAAAAGCAAACAAAAAAACTGAAACAAAAAACACTTAAGGTTTTGCATTTCAGATTGTTTTTTGGTTTTTTTTTTTTTGCACTTCAGATTGTTAATGCTCGAAAATAACTTCACAATATTTAGTTTAGAAATAAAAGTATTTTTTCTTTTTATGAAATAAAAGTATTTGAAATCAGTATTAAGGGACTAACATGAAAATACTTCATGTATCCAGCAAACCTCTGTCACAGTGTAATCTTTACCTTACTTCCTATAAAAGCTCATTTACACGTCCACACCTCAGAGCAGAGCTGCCAGTTTCCTTAGAAAGACCAAATTCTTTACAAGTGAGGAAGTACAGAGCTTCTCCTTGAAATTTATTATTAGTTGTTTCCACTAGGTTTTTTCCTTTAAAGAGTAACAGTGTAGATGTGAAGCCAGCATTGTTGACTCCATTCCTGCTGTGAACCTTTGTGTGTGCGGTTCTGTTTCAGGATCGCCTGTGTGAGTGCCCCAAGCGTCTACCAGAAGCTGAGGGAGCTGCACAGAGGAGACATCTCCACATACCTCTTTGAGTATGACAGAAGATTCGCCGTATATGGAGAGGAGTTTATCTTCTATGATTACAATAACCCATTGGATCTACCCAAGAAAATCGTGGCACACAGCTTTGACATAGTAATAGCGGATCCTCCCTACCTTTCTGAGGAGTGTCTCAGGAAAACATCAGAAACCGTCAAGCACCTGACTCAGAACAAGATCCTGCTGTGCACAGGTGGGTGACAGCCCACCTTTCACAAGGGCAGGGACAGTCTCAAGAAGGCCAAGGGTTAAAGGTCAGGAGCTGAATGAGATCTTAAGAAGCCAATCCTGACTCCATCATTTACTGTGTGACATTAAGCATGTGATTTCACCTCTGTGTCCCACTGGCCTTGTCTGTAAGCAGGGTTAATACTCCTGCCTGCCTTGTGTGATGGCTGGAAAGTCATACAGGGCTTGGCACAAGCATACCCGTAGTGTTACTGCAAAAACCCAGAAACCAAACCCCACTGCCATTGAGTCGTTTCCAGCTGAGGGTAACCCACCACTGAGTTTCCCAGGCCATAAATCTTTCTAAAAGGAGACTTCCCATCTTTTTTCCCCTCAGAGAGGCTGGCATATTCAAACTGCCAACCTCTCAGTTAGCAGCCTGATATGTGTTAGCCATGGTCACTTATTATTTGCTCCAGTCTCTGCACTTGATGAAAGATAAATTTGGAATCTAGAGAGTTAAGTGAATGCCTGTGGTTATAAAGCTAGGAATTAGATTAAGGTGGGGTTTTTTTTGTGGGTTTTTTTTTTAGATTAAGGTTCTAAAGCTAGTTTTCTTAATCAAAGATTGATAAATTTTCTTAAGATGTTACTGTGTATCATCGAGTTGGAACTGACCCATAGCTGACCCTTCAGCAGGTTTTCAGAGATAGTAGATTGCACTGCAGGAGATTGCCCATCTTTCTTCTCCAGAGCACCTGGTAGATTTGAACCACATACCTTTGTGTTGATAGCACAGTTCCTTACCACTAAGCCATCAGAGCATTGTAAGATGGGTATCCAAAAACTGGCCCAAGAGTCTCAGTTTTAACAGCAAAGCACTCATCACTGGCTTTCCTTCTTGCCAGCCCACGGTGTCTCCAGTAACCCCAGTACCTAAGTCCCTGGCCTCTCAGAGCCCTGGTAAAGTCCACCCACAGGTTGCGACCAGGAGAGCAGCTGTCCGAGGAGTGCAGGGCCTCTGCTGTCATCAAGAACACCACTCTGTGCCATACAGATAGAATTTCTTCAGCACTTACTAACTCAGCTATGAGCTCTGGTGATCTAGGAGACAGAAGCTGCGCTGCAATCCCAAAGCCACGCAATTCAAATCCACCAGTTGATCTGGGAAAAGGATGGGCAGTCTCCTCCCTTGAGATTAACTGCCTCTGAAAACCCGCCAGAGGTTCAGCTATGGGTCGGTTCTGACTCTATGGTACACAACAACAGCTCAACTATAGGGAGTTAGTGGTGGCCTAGTGGTTAAGGAGTTGTGCTGCCAACATGGTTCAAATCCATCAGCTGCTCCACAGGAGAAAGATAGGCAGTCTCCTCCCAAGCTGTTACCTGCCTCTGACACTGGAGGGTCAGCTGTGAGTTGGTTCTGACTCGACAGCACACAACTACTTTTTATCTGCCTTTGGTGCCAGCTGACCTACGTAGTGCTCTCATGTGACCGAGCCTGCCGTTTTAGTTTTGGGGGTGGGCTAACAGTATAACAAAGCAGTCGAGGGCGAGGGATTCCTACTGCTAGTAAGTGGAATGAAAGAATCCAAACAAGGTGGAAGCTCTGGTGCAGAGGGGGTGTCTCAGAGAGGAGGTGGTGTTTAGTGGAGACTTCAGGAAGAGGCAGCGACCACTCAGCTGAAGGAAAGGTGCATCCGCCACCCTGAGGTGGGAGACAGGTGGGTAGAGTGTGGTGGAGGGATGGGGAGGGGATTTAAGTTAACAGAATTGGGACTGCTGGGAGAGGGGACTCCTGGTGTGTGTCCTGTGTCACAGAGGAGATGCAGGTTTCGGGGAGAATCAAGAGCTCTGCTTTGGAGAATCAAGAGCTCTGCTTTGGACAAGTGATGTGTCCCCCCAGGGTCTAGAGGAGAGGACAAGGCTGTGCTAATGTCTTCACAGTTGACAGGATTTTAATGGAATAACATTCCTTGGCACATAACTGGAAAACATTAGCTGTTAATAATTGTTTTTACCCTCCTTAAATTCCTTGTTTTGTGGAATTTACATCTATTTCTAGATTTCTTTTTTCGAAAGGAATTAGAAGACACAGAAGAATTTCATGAAACAACATATGAGCAAGAGCCTATGGTGATGAAAGAAGTAGTTCAGGCTGCTTTGAAGG
>NW_006399885.1:1856764-1860473 GCF_000299155.1 Elephantulus edwardii | reverse complement strand
AACAACATAATTTATCCCTGAGGCTCAAGAGAAAGAAACAGGGTCCTTAAGTTACAGTGTCTCTTTAGCAACCTTTTGGGCCATATTTCTAAATGTTTTCTCTTTACAGCAGTAGAAAAATCAAATATCACACACCAAATGGAAGAAAAATATAATTGGGTAGCTTGCAAAGATATTTGAGAAGGCAGAAAATAGTAATAAGAACCAGCCTTGCCCCTAACCTTCTTGGTCGACCGGTGCCAGTGGTGGGCCCTGTGCGTGTGTGTGCGTGCCCGTGCGCATGCCGGTGGCGGAGGCTGGGTGTGGATGTGGGTGTGGGTGGGTGTGTGTATCTCACCTTGCCTCCCAGCCCCTTCATGCTGCCGTTTCCATCTTGGGCTCACTTGCTGCTTCTCCTCAGGTGCCATCATGGAAGAGGCAGCAGCAGAGCTACTTGGTGTGAAGATGTGCAAGTTCATTCCAAGACACACCCGAAATCTGGCAAACGAGTTCCGCTGTTATGTGAATTATGATTCTGCCCTTGACCGGGAAACCTAGTGTATTCTCTTTGTCAGTGAACAGTCATAACCCACTGGTATGATTTCCAAAATAAACATCCCGCCATCTCATTACTGGTCTTTTATTGAGGGTGTCCCTCGAGCACGGAGTTTGTCTGGTAACAGGAATCCATGGACTTAGAGCTCGTCTAATCCTGTGACATATATGAAACACAACCCTCAACTGGGAAGAGACTTCCTACAGCTGGTCCAGACCCTGGCCCCTGCCCTGCAGCACAGATCCCTAACTGGGTTCATTCTGATTCTGGGGAGCAGCTCACTGCCACCATGACAGTTCTTGGAACCAGCATCTGTCCTGGCTCAGCTCGGCATCCTCAACTCCGTCAGCCTCCACATCAGAGGCTCAGAGCTGCCGAGAAGAGATCTCCCTCCATTACCAGCACTGGACACTGTGCTGGTCATCATGCACCCACCACGGCCTCCCACTCTGTGGCCAGCAGTAGTGGACTGGCTGTACACGACACTCAGATGGGGTTCTGGACTGTGCCTGGTGGAGATACCGTATCTCCAATACTGTACAATTCTGTTTATGTAACATTCTCAAATGCCAAACTGATAGAAATAGCAGATCAGTGGCTCAAACTTAGGGGAGGAAAGTAGGGAGGTAGATGTGTCCATAAAGGAGAGTTTGTGGCTCTGGAACCGTGCTGTGTCTTGACTGTGGTGATGAAATGGCACAGACCCACGCAGAGACAGCCATCCACATAACAGCACAAAGAAGCACAACTGGTGAAGTCTGAATAAGGCCTGTGGGCTGTCAGGTTCCTGGCTGAGACACTGTCACTTTGTATAAGGCACTGAGGTTTGTCAATGCTCCCAGCACCAGTAGCAGTATGCCAGCACCTGGTGCATTACACAGTCAATAAATGTGTTTTAACAAAAGACCCTACTTTATTATTTCCTTATGGACTAGTGTGCTGAAAATTACCCATGGCAATATCACATTTTGGTAACAAATTGCATACAGAAATGTAATGTGTAATTTAGGAATTCTGGGGAAAGTAGCAATCTAGAAAGAACAGAACTTTAGCTGTCCTATAAATCTAACATTCAGATGAAGAAAAGAAACCTTATTTTTTATTTTCCATTGAGGAAAAGACTAGTGTTAAAGACTAGAGGCTAGACTTGTATTAAAAATTTATATGTCTTAAGTTACGAGCCTTACAAAATGAGGTAATTACAGATTTGTTAAATCAGCAGCCGGCATGTTTACTGCCATGGACCCCTTAATGTGGCTTTACTCTTAGCAAATCTGTCCATATGTGACCCACTTCTGGATTTCATAAAAGACCTGTGGGTATGTGCTTGCACCTTTAAAAGATCTTTGTGTTTGCTGTTCCTTGGTGCCTCATTTAACCAAGTCTCTAATACACTGAGCACAGAGCTGGCACCTGGGAGGCAGGGGGCCACGCGCCATGCTGCCTGGAGGTGCTGTGTCAGCAGGGACCACAGATGGACTTTTGGGAGGCATCCTATTTTATAGCTTACCAGAGAGACTAAAAAAGGTATTTGCCAGATGAGCTATCCTTCCTGATCCAGATTTTTCACTGAGACCAAATATGCACGGGGAGGGCAAAAGAGAAGAGTATTAAGGGTACCATGGACTGCTAGGAAAATAAACGGATTCATCCTGGAGAGGGTTAAACCAGGCTGCTCCTTGGAGGCAAGGATTCTGAGGCTTCGTCTAACATACTTTGGACATGTTGTAAGGAGAGGGACATCATGCTTGGGAGGGTGGTAGGACAGCACAGGAGGGGAAGACCCTCTATGAGGTGGATTGATTCAGTGACTGGGGTAATCAGGATGGGTGTGTCAGAGACAGTGCGATTGGCACAGGACAGAGCAGAGTTTAGGGCTGTTGTACATAGGGTCGCTATGAGTTGCAAGCGACTCAGTGGCACATAACAACCACCAATTTCCAAGGGTAATGATGGCCTAGTGATAAGAAACTGCTGCAATCCCCAAAGGCACACAGTTAAAATCCACCAGCTACTGTGCAGAAGAAATACAGGCAATATCTTCCTGTGCAATTGACTGCCTCTGTAAACCTGCTGGAGGGCCAGCTATGGGTCGGTTCCCACTTGATGGTACACAACTAAAAGGGAAATGAGTTCCAACAGCAGGAACAAACACAATGAAGGGTTAGCTTAAGTACCCCATTTTAGATGGGAAGGTCATAGTCTTCCTCTTCTGTTCCTTAAAGTCAGAGCTGGGGCTAGTTGCTACAAATGGCCATTGTTTCTGCTGGGCCCTACAGAGAGATGCAGTTAAAACAAGGCATGTGCATAAGTGGCCCCTGCCTTTGCAGCAGCTGGCATTTGCAGGATGGTTTCTGAGTGTTGTTCATGGACACTTCCTTTCCTGCAAAATAAGTGCAACAGAAATACTGAATAGAAACATCTTCAATTACTAGGAAGTATCTTTGTCCCAAGAGTTGCCACAGAATCTTCATTTGAAGGGTTCATTGCATGCTGTGGCACTTCTTAGGAAGGAGAAACTTGGTCATAAAAAGTTGCAACGCCCCAAAGCCTAGGTGATAGTGCTAATGGAAATGAGCTGCAGCTTGGTGACCTGAATGGAGCGGTACTGGGCGGTGGCTAGCTTAACTGATCCAGACAGTAAATGTCCACATATTTGTTAGAGAACAGAGAACACTCCTCTTCAAGAGAGGAAAATTTCCTTTTAAACAAAATTGTTACTCTTGAACTAGTACTCGAATTACTGCTGTTGCCTAGTTAAAGTAGATTTCATTTAATCTTTTCAGGGAACTCAGAGCTGTGCTACAGCAGGGTTTCTGATGCTTTTGGTTCTATACTGGTTCCTTGGATCAAGACATGCTGGGAATGGTAGAGGGTCAGCGAAAGAGAGGAAGACCCTCCATAAAGTGACTGTCCCAGGGGGCTCGAGTGTAGTAGGGATGAAGATGGCAGAGGAGAAAGCAAGGCTGGGATCTGTTGTTCACAGGGTCACTACGAGTTAGATGATTCAATAGCACCTAACAACAACAAAGAAAAAACCTAACATGTAGACCAACTTATGAATAACTGGGGCTGGTGTTTTAAAAATGCCAACTCTTATCGTAGGAGTATGCAATGAGGGTTGTAGAGTGGATTATATTTGGGGCTAGGGGGTGGGGTTTGGGGAGGGGCGGG
>NW_006399885.1:1827508-1856664 GCF_000299155.1 Elephantulus edwardii | reverse complement strand
TGTGCGGGGAGAAGGGTGCAACAATAAATGAATGGAATCCCAAAATCTCTGTAGATGTTCATTGAAATGAAAAATAAACAACCTAAATTTAAAAAAAAAAAATAGACAATGAAGAGACTGAAAAAAAAAAAAAATGCCTACTCTGCCACAGCCTGTGCTAGCTGCTTTACTAATGCTTACAGCTCGCTTTATAGCCAAGCCTGCTGCCACTGACCTGATTCGGATTCATGGTGGCACTGTAGAAGTTTTAAGGCTGGAAATCAGAACTAGGCTGCTCATCTTTCTCCTGTGGGTTACAAGGGGGTTTGAACTGGTGACTTCTGTTTAACAGCCATACAATCTACTGCATGACCTTTAGCTCACTTTATTCAAAACAAAAACATTGTCACCTTTCTCCCTTAGAGAAACTGGTGGATTTGAACCACTGTCCCTTAGGTTAGCAGTACAAAACTAATGTTGACTGAACTCCACGAGAACAGTGGTTCAGATCAGCAAGCTAGTCAGTTCAATCCTGCTTCTGCTCTGTAGCCACCACGTGTCAGTCCCGGGAGGTTTGGACAGAGACTGTGTGTCTTCACAGCTGTCTTGCAGGAGCCCAGAGCCTGCGTCAGAGCAGGGGTGCAGTGAGGGTTTGTTAGACGGGTGCCCATCTCATTCTGAGAAGAGGCTGCCTTTGTAGTGTATGGCTAGTTTCTTCCCTGGGGAATGAACAAACTGACTGAATTAAACAAATAGTTCCCTCATGCAACTTGTCTACCCTTTGTTCATTCTGCTTTGATTTTTACACTGTATGGGTTTTTATTTTACCATCTTAAACTATTAATATTAGGTAAGATTTTTTTTGGGGGGGAGGCATTGTTTCTGAGAGTCACTGAATGTTATCCAATAGGGCGCAAGCTGATGGACTGATCGAGACAAATGTCCAAGTCACTGATCGGCAAAGCATTTCTTTCTCAATCAGAATTGACAACAATATGGTGCCCTGAAACCATCTGTTTTCTAAAGACTGAAAAGCACACACCACCATAAAGGCGGTTCCCTCCACCACCCATCGCTGGGCAGAAGTAACATTTCCTGGCTGGCCCTGGAAGGCACTGAGGTGCTCACCAACAGGTGTCATGACAGGTCTGCAGTATGGAGGCTGCACCAGGGGAGAAAGATGGGCAATGTCTTCTCATAAAGATGTACAGCCTCAGAAACCACACGGAGGACCACGAGGAGCTGGACTCGACAGCAGCGAGCTTTGGGCTCAGGGATGACCATGCGTTGTCACCTTCCATTCTGTACTTTTGTCCAGGGAGATGTTTTCATGCACAGGGAGCCTCTGTTCACACTGAACTAGGGCTGAGGTGGCCCAAGGTGGTGGGAGCGGCCTCTCTGACTGCTGGACAGAGGTGCCACACGATCAGGCCTGTGCCTGCTCAGACTTGACTCGAGACTAGCTCATCTAAGACCAAATCACACTTGACTCATGGAAATGTCAGCCATATCAAGAAGATAGAGTGACCCCTGCATCCTGTGCTTCCTGGAACGCTCAGAGCAAAGTACCCCAGACTCCAGAGACACAACCAGCCAGCATGCCTGGTGCCGGGCTTTTAATGAAAAGTTTCAACTTTTATAGATAATTGTATTTGTGGACAAATTTTCAACCTAAAGGAAAAAGTAAGGGATTAGCTCATGTTGCAATACTTAGGAAAAGCCTCCAGTGTTGCTCTCGGGAGGCCCTCATTGGCCCAGTTTCTCCTTATCTGTGGCTAGTCCTTGATCAGGTGACACTCAGTTCTGGGAAGTGATGACGTTAGACATCCCACACTTATCTTTATTCAGGTGCAAGTATCACAAGGCATCTTAAATCAAAACCCAGTAGTATAAACATGCACCAGTTTCTTCCGTCATCTTCCAAAAGTAGAAAATAATTATTTTCATTGTTAAGTCCCAGTCCTTCATAGTAAACTCAAGAAAAAGCCACATTCAGGATTTCTGGACCTCTTAGCCTGCAGGTGGGCGGTGGAAGCTTCTGTTAAGAGCAGGAGTATCTTCACTGGAAGGCGGATGAGGTCAAGGTCAAGTGTGTCTGTTTTCCACTCACCAGCAACAGACTCTGGACTGAATTGTAAAGACAAGCTGAAAAAGCTTATTTAAGACTACCTACAGATTCTAATTATGCTTTCAAAAAAATCCTACTGTCAGAGGCAGTGAAAACTGTTTATGAAATGTTTATGTGTCAACACTGTAAATATTGTTGCCCTTCACTGCTAATACAAAAATAGTTTCTGGCTCTACTTAAAAGAGCTGCATAGAAAAAGTATCTATTCTTTTCTATTCTCATGTTTACAACATTTTTATTAAAAATGCATAAATTATCTCTGCTGTGGTGTGACCAGGAAGGTCCCTTCCTGATGACACACTGCCTTTGGTCCCACCCCCACGGGCCGGTGCAGGGGCCCTGCCAGGGAGAGGCCCGTTGGTCAGCCCTCCTGGGCTCAGGTGTACTCACTAGAGCTTTCCTGAGCCTCAGGTGAACCAGGTAAAGTTCAAAGCTGCTTTCAACACCTCTGAACTAACGTTTGCCTACAAACACAGGCGCTGCCAGTGTCAAATCAGCCAGTGAACTATTGTAGGTGGCAAGCCCTCTGGAGGGGTGTGGTCTGCGCACTCTGCTGGTTTGAGTCCCCACTCCACCTGCACAGGGAGGATCCAGGCCTGGGGCTCAGGGGGCGGCGGGCTGGTCATTGGGGCTGAGCAGCAGCTTCCCCCCGAGCTTGTCCATGCTGGAGTTGATGCTCTCGGTGTCCTTGACCTGCTCGGGGACGCAGGTGCAGCCCACCGCCACGGCCACGTAGTCCTCGGCATACAGGTAGCGGCCTCCAGCGCAGGCAGGGGTGCGGCGCAGGACCACGGTGGGCATGAGCACAGGGGTGCTGCGGAAGCGCAGGTCCTCCTCTCCCAGTGGCCCGGTCAGGCAGCCGCGGCACAGGCAGTAGGCCTCGGGCAGGTACTTGGGGTACCTGGTGGGGTCGTAGGAGATTCTGCACAGGGAGAGAACAGATTTTAGTGTGTGCCGGGGAGCTGGGAAATCATGCGCTGAGCAAAGCAGCACCATGGCTTTTGGTCCAGGACCTGGAACACATGGAGTGAATGCTGGCCGGGGTCATGGAGGGAAGGGCTGGCCTGATCCTGCCCCACGGCCTCAGCATGCAGGCCTGAACTTTGCTGATAGAAGCAGGGCCACAGCTGTCACTCCTTGAGCCATTTCCCCCTGAAACTCCTTGCCAGAGCCTTCCACAACTAGAAAAATAACTTGACGCAGTCCACACACGTGGACTAGCATGTGGCCACTCAGAGGACAACATGCAGGCTGCACCAGGGGCTCCAGTATACCCCTCTGTCCAAGGAGAGCAGGCCTGGCTCTGCAGCTCCAGTGAGTTCAGGGCACAGCTGTCCTGCCTTGCCCTGGGGACAGTACAGCTCAGGCCATCTGGCCAGTGGACACAGAAGCCTGGGCAGTGTCACCCCCAGGACAAAAGGCAGTTGACCGCACCTGTCCTGAAGCCACCAGGAAAGCTCTGTCAGCTCCCCTGCATGGTCTGCTGTCAAACCAGGCCTGCAGGCCTGGCCGGCCAGGAATATTTTACAAGTAAACAAGGCCATTTTTATCCTCCTAGTCTCTCTTCTGGTCAGAGGCCAAAAATCAAGGGTCAGTGCCTACAATACAGAGGACAGCCCAGAGCTTAGGAAATTTGTCAGTCAAGACAGATGTCCACCGAGAGGGACCCAGAGTCATCCCTTCAGAGAGACTGCTTCTCACCCCACTCACTCGCCTAACCTCAAAGCCAGGAGCCATGTGCTCTGGCCATCATGGGACCGTTGGTGCCTGTTTCTAGTCTGTGTACAGAAAGGATGAACTTGCATCCGTGACTCTGGAGCCGAGTGACAGAATCCTGAATTCTTGAAGTGGCGGTCACGACGACTCCCCTCCATGCTCTTGGAAGGCAAGTACACTTCTGCATAGCCACAGACTGTCTGGAAAGACCACTGTGGGCCTGTCAGGAGTTTGTACTTGAGTGTAAACAGAATGCTCTGTGCTCACGATGGCTTTCTACCCCACCATGTCAGGGGCCACCCTGCATCACCCTGGTTCCCACTTCATCACCACAGTCCGTGCTGGATCACTGGGAACACACTGCCATCACCACAACCCACACAGGATCACCTCAGTCCCCACTGCATCACCACAGCCCCCACTGCATCACTGCAGTCCACACTGCATCACAGGGTCCATTCTGCATCACCACAATGCACACTATATCATCACATCCACACTACATTACCACAGTTCACACTGCATCACCACAGTCCCCACTGCATCACCACATCCACACTGCATCACCACATCCACACTGCATCACCACAGTCCACACTGCATCACCACATCCACACTGCATCACCACAGTCCACACTGCATCACCATAGTCCCCACTGCCTCACCACAGTTCACACTGCCTCACCATAGTCCCCATTGCATCACCAGTCCACACTGCCTCACCACAGTCCACACTGCCTCACTACAGTCCACACTGCCACACCACAGTCCACACTGCCTCACTACAGTCCACAATGCCACACCACAGCCCACACTGCATCACATCCACACTGCATCACCACAGTCCACACTGTGTTACAGGGTCCATTCTGCATCACCACAATGCACACTATATCATCACATCCACACTGCATCACCATATCCCACGGCCTCACCACAGTCCCCACTGCCTCACCACAGTCCCCAGTGCATCATCACAGTCCACACTACAGGGCCACCAAACAGCAGAGGGGCTGCAGCCAGGGAAGGAATCAACATTTGTGCTGAAGTTGTGTGTCTCCCTGGAAGAAGACTTGTTCCCTTGTAAGCCCTCATTGTTAATGACTCAAGCTAAGAGATGTTCAGTTAATAGTTTCTGGGATCATCACATTAGATAGCAAGTAGTGTCATAGCTGGAGACATCTAGCTCAGGCCTCTGAAACCAACAGGATAGATCTCCTGGAGAATCACCATCTGGTTGGAGCTAAGGACTGTTAGTGGAGGAATTAAGAACTACTCCAAGGCAGATCTCCTGAGAGGTCCACTGCATATGTCTGCACATCCCCCACTGGATACTGTCAGCTACAAGGCAACTGCAAGTTTTAACAGAAGGTCTGTGCAGTGGTGTCTGCTCCCATAGTCAGCACTCCATCTGCCTCCCTGTGACTCCATAGCTCTGGCCTCTGAAACCAACAGGACAGACCTCCCTGGAGATCAATGAAGGTAATTAAGGTTAGTCTGCTCCCACTTCTGCTTGGTGTTGCGGACTGCAGAGGCTGGCGTGTGCTAGGAAGCAGGAGCCCTGAGCAGAACTCACACTCACTGTCAACAACTGACAAGGGGCAGCACTGACAGCAACAAGGCAGACCTCTTATGAAGACATGACCACCTTACTCTACCTGGTAACTGTTGTCTGCCAGGCTGTTTGAAATGCTACAGAAGGCCACCAAGTGGAGTCAGCTCCCACAGTCAGAACTCCACCTTGTTCCCTGTGCAACCCATAACTCAGGCCTCTGGAACTATCAAGACAGACCTCCCTGGGGATCAGTTCGGATCTGCCTGTTCCCTTTACAACTAATACTAAGGACTGATGATGGAGGCTGCGATGTGCTAGCAAGGTGGCATCCTGAGTGGAGGATACCCCCACAGCCAACACACAGTGGTGGGCTGTCATAATAACAGGTCTGATTAGAGTATGACTACCTCTCCCCCAACCAGTAACATCTGGCAGTTGGATTGATAGAAACTTCTACAGAAAGCTCTCTGCAGTAGAATCAAGAGATGGGTCACCTACGTGGAGACTTCCCAGCCACCATAGGGCCACTGAGGTTCTGAAACCAAAACATCGCCTGGAGGTCCTTCCACGGAACACCAGCCCCTTCAAGTCTGTCCGTGTTTCCCCTGAATGCCAGCTTAGCTATAAGAAGCCCACAGAGGAGTGAAGAAAACTTCAGGCAAAACTTCAGCAGGAGCTGAGTAGGGGTTTTCTCACTGGCAACATGATTACAGAAACAGAGAAGGGAGAAATAACCAGAAAGGGTATTCCACTCCTTGGTGGACAGACTGATGAGTACATGGTATCTTGCCCAAGTGGTGGTTCCACAGACTGACACAGTATACTTCTCTGGTATGTTTTCAAGAGACTGGAAGTTGGAAAAAAAAGATCTGGAATATCAATTAAACCACAGACAAAGAGCGGGCTATATTACAGCGAGGGATAGGAGACAGTAAGAAGAGGTCAAAAGCTCTGTCTACTTAAGACAGAAAGGTGTTGCTGTTATTAGATGCTGTAGAATCAACTTAATGATCTGTGAGATCCGCACTTCAGATGTGAACCCTGCCCCATCCTTTGCCCATTGGGGGACAGATTTCAGAGGCACTTCCAGATTAAGACGGAGTAGGAAAGGAGGACTGGACCGGCCGTCCACTTCTAAATTATCTGGTCCCTAAAAACCTTATGAACAACACAGGAACACCGTTAGACACAGCTCTAGAGGTGGAGCCCTCAGAGTGGAAGATGGTCAAAACAGTCAAAGAGAAATTAAAATGGTTACATTTACAGATTATGAAGAGCAATGAGAATAAAGGTTCAAAAAGGCAGAACACAATTTAATGACATTATAAAACAATAACAAGAGCTCTAATGTACATAACAGAGAAATTCCAGGAGGAGATGAAAAGAGAGGAAGGGGCAAATAGAATATCTGACTAAACAACAATGAAACAATTTCTCAGTCTAATGAAGGGCATGAATCTACAAATCCAAGAACTCAAAGAACCTTAAGCAGAGTAAACCCAGAATAATCTGCCCTGGTTTTTCAGTTACAATGTAGTCGTTCCACAGGTAAGATCTGATACCAGTGTAAATCCTTCCCTGATTAGGTCTAACATAATAATCTCCATAACGGCTATGAGCAGCCAATCAGTTGAAAGGAGTTTAATTGGAGGGTGTGACCTGCCCTAAATGTATATGGATGACTGGCGAAGTTCTTTCTTTTTGCATGCAGGCCTGTCTTGTCACTGTTCAACTTCCAGTTCTCTGGGTTTGATCCAGCAGCCTGCCATGCTGCCTACTAATCTTAGATTCATCAGTCTTGGAAGCTAGCACTTTGCTGTCTGACCTGCTGATTTTATGCTCATTAGCCCCTGTAATTCCATGAATCATGAGAAGCTTCGAGCCTACGAATGTGTGATCCACTTCCTTGAGATACGCGTATGGGTATCTTAGAATAAACCTATCTATCCATCTATCTATTCAGCAATCTATTGATAGAAAAGGGTCTTCCTTGAAAAGGGACATTATGCTTGAGCGGAGGGTCAACAAAGGAGAGGAAGATCCTCAACCAAATGAACTGACACAGTAAGTTCAGCAACGGGCTCAAGGATGTCAGAGATGTTGAGGAGAAGTTAGGGTTCAGACCTGTGGTTCATAGGGTCGCTATGAGTCATGTTTGACTTGACAGCACCTAAAAACAACACCAAAGATAGTTAAATCTTTCTTGGATGAGGTATAGCTAGAATACACCTTAGATGGGACTTTAGGTATATTAACAAGAGGAAGAGGGGCCAGACTCCGATGAGGCAAGGGTCAGTGAAAGAACCTCACTGAGATGGACTGACGGCCTGCACTGTGAACTCACATAAGTGCAGATTGTGAGGACGGTGCAGGAGTGGACAGCATGTCATTTCATTGTACATGGAGTCGTTACAATTCAATAGCACCTAATAACATTTCCAACCATTTTCTACATCATTCAGCACACAGTGCCACTATATTCAGGACAGTATGGACGTAGAGGAAGCCTAGTGCTATCCAAGGACTCACAACTGGAGGGACCTGGGCACACAGCCCTGGCTGTACAGCACTGACCAGCCCAAGAGGTGACAGATGCTTCTGTGAAAGGGACCCTGAGCAGATTCGTCCAGGTGAAAAAGGGAGAACGGATCTTCTGGGCAGAGAAACAGCAAGGTGCTACGGAGATAGAATGTCACAATCAGGAACTGCAAATAGAGGTAAACCAGATGACACGGGTAAGAAGTGATTTGAGCTGTCAACAGGGTCTTAAATTAAAAATAAAGAACTTGGATTTGCCCCTGAAGCAATGGGAGCCAATGAAAGGTGTCAAGAAGGGAGTGATACCATCAGACGGTATCACAGAAAGGCCCCTCAGAGTGCTGTGTGGGGGACGACCTGCCACTCAAAAGGGAGTCTGGCTGAAGGTGGGCATTGCTGGATTGTTGGACTAAAGGTGTGAGCCAAGTAAGTAACTTAGAAGTGTGTGGAGAAAACATAGCAAAGCCAAACAGAGGGAACAGCTGACAGAAGTGTCCCACAGTCAGAGAGATGAAAACATACAGAAATAAGCGAAGCCTGAGACCTGGCCAGCTCTGTGGCCAGAAAAGGGACAGCAGTGGGCAGGGTGCAGAAGGTCTTTGTTCTTTCGGGGTGCCACCGACTCAAGACAACCTCGTGGGACAACACAGAGCTGCCCAAGAGTTTTCTGTCTTCACAGAGGAGGAGTACCAGGTCCTTCTCCCATTGTGTGGTCTCGAACCACCTCCTGTTAAAAGCCACACTTAACCGCTGCACCACCCAGGTTTCTTTGAGTAAAGCCTACACTTTAGATAACAGCAAATCACTGAATTCTGCTGATTTACAGTGTTGTCAAAGTCATTGTCATAGTCAGAACCAACTTATAGCAGATCCTCTGGGGGGTTTTAAGCTGTAAATCATGCATTTTCCCCCCTGTTAAGCTGCTGATGGATCCAAACTGTCTGGGAGGTAGAGCCAATGGTCAATGATATAACTCCCTACAGACTGACCACCAGAGCTCCCTGACATGAGAGACATCTGGGACGATAGGATTCCTTCCTTATTTTGCAGCTTTTTTGCTAATTTAAAATAATTTCAAAGTGAAGAGTTTAAAAAGAAAAAAAGTTTTAAAATGTTTTAAAAACTACTTATGAGTCAATCAGGGAAATCTGAATTTAGTTGAGCATTTGAAGATATTAATGAAGTATCAACTTTAAGGACAGTTAATGGTATTTATCATATTTTTTTAACAGGTTCTAGTGAAGTTACTGAGCACCTCTCCGTTGGGCTGATGGTGGGCATGTGGGTGTCAGTAACTCAGAGACGCGATGGGTGCAGGGTAATGAGCAGCTGTATCCCCAGAGCTACACCCCAGTGACCAGCCAGGTTCACACAGAGCAGGGAGGCGACTGCACAGAAGGTGCCGGCTTCCTTAGAGCCAAAGGAAACCCTTCAGGAAAGTGAGATCACAGAGCAAAGGTCGTTGAAGAGGGAATGAAGGCATTCTAATCAGAAGCAACACACTCCTGGGGCAGAATGCAGAATTCGTGACAAGTGGAGTGCTGTGAATGAGTCCTGTACCTGTGGGAACACGTTGGGGGTGGAGAATGAAGGAGGTGAGGTTCTCAGCAGCCGCAAGTACCAAGGCCAAGGGTTTGGATCTCACTCTGCAGATCAGGAGCTCCATGAGAGGACTGCTGGAATACAGTGTGAGAACAGGGCGGGGTGGGGACAAAATGCCCTAACACAGGCAGAGACCTGAGAGACCAGAGAGTGTCAAAGGTCTCTCAACTCTAGGCAAACGAGTGGTCATTCTTCCATGCCCTCTGGTGTCTGGGTAACAATTCATGTACCATCAGCAAGGGCTGTCACCTGGCCATTGTCATCGTCAGCTGTGTTTTTTTTTATGTTGGAAGTTTTGTTTGTTTTTTTTTTTTTTAAATTGGTTTGCCTACAGAGTTCATTTATATTGTTTTTCACACTTGTCAGTTTTGTTAGATGCTGTGACTGTCAGAAGGCTCATCTTACTAAAAATATGCCCCTCCTCCGATGTCCCCAAGGACTGAAGTATCCCATCACAGTGGCTCAAGGACTCCCTCCTGCCCTCTGTGGCTGCGCCGGACACGGAGACGGTGAGGAGGAAGGCCAGGCGGCTCCACTTAGAGGGGAAGCGTGCTGTCATAGGGAGGAGGATAAAGAAAATGAGAGACACGGGACCCCTGGCAAGGGACCTGTTTTGATGTCTCAGGACTCCTCAGGGACAGACACAAATCTAGTCCGTGACACACACCCACAGCATGGTAGACAAAAGTCACCATAAAAAAGATACTCCAGCATCTCCCTGTCTAGGCAAAGAGGAGTAGAGGATCAAGGACGCATGGCAAGTTAGTCCAAGGAGTCTGGAGCCACTTGGACCTCAATGACACGACCCCGGGAGCAGAACCACACAGTGTGGGCCCCACAGGCGGGCTCTGGGAGGGGTCGGGATCAGTGTGCTGAGCAGGATGGGAGAACAATGCAGAACCAGACTCAAAATCAGAAATGACCAGACTAGCTGGTCTGATAGAGCCCGGGCAAACCCCGAGGTCACCCTTTAAGCCTCAAACTGGAATCATCCCATAACTAAATTTCCATCAGGCAATGTTGTTGTTCTTGTTGTTATGTGCCGTCGAGTCGCTTGCGACTCATAGCGACCCTATGTACAACAGCCCTAAACTCCGCTCTGTCCTGTGCCAATTGCACTGTCTCTGACACTCCCATCCCAATTATCCCAGTCACTGAATCAATCCACCTCATAGAGGGCCTTCCTCTCCTGCGCTGTCCCTCCACCCTCCCAAGCATGATGTCCCTCTCTAAGGACCGGTCTCTCCTCACAACATGTCCAAAGTATGTTAGACGGAGCCTCAGAATCCTTGCCTCCAAGGAGCCACCCGGTTTAACCCTTTCCAGGACAAATCTGTTTGTTTTTCTAGCAGTCCATGGTATTCTCAGTACTCTTCTCCAGTACCACAGCTCAAGCATCAATTCTCCTTCTAGCCTCCTTGGTCATTGTCCAACTCTCTGATGCATAACAGGTGATTGCGAAGACCATGGCCTGTATCAAACACACCTCAGTCTCCAGAGAGACACCATTGCTCTTCAGCACTTTGGAGAGGTCCCTAACAGCAGACTTTCCCATGGCAATGCGCCTTTTAATTTCCTGGCTGCTGGTGCCAAGACTGTTGACTATGGAGCCAAGCAAACTAAAGTTGTGTACAATCTCAATCTCTTCACAGGCCTATTCAGTAAACAGTGACCCCAGGGAGATCAAAGGACAGTATATACATAGGACGAGGGACGAGCGAGGCTGGAAGGATGAATGGAAATAAGAACCACAGAAAGAAAGGGGGGATGAGTGATGATACGATGTGGGATTCTAATTACAGGCATAAAACAAACTGCATGAATAGGTGGACAGGAAACCAGTTTGCCTGTACACTTTCATTCAAATCACAATACGAAGTCTTGCCTGCAGGGCCCTGCCCTGCCGTCTATCCTCGTGCACAGCCATCCTCCCACCTGGGCGCTTCCTGCCTGCTGCCCTGTGAAGCAGCACAAGAACACCACACTGGAACCCCACCAGGCGCTCCCCTCTGCTGAGGCCTGGCACACCACAAGAGACAGCTGGGCTGCTTAATCCAGGAACAAAGGACACGTCCTCCAGGGATGCTTAGAGGTGATGGAACCTGAGCACAGAGAGGAATGTCCGTGACAGCAGACACCAAAAAAGACCACTGCCCCACGAGGGACTTGAACTTCATAGGAAACAATCCGAAGCTGCTCCGGAGAGCCAGGGCACATTCCTGAAGGCAGGAATCTCAGCACCTAATCTGGCCACTCGGGGCCCAAGTATGGTGGTGACATTTACAGGGACAGACACCCAGCATGGCCTGCTCTCCCACGTTCCAAAACATTAAGCCCCCAAACCAAACCCACTGCCATGGCCGATTCTGGCTCTCGGAGAGCCGTCATCAGGTTCCTGAAAACCTTTACGGGAGACTGCTCTTCTTGCTCCTGTGGACTCCAAATAATAGGTTAGAATGACTTCAAAGCAGCAGCACTAAGGATGGCTGCTTCTTTCACAAGGTGGAGAAATGCCTTCTAGGTCCAGGCTGCCCTGAGACCCTGGAGTATCAGCACAGTATACGTGAAGCTCACCATTCACAGGTCTTCAGATCTCAAGGACCATGAGTTCAACCCAACAGACTTTCTTTAAAAGGTAAGATGGACTCAAGAGGAGTGTTGATCCTAAAACTTTGGATCCAACTGAAGTCATCAATCTGTGACAACTGACATGTCCATCAGCAGATGAACAGTGCACGCACACATGCGATATTCCCTCAGCTATAAAGGCAATTGCATGCCCAAACATGGAGGAACCATGAAAACATCATGCTGAGCAAAGTCAGTCAACAGCATGAGGACAATTACTGTATCATCTATGTATTTATGAAGTAATCAAATCTAGAGCACGTGGTTCAAACCCTCCAGGTGCCCTGTAAGAGGACAGGCAATTTCCTCCCTGTGCAATTACTACCTCTGAAAACCAGCCAGAAGGTCAGCTATGGGTCGGTTCTGACTCGATGGTACAAAACAATAACAAGCAAATCTATAGGAACCAAAACATTATTATTGGCTATTAGGGCAGAGGATGGGGTGAGAAGGCAGCTTTGGATGGGGGTGTTGAGGTTATGTAAGGTGGTAAGATGATCTGGAAAAGGATAGTGAGGATGGTTGTATAACGTAAAGAATTTCATTAACGCCAGCGAACTGTACATCTGGTGAGCTCTGGGAGCCTAGTCTGTGGGTGCTAATTCCAAGGCTGGCATGTCGTAGCCACCAGTGGCTCCTTGAGAGAAAGGAGGTCAGTCTCTTCCCCTGTGATTTACAGCCTCTGAAAGCCAATGGAGAGCGAGTCGGTACTGACTTGACACCACTAAGTATGGGCTTTTATATGTGTAGAAATTGCTGAAAGGACTTATGTTTTATTACATATGTTTTCAGTACAGTAAAAAGGGATAATATAAAATAGTGTGGGGGGGCAATGAAACAATACCAGTGAAAGTTAATACCTGCTGAAGCTGGATAACTGGTAAAAAGATTCAAATGATTCTATATTGTCAAATTTGGTCCACATTTGGAAATGTCGATAGTAAAAAAATTTAACACAATTTTAAAAAGAAAGCACTTCAGAAGCAGTTCTGCTCTGAAGGCTGCCCTTGGTCAGTTGATGGTATGTGGACTGAACTCTTTGCAAAGTGAAAACAGAAGGGGTAAAGAGATCATGCTCTGGTGGCATCATCCATCCAGAGTCACAGTGTTAACCCAGCCACCACACTCCTCTCGTGGCTCAAATCTACCAGCCTCCCCATGGAGGAAGATGGCCAATTTCTTCCCATTTGATTCATAGCCTCAACACTCCACTGCAAATGAAGGGGATGGATTAGATGAGCAGGCTACTTCCCCAGCTTGCTGATAACAGGGCTGATCCTGCGATATCTTCATCAATGTACCCTACTTATAAAAGATAACTTGCTAACATATGAACTCACTTTACAACAGTGGCATTATGCAGTATTTACCCTTTTGTGACTGAGATATTTCATTCAGCATAACGTCCTCTAGGGTCACTATTCTGTATAATAATTCATGAGTTCCTTGTTTTTCAATGCAGCATAGTATTCCACTGTGTGAATATACCAGAGCTTCTCTATCCATTCATTTATTGATGGGCACTTGGGTTGTTTCCAACTCTTTGCTATTGTGAACAAAGCTGCAATAAACGTGGATGTGCATATATCTGCTTGGGTAGTGGTTATGGTACATTCCCAGTAGTGGAATTGGTTGCACCATTTTACACTGCCACCAGCAGTGTATAAGGGTTCCAGTTTTTCCACAACCTCGCATTTGTTGTTTGTTATTCTGTTAAATTTAGTTATTCTTAATGCCACTGTTGTAAAGCAGGACTGACATCAGGGTTGTGGAGAAACTCAGAGAGGATAAATGATGTATACTAAATTGAAACAGATGAGGAAGAGAACTGCTTAAAAGGGATATATGATTAGTTATTATGGCAGGAGTCCAGAATGAAGGCTGCATAGTGTAGTGGACTGAGGGGGAGGGATTGTATAACAATGAAAGAGTTTTTTTTCTTGTTTTTACTTTTCAAAGAGAAAAGCATACTAGGGGAGAGGAGTGGGCAGGGAGCAAAGTGCAGCAATGGAAATCTAAAGTCCCTGTAAACTTCCATTAAAATTAATAAAAAAAATATATTGACTCACTAAAATATGAGAGAATTTTCCAAATTAATGTATATAATCAACGAAACCACTAACATTACTCTTTGGATCAGCAAGCTGATCCTGAAATGCATGTAGAGAGAAAAGAGTCTGGAATCCAGCTGAATATGGGGTATGAGCAAAATATATCCTTTATCCAGCAGGGGAGTCAACAGAACTCCTTACCAGTCCATGGCCAATAGCAGAGGGGGGCACCACCCGTCTATAGGGACAGTGGTACCCTTGGCTAAGCACATGTATATTTACTGAAAATTTGAACTCATGACATTGCTTCAGTTCTGACCTATAGTGACCCCTCCACCAGATTTCCGAGACTATAAATATTAATAGGAGGAGCCTGGCCATTTTTCTCCCTCAGAGCCATTGGTGGATTTATACCACTAGACCATTTATACACAGACCTTTTGGTTAGCAGTACGATATTCTTTGGACTATACTACCAACTCCATCATGACTGTAGCTGGTAGTAGGGTGACTCTAGTCTTCAAATGTGTCTGGCTTCCAAGCCCAGGCCAGCCCAGCCCACCCAGAAGCTCTTTTTAATGGAGAAGGCCCTTAATAACCAAATCAGCTCTGAAAACGTTCTCACGGAGCCCTGGTGGCTGACTACAAGGTTGGTCGTTTGAACCCAGCAGTCGCTCTGCATAAGAAAGATAAAGCAGTCTGCTTCTGTAGCGCTAACAGCCTTGGAAACCCGAGGGGAAAGGTTTTCTTCTGTCCTGTAGGATCACCATGAGTCAGAATCTACATGATGACAAAGGGTTGAGGTCTCAGCAGTTCACCGGAGGTTTTTCCTGTTCCCCCACTTCTAGACACTCTGATTTAATTGCTCTGGAGTGGAGGAAGGTTGCGGACATTTTCTAAAACTCTCTGAAGAACTCCTATATATGCTGTGGGCCCTAAGGCTAAGGTAAGGCATTCTGAGAGAGCTCTGTTACCACTCACTCTTACATCCCCCTTCCAGCTGGAAGGAGCAGAGGGTGTGAGAGGATGGGGAGAGGCCAGGGCACCAGTGTGGAAAGAACCATAAGGGGGGCCAGAATGAGGGGACAGGGTATAGTAGGGCTCTGTTTGCTGACCGGGGAGTAAGTAGGGACACAGAAAACCACAGAGTTTTCCTCTGCTATGAAACCATGGCCAGCAGTTCCATCAGCTCCACCCTCCCTGCATTCATTAAGGCGAGAGGGGACAGCCACGTCCAGCTCCCGTTGCCAAGCGGCTCGGAAAAATGCTCTCTGGCCTGGCCTGCAGGAGCGCAGCAGTTATGTGCATCTCGGGGGGAGGACATGGAAACCAGCCTGGGAGGACAGAGCTGGAGACTGACGCAGAGGCCAGGCCCCCGTGGGGAAGTCAGTTCCAACACCCTGGGGCCTGCAGTCAACTCTGCTGCCACCCTAGTCACCAAGGTCAGCTCTGCAGTTGAATCAGTGCCGGGCACCAGTTGAAGAGCAGAGAGCTCCAGGGTGGCGGAGGGTGTCCTTGCACCTGGGGAAGTTGAGGCCCTACAGACAAAGGGGGCTGTCTAAGGCCTTCAGAACTAGGGCTTCTGACTCCAGGGTGAGCCTTTCAGTGCCTTGCACACCCTGCAGGGGCCAAATAGCAGGATCTCTTCCCAGAACTGGTGCCAACACCTAGTCTCTTGCTACAATCAGGGAATCTACTTACTCCATGTGAACTCTGCCCCTCAGGGAGATGAGGGAAGAATGACTAATGCTTTGGAAAGAGAATCTGGAAGATAATTCCAAAAGAGAGCTTCACAGATGGAAAGAGAGTGAGAGGAATGAGAGTGAGCGCCAACATTTCTTGAAGCATTTGGTTCTCTTGTCATCCCAAATGCCACGCATTCAGTGCCGCTAGGAACAGCTCTTCAAAGGGAAACCAGCACTCATGCTCTCAAGACTCTGTCCCCCAAGGAACTGCCACGGCCACCTCTGGGACAGGTGGGTGAGACGCCCCATCTGAGCGCAGAAAGGTTGGAGGCATCTTATCTCCAATGGTGCAGCTGCTGCCATCCACTGGTTATGGGGAGTATTAGCCCGATCTACTGAACTGTGTTGAGGAGCTCTGCTGGCCTAGTGGTAAGAAGCTGTGCTGCAATCCCAAAGGCACGTGGTCTGAACCTACCAGCTGCTCCTTGGGAGGAGGATGGGCAATCTCAGGCAATTTACAACCTCAGAAAACCCACTGGGATAGTCAACTATGGACTGGTTTCAACTTGATGGTTCACAGCAACAATACACTGAACTGTGCCAGGGTTGTAGCCTTTCTCCATACCCATACAATCTGTATGCTGTGCAAATCATTCGAGAGACTGGACTATATGAAGAAGAATGTGGCATTAGGATGGAAGGAAGACTAATCAACAACCTGCGTTATGTAGGTAACACAAATTTACTTGCTGAAAGTGAAGAGGCCATAGAATGCTTGCTGTAGAAGGTCAAAGAACAAAGCCTTCAATATGGATTACATCTCAACCTGAAGAAAACAAAAATCCTCACCAAAGGCCAAAGACAACTTTAGGACAGACGAAAAAAACCTGAAGTTGACAATTTCATTTTACTTGGATCAACACCTATGATGACAACAGTCAAGAAATCAAGACATGTTACACTGGGAAAATCTGCTGTCAAAACCCACTCCAAGGAGCTAAAGAGCAAGGATGTCAGTTTAAAGACAAAGGTGTGCTTGAGTTAAGCCATGGTATTTTAAATTACTTCTTAAAGTTGGACAGTGGGTAAGGATGACAGAAGAACTGACGCCTTTGAACAGTGGTGTTGGAGAAGAGCACCAGATACCCTATTCACTGGCAAAAGAACAAACCAACCTAGGAGGAAGTGCACCTAGGGTGCTCCTTAAGACCAAGGATGGCAAAACTATGTTTCAACTACGTTGGGTGTGCTGTCAGGAAGGGACATTCCTTGGGAAAGGATATCAAGCTGGGGAAAGGTGGAGGGTCAGAAAAAAAGAGGAAGACCCCCCAACAAGATGGGCCAACACAGCGATTGGAGCAATAATTAGAGACAGTGAGGGTGGCACAGGACAGGGCATGGTTCAGATCTGTTATTTACAGGGTCACTGCTGAGTCAGAGTCAACAGGATAGCACCTACAACAACAACAACTGAATTGCACAAGAGTTCCTGGTGGATATTTCTTCAGTGCCTCCTTATCAACTCAGAGAGGAACACACTCATTTCTGTCTTTCAAAATTACCAGTGTCATTTCTGGAAAGCAGACCTCAGGAGGAATTTCTCTTTCTGGTCTGGGCATGCAATCCTGAGCTTGCCCCAAGTTCTCACACTGGCGTAAGGGCACAAACTTTATTCTGGTGATGCTGTCTGAAAGAGGTGATGATGGCATGAAATACAGGTAGTCCCTTGGGTATGAACAAGATCCAATCCTCAGGGTTGCTGTTGTGTACCATCGAGTCAGACCAACCCACAGCTGATCCCCCACGCAGGTTTTCAGAGGCAGAAATCGCCTGGGAGAAGACTGCCCATCTTTCTCCCACAGAGCAGCTGGTGGATTTGAACCATGTGCCTTCAGGATTACAGTGCAGATTCTTGCAACTTAATCGAAGTATGTGCTTAAGTCAGATTTGTAGGCGAGTTGGAGTGGATGCAGTTTAGCCTTACTTTAGTGCACGAAAGGGAACTCTGGTGGCAGGCATAGTGCTGAACTGCTAAATAAAAGACTGGCAGTTCAAATCCACTAGCCACTCTGTGTGGGAGCTCTGGTCACGGGTCTCTAGTCAGCTAATTGAAAAGCTGAGTCTGCAGCAGTTCAAATCCATTATTACCTTCTCAGGAGCAGGACAGACAATCTTCCTGTTAGGACATACAGCCTCAGCAGCCCAACTGAGGGCTGAAATGAATCAGAGCCGACTGAATGGCAGCAAGTTTGAGTTTCTGAGCTGCTTCATGGGAGAAGACAGGCAGTCTCTTCCCATAATGACCGACAGCCTCTGAACCCCAGTGCAAAGTCAGTATTTCGACTATAAATTAGAACTGGCCAATGGCAGTGGGTTTGGTTTTGCACCTAGTAAGAAAAGACTCAGAGCCTTTCCAGTGACGTAAAAGCCGCACAGACGGCAAGTGAAGACGACCATGATGGAGAGTTTGTTCCCATTAGAGCTTTGTTCAATTGTTTCCAAGTGCGAGCAAATTTCCATAACAAGGACAAGAATGAGCTGTCCAAAAATGAATGTGTAACCCGAGGACAGCTGGTAAACCCTGCCAGGTAGAGACAATCACCATCAAAGCAAAGCCAATGGGTCTGGTTTCAGAAGCAGAGCCTTTAATCCCTTGACAATACTCCATGACAATGCTTTTATTTTTACTTTGTGAAACAAAGATAGGTGCAGTAAAGCCAGCTCTATTTTGAGTAGCTCCATGGGGCGGGGGAATCTGTGAGTATTTTGTCCAATTATATGTCACTTAGGCATAAAAATATCTGCTGGGGGAAAATAGCAGCATTTATTAAATATGGTATTTTAACGAGAATCTCCTTTTTGACAACTAGGAATTGCGGTTAACTGTGTCACCACGTACTCTTAACTATGCTGTAACTGGAAATATCTCAATCGGGCAATCATTCACTGTTTCTGACTGTCTGCTCCCCTTTCTCCAGTACTCCTACTTAACTCTCTCAGATGGCATGGGAAGGGCACCCACCGTACCTGGGCTAACTCCCTCGCAGTTTTCTCAGTAGATACTCTTTGAAGACAGAAAAGGTTTTATTTTCATTTGCGCCAACCAGAGTTTGAAGCAGAGACTGAGGGATACATTAACATCCACAAGGTTGGGGGGGGGGGCGGAATGCAAAGAAAGGCAAAACTTCAATGCCAATGATGAATGGGGTATTCGCAGTGTAGTTAGCGGTGATGTTGGTGTGGTGCCCTGAGGCCCAGCTGGGTTCCCACCCTTGGACAAGACAGGGTGCAGCCCTGCTGTGTGTGGACCACATCAAACTGTGTGCTCTAAGGCTGCTTTGAAAGAGCAAGAAGTGGAGACAGGGGTTGTGGTTGTTGTTGATAGCTATCGTTGAGTCAAGTATGACTCATAGTGACTCTATAAACAAAGGATCTGAACCCTGTTCTGTCCTGTGCCATTCTCATACTTACTGATACACAGGAGCCCACTGCTGCAGTCACCGTGTCAATCTACCTGGTTAATGGTCTTCTCCTTAGCCAATCCTCCACCCTTCCCAGCATCATATCCTTCTCCAAGAAATAGCCCTTCCTAGTAACATGTCCAAAATATGTAAGCCTCATCATTCTTGCTCTAAAGAGCACACTAGCTTCATCCTCTCCAAGACATATCTGTTTTTTCTCCTGGCCATCCAAGGAATGCTCAGTGCTCTTCTCCAACACCACAGCTCAAAGGCACCAATTCTTCTTCTGTCATATTTTTATTCATTGTCCTGCTCTCAGATGCGTAGCAAGTGACTGGAAAAACTATGGCCTGAATGAGACACACCTTAGTGCTCAAACTGACATTATTACTCCTCAATAATTTAGGGAGGTCCCTAACTGCAGATATTCCCAGTGTAATGCATCTCTTTATTTCCTGATTGCTGGTACCAAGGGTGTTAACAGATGGTTGTTGTTGTTGTTGTTCTTATGTGCCCTCGAGTTGTTTGTGACTCATAGCGACCCTATGTACAACAGCCCTAAACCCTGCTCTATCCTGTGCCAATCGCATTGCTTCTGACACACCCATCCCGATTACCCCAGTCACTGAATCAATCACCTCATAAAGGGTCTTCTCCTCCTGCGCTGTCCCTCTACCCTACCCTAGAGCATGATGTCCCTCTCCAAGGACTTGTCTCTCCTTACAACATGTCCAAAGTATGTCAGACGAAGCCCCAGAATCCTTGCCTCCAAGGAGTAGCCTGGTTTGAAAAAAGTAATATCACATTCCTAATTTCACTGCAGAAAACTCTGCTGGCTTAGTGTTAAGGAGCTGCACTGCCAATTCAAAGGCATATGGTTCAAATCCACCAGGTGCTCTGCAGGAGAAAGAGGTGCAATCACCTCTCATGGGATTTCCTGCTTCTGGAGTGTCAGTTATGAATCAGTTCTGACTCAACCTCATATAACAACCTCTCTGCTATGACTGGCTGCCATCCAGTCAGTCTGGGAGGCCTGGTGGACGTGTACACAACAAAACTCTGCTCAGCCCTGCACCATCCCCGTGACCAGCTGTGGATTGGTCTGCTGCAATCCAGAGTGTTCACTGATTTTCCAGTAGGGCTCCAGGCCTTTCTTCCTCGTCTTAGTCTGGATACATTGCTGGATGGAACCAGTTCTGATCACAACAACACACAAGCCTCCTGGCAGGAGGCTTAACGTCTCTCTCTAAAGTCACATTTATCTTTCAAAAAATATTTATTTTTTAGACAAAGCTCCCTACTTCCACACTGCCAGGCTGTGCAAAGTAAAAGAGAAACAGTGCTTACTTGCTACCATCTTAACTCGCCCAGTCACAATGACTAACATCTTTAACAAAATAAAAATTTACTTATAATCTTGTTGCGAGTGCCATGCAGGAAGTGTTGAAAGGGTAGAAAGTGAAACAGAGGTGAGTGGATTGCTAAGGAGAAAGGGAGGGGGCTCCACAATCAACACTCCTGGCACCAGAAGTTAGGAAATAAAAAGACAAACTGCACTGGAAAATCCGCTGTAAGGGACCTCTCCAGAGTGCTGAAGAGCAAGGATGTCAGTCTAGAGACTAAGGTGTGCCTGCTCCAGGGCATGGTCTTCATAATTACTTGCTATGCATCAGAGAGCTGGTGTGCTAAGGATGACAGAAGACAAATCAATGCCTTTGAGCTGTGGTGCTGAAGAAGAGTATTGAACATTCTACGGACTGCCAAGAAAACAAATAAGGCTGTCCTGGAGTTGCTGAAACAGAATTTTTCCTTGGAGGCTAGGATTTTGAAGCCTCATCTCATGTACTTTGGGCCCATGGCCAGGAGAGACTGGTCTTTGGAGGAGGACATCATGCTTGCAAGGGTGGAGGAACAGCAGAGGAGAGGAAGACCCTGGATGAGATGGACTGATACAGTAACTGAGGCAGTGGGGGAGTAGGTGTGTCACAGTCAGTGAGACTGGCTCAGGACAGGGCAGGCTTCAGAGCTGTTGTACATAGGGTCGCTATGAGTCACAGGTGACTCAATAGCACATAACAACAACATGTTCACCAATCACAGAGAGAGCAGAGGTTCGCTAGAGGGTTCGATCTTTAAGTGACCATTTCCCTACCAGGAGGAGGCTTCATGTGATGGGCCCAAAGAGTCTACCGAGTGAGAGAGGCAGAGAAAGAGCCATGTTCACTCCCTGGCAGACTTCTGACCCACCGATGCTATCTCAGCGAGACCTCTGATGCGGACATGCTGAACCAAGTTCCCTCTGTCTCTTCACTACTCACTATTCTCATGAGGGAGGGAGCGAGGCAATATAGTTAAGCAAACCAACACACACAGTGGAAATTTAGCAAAACAAGCGAAAAAGGTTTATGACGGTAATGAGGCAGAGGCATAGTTAGTGATAGGTTACACAAAAGAGTGCAAATGAAAAAGAAGGAAGAGGGAAAGGGGTTAAAGGACTCCTGGGAAGGCAGGGGTGAATCCAAGTCTTACAGCATGCTGTTTGCAGAAAAGTTGAGAGAGACAGAGACATTGTTCTAAAAAAAGAAAAATAATACAGCAGTGCTGCATGGTCTTAACAATTAGCATCAGCTGTTATTTCCCAGGACTGTACCTACAGATCTGCTGGATGATCGTTACCTGGGATTTCTGTACTGCTAAAATAGAAGGGAAAATCCATTTCAGGGAGCTCTGGTGGCTGAGTGGTAAAGTGTTGCCTTGCCAACCCAAAAGCATGAGGTTCGAATCCACCAGGTGCTCCACGGGATAAAGATCTCCTCCCACACGATAACTACCTCTGAACACCTGCTAGATGGTCAGCTATGGGTCAGCTCCAACTTGATGGTATACAACTGCAACAACAAAACAGATTCTCTTTAAAGTGCTAAAGAGCAAGAGTGTCACTTTAAAAACTAAGGTACCCCTGACCCAAGTCATGGTATGTTCAATTGCTCCCTATGTGTATGAAAATTGAACAATGAATAAGGAAGCATGAATAAGGATTTAGTCCTATGAACTGTAGTGCTGGCAAAAAAAAAAAAACAAAAACAAACCACCAAAAAACACCCCAACACCTGGATAAACTGTCAATGGCCAGAGAACAAACCTGTCTTGGATGAAGTGCTCCTCAGAAGCAAGAATGGTGGGACTTGCCCTCACATACTTTGGGCATGCTGTCTGTGGAGAAAAACATCATGCCTGGAAAGGGAGGGGGTCATGGGAGTCAAGGAAAATGCTCAAGGAGATGGTCTGACACAGTGACTGCAAAAGAAGGCTTGCACAGACACTGTGAGGACCGCACAGCATCAGCTAGGGTTTCGTTCTGCTGTACATGCCGTTGCTATGAGTCACCGCTGACTCGACAGCACCTAACAACAGCAGCAACATATAATAATTAATTGACAGCTCACTCAGGAAACAGGATGTTTATAATAGCTAAATTTAAAGGTTAGAGGAGACTGAAGCAAGAAATTATCCTTTTTATTTCCACCCTTCCTGATGAAAACATTCAAAACCCCACACCGTTAACTGTTAGATGGCTGGGGAGAGATCGGCAGGGAAGGGCCACCACTGTCCGAGACCCCAGTGGGGCTCAGCTCCTCCCAGCCTACCAGCCTGACATTGTCTCGCTGTGCTGCAGGTTTGGGGTGTTAATCTCCCCACTTCCAGCACTCACCCGTTGGTTCAGCTTGAGCTGATGTGAGTTCAGTTAACTGAAAGGTCACTGGTGGTTTGAATTCACCAGTGGCTCCTCAGGAGAAAAATGGGCCATTTTCTTCTATTAAGATTTACAGCCTTGGGAGTGTAGCTGTGAGTCAGGCTGGACTCAATGGTGGTGGTTTCTTTTTTGTTTGTTTAGCATAGGTCTGGATGCCTGTGCCTGACTCCTTCTCAGGCTGCCCACACAGAGCACCCCCTGAAGGCCAGTCACTGACACTGAAGACACCCTGACACTACATCTGAGCGATCTGCGTCCTCTCCTCTACCCACTCATCCGCTTCCTGTGTTGTCTTCTCCATTTACTTATTCCCTGGTTGCTACCACCATCCGTGGAATTGTTTATTGCAAATATGTCTGGGTGTGGTCTCTTCAATTCCCCGGAGGAAGCCAGCTAAAGCAAGAAAGCAACAAACAGCCCCCAAACAAATGACTGTGAGCTATTCACGCCCCAGGAAAGCTGTCTGGCCACCAACACCCCAAACGCCAAAAACACAAGCAATTCAAAACTATTCAGAGTCCCAGAGGTGTTTATCTTTGATTTCAACCTAAATAAGTAAGTGTATCTTCAAACCTTCGTAAAACTCATAAAGCTCAGTGTCCTAACAGTTTACTTCATGGTAGGTTGGTTTGGCCTATTCAAACTTTGAACCATCAAACACATTTTAATACTTTTCTTTTTAAAGAGGAAGAGAAACAAATATTGGGCCATGGAGTAAACAAGAGAATATTTTTATGTTCTAGAAGTTGAAAGTTGCTTCTCTGATGGCGCACTGGTGAGGTGCCCAGACTGGATGAACTGAGAAAGGTCTAGAAGCAAATCTTGGCGCCACTGGTCACTGTGCCGCTCGGGCTGGGCCACAGGTGCTTCCCCAGGAGCACATCAAACTGCAACATTGCAAAACTCAAACCTACCCCACTGCTCTTGATGTGATTCCAGCACTTAGCAATCTGTAGGACAGAGAAATGGCTTGATAGCCAAGCAATAGGGCCAGCGAGGAGGGGAAGCAAGCCCCTCAGTGAAGTGGACTGACACAGTGACTACAGCAATGGGCTTAAACACAGCTGAAGTCATGGGGCAGGTTGGGCTTTGATCTTTATGGCACCAACAACAAGCCCGACAGAGGCAGACAGCAAACATTCAACCACTGCACCACCAGGACTCCAGAGCGGCACAAGAGGCTGTAAAATTCCTCTGAGATGCCAACAGCCTCTCTTACAAAAGTTCTCAGCTTGTAAATGCCGATGGTTTTCTCTGCCCTGAGGCGCTTGTTAAGCCAAGGCTGCTCCTCCATGCCGAACCTCCAGTTCCTCTTCCTTGTGTCTAGTTGAGACGGAAGGGACTCATAGCTGACCTTCCAGAGGCAGTAAATCAAACATGAGGAAACTGCCTATCCTCCTGCGAAGCAGCTGGTGAATTTGAACCATGTGCCTTTGGGTTGGCAGCTCAGTTACTTACCACTAGGCTTCCAGAACTCCCCTCAGTTCCTTAATATCTGTTTTTCCTTCAGAGCTGGTGCAGTTCTCTTTCCAGATTCATTTGAGAAATGAAACCTTTTTGAAATAAATAATCATGCACATGGCAGATAATAAAAAACACAGAGAAGAGTGAAACTGAGTCTCCTTCCCAGCCTATCCCGAGCCTGCCAGTTCCTGCCTCAGGGCCCCATGGTACCCAGCTTCTTATGGAATCCTCCTTCCAGGAACAAAGAGGCCCATAAATATGTTGTTGTAAGTAGCAGCTGCTCACCCCAGCTCACAGCGACTCTGAGAACAATAAATGCTGCCTGATCAGCTTGCGTGTGGGCATGGTGGTCCACATAGTTCTCCTGGGCTAATTTTCAGTCATAGATTGATTTCCAGGCCTTTCTTCCTAGCCCATCTTAATTTGGAAGCTCTGCTGAAACCTGCTCACCATAGCAACACACTGATAGATGGGCACTGGCTGCACACAAGGTACACTGGCTGGAAATTGAACCTGGGTCTCAGGCATGGAAGGTGAAAATTCTACCACTGAATCACCAATGTTCCAGTATAAATCTAGGTAGTATTTCCCCTCTTTACACAAAACTGGTAGCATGCTCTGTATACCATATTGCATCTTACTTTTCTTTAAATTCTTCTCCTGGGGTTCATTTAGAACTGCCTCAATCTCCCTTATGGCTGGATAAACCTGCATCACCCAAGTTGATTCTAACTCATACTCACCTTCCATTGACTGTCTACAGCTATAAACTGTAACAGGAGGAGACTGCCTTACCTTTCATGGAGCGGTTGTGGGGTTTGAACTGCCAACCCTTCAGTTAGTAGCCCGACACTTAACAGACGAGAGTGCCTGAGTAATCAATTAACCAGTTGCCTGTCGATAGCTGTTTAGACTGTTTCAACAATGCACATGTACTGAGTAACACATGGTCAAGATGTGTGAGAAAAACACCGTGAACTTGCTGGGTCAGTGGGGTGTAAATGTTAAGTCTGCCCGTTATGGCCTCATTTTCCTCCGTCAAGTGGCACTGACTCGCACCCCCTGTGCTGGCTGAGCACACAGTCTCCTTACACCTGTGTTCACGCAATCTGACAGTGGGGACACAATCTGACGGTGGGGAACGATTCCTCAATTTAAATACGTCTTTCACTCACTGCTGCCTTAAGCTGAGCATCATTCCATGTTTCAGGGGTTTGAGTCACTTGAATTTCCTTTCCCGGAAGCTGCCCACAGCCTTTGCTCATCTCCCCACTCTAGGCTGTTGTTCTTTTCCTTTTTGATTCGTGGGGCTCCTTAGGAAATGAAGGGGCCCTGATGGTGTAGTGGGTAACAGCCGCTGTGAGGCTGGTGATTCAAATCTGTCAGGAAGTCCTCAGGAGACAGACTGGCAGTCTCCTCCAGTACAGGTTTCATGTCAGAAGTCTGACCGAGGGTCTCCCTGAGCTGGGATTGGCGGTGGGCTTGGTTTCGGTTTGGATTTTTAAAAATAAGCTATTTGTAACACAGACTTTTAAAATTTTTTCCAGGAAGAAATGACATTCTATAACTGAATTTATCAGTCTTGGTTTTTTATGACTTTCAGAGGCTGTGAGCTACTTCTCTGCTCTAAGATTATAAATATAATTGCCCATGTTTTTCCGATTTTATTTTTTACATTAAGGTCTTGGACTCCTCTGGAGCTTATTTCCATCCAGAAGTGAGAACCAATTGTATTTTTTCCACCCCCAGATGGCTCCCCAGTTTCCCCAACACCAAGTGCTAAATAACCCATCTCTCCTCCCATGATCCGGGAAGCCACTTTATTCCAAATTTCTATTAAAACCCCGTCTTATCTGACTAGTGCAATCCTTTCTGCATCTCTCACTGTTTCTGCCTCAAGGTCCATTTCCCATCCATCTTCCCTAGAGTTTTACTAAACAGACACTCCCCACCCCCAGTGCATGCTGGCTTCCTGGCTGTGAATTTCACTGTGACTGGCTCCAGGTCCCCAGGACCCTCCAGCATACTCTGCTGAGAGGGGGCTCTGTGCTTCCAGGACGTCACTTGTTCTCTCTCCCAGTCCCTCGGTGGTGGGAGGAAGTGACAGACAGTAGGAGTCCAGAGAGCTGAGTACTGGCAGTGAGAGACAGGTGGCCTTCACAGCAGGGATGGGCAGATGGCCTCAGCGTCCAGCCACTGAGTATGACTGGGCCACACCCTCCCTCACCAAGGCGCTGCCATCGGTCTAGTGGGGAGCAGCACTGAGTGGTTCATCGTTGTTAATGAATACGAAAGAGGATGTGTCAGATACTGAGGGCCCTAACAGAGAGACAGGTTCTGCTCCTGCAGTGGGGCTCACCTGGGCAGACCCAGCCCCTATGTGCTGCTCTCCTCACTTAGTCCCCTTCCTCCCTGCCTAGGCTGTTGCCCCAGCAGATGATGTCAGGACTAAAAGCAAGTCAGTTTAACCTGCTGTTGTCCTTTACTGAGATACTGGTCCCAGTTTATGATGATGGCATGTATGACGGACCAAAACACTGTCCGGTCCTGCACCTGTGATCAGATCACTATCATTCACAGGGTTTCTAATGACTGTTGGAAGCAGATCACCAGGCCTTTCTTCCTAGTCTTTTCCCATCTAGAGCTTCACTGAAATCTGTTCAGCAACCCCCAGTCACCCATCTACAAATGGAGTAGTGGCTGGTATTGAACTTGGGTCTCCCACATGGAAGCAAGAATTCTATCAATGAGTCTACAGTGTCCCCTCACTGTAACCTACTATGCAAAACTCTCAGGCTCAAACTCTCCCTGGTTTGCACTCCAGTCCCAGCCTCGCCTGAGATCTCCACCTTTCACATCAGGCCAGGCGTTTTCTCCAGGATGCCTTAACCCCAGGCCTAACACTAGGTTCATTTCTCACCACAAAATTTGTTCCTCATCCCCACGCTCCTGCTTTGCTTAAATATACCATCAACAGCTCAAGTCAGAAGCAGGGGAGACATCACAGGGAGGAGGCTCTGCAGCATCCTCACAGCCTGTTCCTCTCATGTCTTTCTGCCCACAGGCCCTCACCCTCGTCTGTGGGAGGTATCCTTCCTTGCCTGGAGAGATTAGAATTTGTTACAGAAAAAATATGCACAAGCCAGGCTGCTGTCTCTAACCCTAGTTAGCACATCAGGGCATAGTAGGAGGTTGGAGAGAGGAGGATGAGATAACCCACTCTCTGGGGCCCTGGGAATAAGAAGAAGGATAAGAGAAAGGAGCTAGGAGGCAACAGAGCAAGTGGTCCACGTGTACCTCCTGCTGCCAACTTCCCACACGACCTCAGGGCTCCGACTGGCTGGGCCGCAAAGACCACGTGTTCCTCTGCAAGGTGGCCAACTTGGGGCTCCAGTATGATGCTGAGTCACAGTAAAAACCCCCTTTCCCATTAACCAGTGTGTGAGGCTCAGGAAAAGCCCAGGTTCCCATCATAAAAAAATCCATGACATCTCCACCCCCACATGTGGACTAAATCTTTGACCCAGGCCTGACTTTCAGCCACTCTCCCCTTCAGCTCTGGATCCTGCCCCACCTCAAAGTGCTCACCACTGCCTCCTGTCTTTAGACCTCAGAGTCTTCCACATGAATTCTGTCCAGTGGCCTTTCCCTCTTGGCCCACCTAACACCTTCCAAACACGAGATGCCTGAACAGTTTCCTGGATTGCACGCATCCCACCAGAAGTACCGTGTAAGGCCAGGATCTAGTGCCCAAGTCCCTCTCCAGACACCACCCACCCCAAAGACACCCTTCAACTGTGTTCTCCAACCAACCGGCGTGGCTGCCTCAGTGTCACAGCTCTCATCTTCCTCATCTGGCCACTCCATCCCCTACGGTCAGGGCTCCCTCCTCTGGTGTGCAATGAGTCTGAAGGGCAGGGACTCCCCAGGAAGACTGGGTGTAGAAGACATCCAAGCCATTCTGCTCCCTACCCACCTCAGACAGGCTCTGTGCGCGTTGCTCCTTCTTCAGAAGCCCAGACCAGCCCCCGAGTTTGCCTGTTCTCGCAAACCTTCATAATCCTACCTTGCTCTTTTTAACTATCACACACAGGAAACTTTTCAGGTTGCACGCCTGCCTTGCATTACCGACTCTTCCTGGCCACTCCTCCCTCAGCCCGTGGGCTAATCCCGTGGAGCGTATGCCCTCCTGGGTCAAGCCCAGGAGCCTTCTGCGCTGGATGCTACAGGAATCCAGGTTTGCAACGGCCACGGGCGTGGCCCCTGGTGGAGGCTACTTAACCATGCACCTGATTCAGAGCAGACGCTCCAGAACTATCTGTTGCACGTGAAATAGAGCACGGGTAAATAGAGGGAAACGGGGTCCCGGCAGGGGAGGGGATGGGCCTCTGTGGGACGCAGCTCCGAGCCCGCTCGCCCCGCCTGCCTCAGCCTCCCCACCCGCCCCATCCCACCCGGGACCCTCCTAGCCCCGCCCCCCCGCCCCTCCGGCCGCGGCCGCGCGCTCACTCACCTATAGGCCCAGGGCGACACGCTGCGCAGGTGGGTGGGTGGCCGGAAGCGGCGATCCGCGGCCCCGGGGGCTCCGGGCCTGG
>NW_006399885.1:1819303-1826822 GCF_000299155.1 Elephantulus edwardii | reverse complement strand
CGGCTCTCCGCCCGCCCCGCGCCCACGGGGGGTGCCTCTCTTCCCGCCCGCCTCGCACCCGCCCGGAGGTCCTCTCCTGGTCCACCCCAGCCTTGCTCGCCCCTCGCGACCACCAGGGATTGTTTCACCGCCGCTTGTCCGTGCCCACCCGAGACCTCGGCCACACAGCCCCCTCGCCGCCCCTCGCCGGGACCTGCCCAGCGGCCCACGGCGGAGGACGGGACTCAGCCTGATTTGGGTGCCGTCTGACTTTGAACCTGACTTCCTTCGGGGTTTGTGCACCTTTGTCAGTGAACTTGGCTGACCCGGCGGCAGGAGGCCTTTGCCCTGGGCTCACAGAAGAGCCTGCGCTCCTTGCCTGTTGGAATGTCGGACATTTAAAACATTTTGCCGTTTATGATATTGTTCTCAGCAGTGTCCCAACACCCCGCCTCCCCCTGTCTTGTGCACTGGTCCTTGGCTGAGTGAATAAAATGACACCTCAAGCTCAGCGCTCCCCAGTCGCGTGGATTCCGGCAGGCGGGTCTGTGGGTGCGAGGGGCCTGGTGTCGCAGAGCTCTGGACTGTGGCGTATGATGTGCGACGTCCTGAGCGTCAGGAGACGTGGATGTGGCTGTTTCGGTGAGTGGCGAGGCCTTGGAGGGGTGGTCGTGACCCTCACGTTGCTCAAGCACCAGGCTGCAGAGATAGGCTTGAGCTCTGAGTGAAAATAATGTTCTGGTCATTAAAACTCTCCAAGAATAGACCAGGTGACCCAGGTAAAGAGTGAGCTCAAAACCTAAACAGAATGTCTTCTATAAGGCTGCTTCCGTGTTTGAGAGTCCTTCCAAGAAATATTAGGGATTTAGAAATTATTTTTATAAGGTGAGAGGAAGCGGTTTCTCCTTCCCGGTAGGCAGCCACAGAGTGGCCCTTGTGTGCCTCTTTCTGTACCAAACAACTCGCAACTTTTCTCCGCTGGCATCTCCCGAAGGTCTCACCTGGCCCATCGTTGGAGAACTCCTTTTCTTGGTAACTAAATCATAAATGCAAGTGTTGTTGTGAGCTATTGTATTGGAACTGATTCATAGCTGACCTTCTAGTGGGTTTTCAAGAGGCAGTAAATCAGAGAGAGGAGATCATCTGGCCGTCTGTGGAGCAGCTGGTGGATTCCAACTGTGTGCCTTTGGGATTGCAGTGCAGCTTTTTACCACTGAGCATGTCACTAGAGCTCCCTAAAAATGCAAGTGGTTATGTCAAACGAGCTTAATACTCTTGTGAAAAAGTGAAAAAGTTTTTATAAATGAGGAAACGATCTTTTAAGTTCGAGGGAGCTCTGGTAGCCAAGTGGGTAAGGAGTTGCACTTCCAACCCAAAGGCAAGCTGCTCCGCGGGAGGCAGTCTGTTCCTATGCAGTTTTACAGCCTTTGAAAACCCGATGTGGAGTCAGCAGAGTCAGTTACAATAACATATTATATATGACAAAAGAGCACACTCATTCGTTCATCCTACACATAAATACATAATACCTAGAAGGAGGCAAGTGGAAGTGGTGATGAAGTGGGTTAAGGCATGCAGCTGCTAACCCTAAATTTAGAGATCCAACACCCTCCTCTCAGTTGCTGATTACAGCAGGAGGAAGACAGTTTGCTTCTGTAAAGAGTAAAACACAAAACAAAACAAAAACCTTTCAACTTGTTATCAGACAGAGGCTGCGAATTTTTACTTTTTTTCTCACTGAGCCACTGGTGGGTTTGAACTGCCAACCTTTGAACCAACAGCCACACACATTGCACACTGCACTTGGAATGTACTTCCAGGACACACTGTGAGCCAGATTCAAAGGCAATGTGCCCTAAAGGTGGCAGCTAACCATTTTAAAGCAGCTGATATTTTAGAAGTGAAAACTGAAAAAGGCAGTGTAAATACACATAGTTAACCTGAAAGTGTAGAAAACATCTAAGAGTGCACACAGAGAGGTGCTACAAGGTAAGTGGGGGTTGGTTTGCTGTAAATCATTGATTAAACCTCAGACTGTTTGAGAAGTAGTGTTCGTGCCTTGAATACACTGTAAATGAAGAATTTTTAGGAACTACTTCATTTACTGCTGAAAGTTCAATCTCCTACTGGCTTAAGTTGAGATCTCTAATTTTATTAAATGAGGTAGAAAAGGACAGACTAATAAAGCCAAACCTGTGAAAGCCAGAACTTGAGTAAGAAGAAAACCTGTCATAGAAAGAAAATGCAAATATCTTCCATCAATAGAGAAGACAGTGTTAGGAGGTATGCACCTTCAAAGGCAGAAGACTTGTGAAACCCAGAGAAACAAGGCAGCCCCGCCAAGTTCTGCTCTTCCAAGCTTCACTGTATTTGTCAGTTAAAAATCAACACCAAAAATTTCTGTGTGACTGTGTTAGCGGATCCTGCCCACAGTCCTTCAGTGACATGACTACAAAAGCAAAGACTAGGATAGTTGACTGAATAGTAATTGAAGGGTACCGGGTGTTCACACAATGAGCTGCAGGGATTTTCAGCTCTGGTGAGTAAACATTTGTTTTTGGAGGTTATAAGACACTTTTCCTCCTGACTAGCCCTGGTAGTCTAGTGGTAAGGAACTGTACTGCCAACCTGAAGATACATGGTTCAACTCCAATGGCTGCTTCATAGGAGAAAGATGGGCAATCTTCTCCCATGCAATTTACTGTCTGAAAATCCACTGGATGATCAGCTATGAGTCAGATTTGACTCAGTGGTACTTAAATACAGAAGGGGAGTCACCGTGATAACCCAAACGTGATGGCTTGAATCTATCAATAGCTGTAAGAGAGAAATATGGGCAATCTTTTCACAAGTAATTTGTAGCCTTGGAAACCCAACTGCGGGTGGGGGTTAGCTATGAGTCAGAACCAACTTGTTAGCAATGAGAGAGGCAAAGTGTTCATGTTCTTCATCACAGTTTGATAATTCTTGCAATATTTCACATAATGCTATTTTTCATGATGCTGCTGCCTTTGACAAGATGGATTGACAGAGTTCTATAGCAATAGACTCAAGTGTGTGAGATGGTGAGGATGGACAGGACAGGACCGGGTGCAGACCCTTAGTTCACAGGGCCACTATGAGTCATACCCTAACAACAATTGCAACTAAATGACCTTAGAGAAAGCATGTTGTTATGTGCCGTTGAGTCGTTTGTGACTCATAGCGATCCTATGCACAACAGCTTTTATATACACTGGGTGGAAAGGTGTGTGACTCACTTTATGGCACTTCTCGCTGTATTATGATAGTCTGGGGCTGAGCCCACAATCTCTCTGAGGTGTGCCTGGGCTGTTGTGGTTCTAATCTGAATACGGACTCCATTAGAGAGAGACTATGTTCTAGCACATTCTCAGGAATGCCCCCTGCCCCCCACAGCATACTTCATGTTGAGGAGACACTGTGCCAGGTGGCTCGTTCTGTGTTTGCAGCAAAGCATTTTCTCCAGTAACATGGCAATGTCTCCTTCCTTGATCACCTTGAACGTAGAGAAGAAAATATTTGCTTTCTAACAATTTTCATTTTCTGAAAAAGCACAAACTACTGAAAATTCCCACCTGTTTGAGAGATGGTATAAGTCATATTTGTGAAAATAAACAGTAGAAAAAATGTTCTATAAATATCTGCAAAAAATGCTTTCATCTTCATTCTCTAGTTCACAGGAGGGAGCTGGGGGTGCACTGCTTACTTAAAGTAGAGCCTCTCTGTGGCTGGAACCCACCAACTGCTCCTTTGGAGAGAGGTGGAGGTGGGCGATGTCCTCTGAGGGATTTACAGCCTGGGTAACTCAATACAGGGAAAGATTGATGGCAATGAGAGAAAGAGGGAGGGGAGGGGAAGGTAAAGGAAGGTGAAGAGAGAGAGAGAGAGAGACCAAACCCATTATCATCAGGTCAATTCTAGCCCATAAGGACCCTCTGTTGGTTTCCAAGGCTCCACATCTTTACAGGAAAAGATCGCTTGTCTTTCTCTAGTGGAGGGACCAGGGGATTCAAGCTTCTGACCTCTTGGTTAGCAGTGCAACACACATGGAGATAAGAAATGAAATTTGGACTTCATTATTAACATGGGAAGATGCACAAAACAAAAAAAATATATTTTAATAAAAGATGTTAAACCTCTTAACAGTTTCACACCCTCTTGAACTCCCTCTTCAAAGTTCTTTTCAACCTGCCTTTCTGGTACTTGTTGGCTATTGGTCCAGTACTGGTATTTAGCCTTAGGTGGAATTTACTACCCGCTTTAGGCTGCATTCTCAAGCAACCAGACTCCGGGAAGACCCAAACCCATTGCTCCAGGACTTTTACGGGCCTCACACCATCTATGGGCTGGGTCTCAGTTAGAAGGACTTGGGTCCCCCAGGAGTGGCACTGGGAAGTGAGTCTTCCTATTCTCGTGTCCCACTGTGTGGTGGGGATTTGGTGCTGGGCTCGACAAAAAATATTTTTAGTAAAGTTCATTGTGTTTCTTTAGAAGCTGATGCTTCAGCGGTGTTCTCTGCATGTGGCCCTCCCTCATGGACATTCGGGCTTGATGGTAAGGCGCCTTAATCTCTCCTGGTCACTTCGGGTTCACACAGCTACCCTAACACCCCAATATAAGGCACAGCTGTAAAACTCCTGATCTTGGACCAAGTTGTTGGAGACGCTCTTTTAAATCAGCCTTTGTAGTTATATGTCAAAAGTCCATTAAGGAGACTTTCAGTAAGATGGCAGAAAAACTTCCTAGCCCTACAACAAAGACATAAGAAACCAACAGAAACAGACTGGATGGTAACCCTGAACCTTCAGCTTCAAAGGGAAGTATAAAGACGTGGACCAGGAATTAATTAGAAATAAAAACCAAGTGAAAACAGTGGACAGAAACGAGGCAGTAAATCGGCAGCTGGCCTGACACAGAGAAGGCATTTTGAATGTTTGCAAACACTGATTAGATCGGTGCAGCCGCCTACTGATCAGCCCCACTCACTCAGGATTACAGAGCACCCACATCAGTAGCTGGTGACTAGAAAGGTATGATCTTCCCCTTGTTCCCCCCACACCCTCCCAGTGACCTGTGGTGGTTTTTGCTGTTGTGTGCTGTTGAGTTGGAATTCACCCACAGCTGACCCTCTAGCAGCTTTTCAGAGGCAGTTAATTGCATGGAAGGAGATTGTCCATCATTCTCTTGAGGCCATTCTCCACTTCCATCCACCCAGGACCAATGAAACTCTGCCGCGTGCACCGCCCTGCTCGGCTTCAGAAGTTGAATCAGGTTCTAGACACGTGGCACCCCCATGTGTGCAGGTGGGCTTTCCTAAACATGGAAATCAAACTTTGTTGTTAAGAGCCATCGAGTCAGAACTGAAAACCAAACTTTAGTAGAATTAAAAAGAGAAACAGACAACACCACAATAATAAAAGGAGACTCCAGCACATCATTTTTTAATGAAAGACAGAACAACTAGTGAGGAATGGAACAAGAAACAGCTGATGGCAGCAGCACATCAGCTAACTGGACCTCATAGACATAAATACAACACTCACCCCAATAAAAAAGCAATACAAATTCTTTCCAGTGCACATGGTTCATGTTCCAGAATAGAGTACATGCTATGCCACAAGGCAAATCTCAATAAATGTAAAACCATTAAAATAATACAAATCATCTTTTCAGATCATAGTACTGTAAAATTAGAAATCATGAGTAAGAAAACTTTCATTCCTGTCGAGTGAGAACTGACTCATAGCCAGCCTTCCATTGAGCTTCTGAGGCTGTAAATCCCAGGTGAATAGATTGCTTCTCTTTCTCCCAAGGTAGATTTGAACTGCCAAGAAGTGTGGCTTTTGTGTTAACAATGTAACTCTCTCTAGACTACGCTATGGGGCGGGGGGGAATGAAATACATGGAAAGAGATAAACTCCACTTAAAAATTACAGGATAATAGATAAATAAAAACATTACTAGACACTGACAAGAATGAAAACACAACATATCAAAATTTTTGGGATGCAGTAAATGCAGTGCTCTGAAGCCAATTTATAATAATAAACCCATACATCAAAAAAGAAGAACCAAAACCAACACCTTCCACCGATAACTCCAGCAATTAGAAAAAGATCAGCAAAGAAGTCTGCAGTTTTCAGAAGAAAGGAAAGAAAAAAGACAGCAGACAGAAATGAAACAGAAGAAGAATAGAAAAGCAAGATTAGAAGTTGCTTCTTCAAAAAGGTTAACAAAACTCACAACTACTGGCAACGTTAAAAAAGAGAGAGAGTAGATGCAAATAACACAAATAAGAAGTGAACTGGATGGTTTGCAACAGAATCAGTGAAAGTGGAAAGATTAAAAAATATAACACATATATATTTAAACAATTTTTAAAACTTAGAAGAAATGAACACATTTCCAGAAACATATGAGCTACCTACACTGATTTTCAAACTATTTCAGAACGTAAGAAAGGATAAAGTTAATCCTGAGTGTTTTATAACAGGGAGCTCTGGTGACCTCATGGGAAGAGTTGTGCTGCCAACCTAAAGGCAGGCAGTTTGGACCAGAAGCTGTTCCAGGAGAGAAAGATGAGCAGTCTCTTTCCATGTGATTTACAACCTCTGAAAACCAACTACAGAGTCAGAGTCAGTCGTGACTTAGTTCTGACTCAACAGCACATACAACAATATCAACAATGTTTTATGAAGCAAGTAACCCTGATAGCAAACCTAGACAATGATCCCACTATCGAAGAAAGCCCACCGGAGGGTCAGCTATGAGTTGGATCCGATTTTACAGTACTTAACAACAAAGACAACAACATCCTTCATGAATAAATATTCTCAACAAAATTTGAGACAATAGAATCCAACACCATATAAAAAATAATATAGCACGACCATGTGGGATTCATACAAGAATGTTGGTTTACCGTTAAGAAAAGAAAAACCAACATTAAGACAATCCACTACAGAATGAAAACCCAAAATCTCTGTAAATGTTCATTAAAACTAATAAAATTTAATAATAATTTAAAAAAATAAATACCAACATGTATAAAAAGGAGCCTTTCCTATAACCTTAGGGTTACATAAATAAAAATTAACTCAGAGACATCTAAAAATAACAAAAAAAAAGACAATCCACTACACAAATCAATCAAAGGAGAAACTCACGTGACCTAATAAATACAGAAAAAATTTCTTATAAAATTCAACATCTATCCTGAAAAAAAAATTCACCAAAATAAGAATGAAAGGGCATCTCCTCAACATATTTAAGGACATATATGTGCCCTATTGGTTAATGCCAATATTATTCTCAATGTAGTAAGGCTGAAAGCATTCCCATTCTGATGGGGACCAGACAAGGGTGCACTCTGTCACCACGCCAGTTCAACATTGTACTGGAATTCCTAGTCATGGCAATAAGCAAGAAAGGGAGATAAAAGGCTTCCAAATTGATAAGGAAGAGGCATTTTGAGTTGGATGACCATATGATATATTACTCTGGAGATGAAAAGGTGAGG
>NW_006399885.1:1791975-1815804 GCF_000299155.1 Elephantulus edwardii | reverse complement strand
TGATCCTAGACTTAGAAAATCTGAGAGACTCAACAAGAAAACTACTAGAACTAATTGAAAGATTGAGCCAAGTCTCATAGTACAATATCAATATGCAAAACTCAGTCTGATTGCTTAACACCACCAATGAGAATTCTGAAAAAGAAATAAGGAAGGGAGGAAATAGATACTATAGATATTAAAAAGATGAAAGAAACCTAATTAAGATACAAAACATGGAAATAAGCCTAACTGGCCTACTGGTAAGAAGCTGCATTGCTCTCTGAAAGGCATGTTCAAATGCATCAGCTTTGGAAGAAGGATCGGCAATCTCTTGTGCAATTTACTGCCTCGGAACACCCTCTGGTGGGTCAGCTATGAGTCGGTTCCAACTCAGTGGCACACAACAACAATAAAGGTATGAAATACTTAAATAAAGGAAGTTACAAAGCACTAGAAATCAAGAGATCTTCATACATGAAAAATATACCATGCTCATGGATAGAAAGGAAGATAACATTGTAAAAAAAATACTGTCTAAAGTAATTATAATATTGATACTCATTGATGCATCATCATTCTTCTAAGGAGATGGAAAAAAACAATCATTAACTTTTTAGGGAAAGAAAAGGGACTGTGCAAAGTAGGGTGTCTTTTCATTTCCACTTCAAAACCTACTGTACACACATAGTAGACAAAACAGCCTGTGTAGATGTGACGACAGACAGACCATTGAAACCAGAATCAAGACCCAGAAGTAAATCCAACCACCTGTAGACAGCTGGTCTTTGACAAAGGGCTCACATCCATTAAATGAGGAAAGAAGTAATTTAACAAACTGTGCGGCATAGAGAGCTCTGGTGGCCGAGTGGCAAGAAGCTGTGCTGCAATCCCAAAGGCGTGCGGTTTGAATCCACCAGATGCTTTGCTGGAGAAGGAGGGCCAATCTCCTCCTGCCAGTTGGATACGATTCAATGGCACACAACAACAAAAAAAAACAACAAAAAACAAACAGTGCAGGATGAATTAGCTGTATAGTTGCAGAAAAAAATAACAACTCAAAATGGATAGAAAACCTTTGTGTGAACCCCAAACTAGAAAAATCACCATAGAAAAAAACAGGCAAATATGGGGGTCCTAATTTATCACATAAACTACCATGTATAACAAAAATGTATAAACAACACAAAATTTAATTCTTATGTACATTAAAAGGCGTCTCCAAAAGAGTAAAAATAGTATCTACACCTTGGGGGAAACTATTTGGCATTAACATATCCAACAAGGGATAAATCTCTCAAATTTATAGAAAACTTCACTACCCCAATAATAAGGCAAACAAACAAGCAAAAATACAAACCCGTTTTTAAAACAGTCAGACTTGTCATCCAATTCCCTGAAGAATCGGGACCAAATACTTCTCAGGGGAGAATGTCAAAGGATAGAATTGCTACCTGGTCTGTCTGTCTCTTTTGCTCTCCCACTCCTGTAAGACTAAAAGTAGGATTTCTCTGAGGAAATAGAAAGGGAAGTAAACAACAGATGCACCAAGATGAAGAAGCCCCTCCTTAGAAAGGCAGGGAATCTAGACCCCAGCCAGTCCCACAGGTCCCTAGGTGAGGTGAGGCTAGCACCAGTCTCATGAGACGAGTAGGGAATAAAAGAACAGTGACCCCTGCCCTCCCCACCAGCAGGGTCCCTCTCTACTGCTGGCAGTGGGCCCAAAGATACAGCTCCACTCTTGACTTTCAAGGGCTGTTTCGTCCCCTTTTCTCTTCAACTCTTCCACACAGCCTGTCTCTATCTTTCATATCCATGCCTCATTTGTAAACCCTTTTCCTTAATAAACCCTTTTCACTTGTTTTGCTTAAAAAAATGGTCAGAAGAGATAAACACACGTCATCAAAGACATTCATTCTGACAGTCAATAAACACGTGAAGAAATCCTTGTGATCATTAACCACACTCACTCAACTCTCATTCCTGTAGGTCAGAACCTCCAGCAGGTATCCAAGGCTGTAAGTCACATGGGTGGAGATTGCTCAGCTTTTCCCGCTCAGAACCAGTGATGGATACAAACTGCCAGAGAGGTGTAGCCAAAGGGTTAGTGTGCAACTCCTGATAAACTATCCCAGCAGAGCTCCCTCACTGGCCATTATTATGTGCTGTTGAGTCGTCTATGACTCATAGTGTTGTTATTCTATGCCAGTGCTGTTGAGTTGTCTGTGACTCATATGCATAACAGCTCAGAACCCTGCTCTATTCTGAGTTAATCTCTCTCTCTGACACACTTGCCCCTATTCCTTCAGTCACTGTGTCAAATCCATTTTATCCAGGACCTTCCTCTCCTGCATTGTCCTGCCACACTTTCAAGCATGATGTCCTTCTCTAATGACTGGTTCCTCCAGGCAACATGTCTAATCCAAAGTAAGTGAAATGGAGTTTCAAAATCCTTGCCTCCAAAGAGCAACTTGGCTTCACCATCTCCAGGACAGACATATTTGTTCTCTTTGCAGTCTGTAGTACATTCAATACTCTTCTCCAGCACCACAACTCAAAGGCATTGATTCTTCTGTCATCCTTAGTCATTATCCAGCTCTCTGATATGTAGCAAGTAATTGCAAAGACAATGGTATGGATTAGGCACACCTTAGTCTCTAGAAGGACATTGCTGCTCTTTAGCACTCTGGAGAGGTCTTTGACAGCAGATTTTCCAAAAGCAACATGTTTTTTGATTTTCTGACTGTGGATGGCAGGAGGGGGGGGGTAAATTGTGGATACAAGTAAGCTGAAATTGTTAACAATCTCAATCTCTTTTCCATTTGTCATGATTTTTATATGATCTCTATTAATTGTCCAACTTTCAGGAGCATAGGAAGCAATTGAAAATATCATTATTTGGATCAAGTGTACGCTAGTCTTTAACATCATTGTTCATTAGCACTTTGGAGAGGTGCATGACAGCTGATTTTCCAAATGAAACACGTCTTTGGATTAATTGACTGCTGTTACCATAGGTGTTGGTTTGAATCCAAGGAATATTAAATCTTTGTTGTCAATATTTCTGATGTTGCTTATTGGTCCAGTGCTGAAAATTTCTGTTTTCTTGATGTTGAGATGTAATTCATACTGAAGGCTGTAATCTCTGATTCAAGTCCCCTCCACTTTTTGCAACCAAGATCGTGTTACCTGCATAGTACTGGTTGTTGATGAGTCTTCCTCCAATCCTGATGTGACATTCTTCCTCATATAGTTCAGCTTCTTGTGTAATTTGCTCAGAACACATATAGAATTAGTATGGAGAAAGGACACAATCCTGATGCACATCATTTCTGATTTAAAACCATGCAGTGTTCAAAGTATTGTTTCTTGCTGTATGTGAGCGAACACATTTAAGTGTTATGGGATTCTCATTCTTCTCAATGTTATATATAACTCATTATGATCCCCAGTCAAATACCTTTGTATAATCAATAAAATTCCTGTAAGCCTCTCTCTGGTATTCTTTATTTTCAGCCAAGATCCAACTGACATCAACAATGATATCCCTTGTGCCACAGCCTTTTCTGAATCCAGCTTGAATTTCTGGCAGTTCTTTGTCAATGTAATGTTCTAGCCATTTAAAAATACTCTTTAGAAAGAAAGATTTTATTTGTATGTGATACTAATTTTTTTTCTAAGTTTTACATTCTCTTGGATCATTTGTTTTTTGGAATGGGAGCAAGAATGAATCTCTTCCAGCCAAGTAGCTGTCTTGCAGATTTCTTGGCATAGTCTAGTGAACACATCCAGGACTGCATCTGTTTGTTGAAACACCTCTAATGGTAGTCTATCCATTCCTGGGGCTTTATTTTTGCCAATATTTCTCTGCAGTTAGAACTTTCTTCATTACCATTGGTTCTTGATCATAGGCTCCTTCTTAAATGTGCCCATGTTGACCAGTTCTTTTTAGTGCAGTAGCTCTGATTTAATTCCATCTTTTGCTGTTTCCCTTGTCATTCAATATTTTGCCCTTAGAATCCTTCAGTCTTGCAACTCAAGGCTTGCATTTGTTCTGTTGTTTTAGCTTGAGAGATGCGGAGCATGCCCTTCCCTTTTGGTTTCTAACTCCAGCTTTTTGAATATTTTGTTATAGTACTTTGGTTTTTCTTCTTGAGATACACGTTGAAATTTTCTGTTTAAACTCTCATACTTCAGCATTTATTCCTTGTGTATTTTCCTCTGTTCTAGTGCAAGTTTTACAGTCTCTTCTGACATCTGTTTTGGTCTTTTCTTTCTTTTCTACGTTTACAGTACCCTTTTGCTTTCTTCATTGCATGATGTCCTTAATTTCATCTCACAACTCATCTGGTCTTCAATCATCAGTGTTCAGTGCCTCAAATCTGTTCTCGAGATGGTTTTAAAGTTTACACGGGCTAGACTCAAGGTTATGTTTTGGTTCTAGGGGACCTGTTTGCATTTTTTGCAACTTTAGTTTTCACTTGCACAGGAGTCATTGGTGATCTGTTCCACAGTCAGCGCCTGCTCTGGTTTCAACTGCTGATTTTGAGCATCTCCATTTCCACAGATGTAGTCAGTCTGATGCCTGTGTAGTTCATCAGGTGAGATCCACGTGTATAATTGCCACTAAGGGAATGACAGTTGGGGCATGGATAGATACCTGCTCGCCCATATTCACTGCAGCATTATTCACAAAAGTGAAGGGATGGGGAAAAGCCAGGTGCCTGTCACAAGATGAATGGGTAAACAAACTATGGTACATACACACAATGTAATAGAATGCAGCACTAAAGAACCATTAAAGAATTTGCAAAATTTCATAACATGAATGAACCTGAAGAATATTGTGCTGAATGAAGTAAGCAAATCACAAGAGGATATTTATTGTATGAGTCCATTCTAATAAAAAATTATGGAAAGATTTGCACACAGAAAGAAATATTATTTGATAGCTACTGGATGTGGGAGCATCAGTGCAAAGGAGAATTGATGCCTTTAAGCTATGGTGTTGGAGAAAAATACTAAATAACTCATGGATTGCCTAAAGAATAAACATGTCTCTTGGAGAGAAATGCAGCCAGAATGCTCTTTGGAGACAAAGATGATGAAGCTTTATTTCACATACTTTGGGCTTGTTGCTGGCAGAGGTTATTCCTTGGAGAGGGATATTATGCTTGGAAAAGTGGAGGATCAGCAAAAAAGAAGGCAGCGGCCCCCAATAAGATGGATTAACATAGTAACTGCAGCACTAGGCTCAAGTGTATCAGGTATGGTGAGGACAGGACAGGTTCAGATCTGTTGTTCACAGGGTCGCTGAGTCGTAGTTGACAACAACAGCAGCAACAACAGGGATGGGAGAGGAGAGAAAATCACTAAGTAGATAAGAGAATTGTGTTATGTTGGGTGAAAGGAAGAGCAGTGTTCAAAAAGAGAATGCTCAGCACAACATCTTTAGGGAAAAGGGAAGCTGCACAGGAGCCACAGACAGCAAAGGTAAATACAATTCCTGACACAATCTAGCATTATCGATAATGACAGATACTAATCTGTGAGTGGATACATATGCCAAGAGGCAAGATGATCAATACTATATCCAGAACCATGAGTTTGGTTGATGATATTGATATACTTATATATCTCTATCTCTATATCTACCTATATCATATCATATCATATCTATCTATCTATCTATCATCTATCTATCTATCTATCTATCTATCTATCTATCTATCTATCTATCTATCTATCCATCCGGGTAAGAAAAAAATAGAAAGACTTCTTAGCCATAACCAAACACCTGGAGGGAATGAGTTTCTGGGTCTGGGAGTTTAGGACCATAGTCACAGGGGTTGGCAAGGTCAGTGGGCATGACACTTACCAAAGATAATGCTTCTCATCTTGCTTTGATGAATAGCAACTGGGGTCTTAAAAGTTTGCACATAGCCATCTCAGGCACAGCTATTGGTCTTTCCCCATATGGAGTTAAAAACAGTGAAGCAAATATTGTTCACCACTTGGTCTTGTATATCTGGTTTTTGAATGGAACATCACAGTCATGATTTATCTTTTGTGTGCACCTTAGTCTTCAAACTGACATTGTTGCTCCTAAGTCATTTAGAGAGGTTCCGTTGGCAGACTTTCCCAGTGCAGTAAGTAGAAGGCCGGTGAGAAAGAAGACCTTCAACAAGACAGACTGACAGTGGCTTCAGCGATGGGCTCAGACAGCAACGACTGTGAGAATGGGACCAGACTGGGCAGTCCTTTGTTCTGTTGGACATAGAATCGCTATGGGTCAGAAACAACTCAGTCACACCTAACAACAACAACAACAACAACAGAGACCAGTGGTAATGATTCCTATGCATTGCTGATTTTAGTTAAGAATTTAATGTATGTGTGTATGTATTTTTGGTCAGTCTAGTTTGGGCATGTTCCTAGGAGAGGTAATTCCTTCAAGAAGGACATCATGATTGGGGAGGTGGAGGGAGGGCGAAAGACAGGAAGACCCTCAGCCAGGTCACTGACACAGTGGCTGCAGCAATGGGCTCGAGTGCGTCAGATTGTGAGGTTGGCACAGCATACACGACAGGGTTCAGATCTGTTGTTTATAACGTCGCTATTTAACAAGAAGAAACGAAAAGTTTACCATTTTAGTCATCTTTTCAAGACTGATTTTTGTTTTTCTATACTCTTTTCCCGTTGCTTTTGTAGTTTAAAAAAACCCGTGGTTACTAAAGGAATTGATTAAAGGACACCTGGCCCATCACAGAAGCTTTGGGGGCCAGAGAACCCACATTAACCAGCAGGACTGGCGGCAGGAGCCCACTGCTGACCCTCTGTCTCTGGACCTGGAAGCTGCCCATCACCCTGCTGCTTTTGTCACAAGAACTCAGTCATTTCTTGTTATTGTAAACATCTTTTAATTTCAGTGAAAGCTTGCAAATCATATAGGTTTTTCATTCAATCACTTATACACATTTTTATAACATTAACTGATCAATGCAGTGAATTAATTACAACATTTGACCAGCCCCCTTACTGCATATTATCTTTCTTCTCACTCAGTTTCCTATTAATTTTTACTCCTTCCTCCCTTCTTTCTTTCCCAACCCTGGTAACCATCCAAGAATGATTCTCTCTGGGTGTAAACCTTTCAGCTTAAATCCAGAATGTCCTTTGCTGACTGGCTTGTGTCACTCAGCATCTCCACTGTTTCCTTTCTCTCTTTATCATTGCCTTCTGCTGTCTCTGAGTTTACTTCGTCTAGCTCCTCGTCCTATAAAGCTGTGTTGCTGCTTGCCAGTCTGTCTTCTCCTTTAATGCAGACACTTACAGCTGGACATGTCCCTCTGAGCTCCGCCTTCACTTCATCCTGTAAGCTTTGGCATGATCTTTCATTTCCAGTCAGCTCTAAGAATTTGAAAATTTCCCTTGTGATTTCTTCTTTGACATGTTATTTGCTCAATAACATATCATTTCCTCACATATTTAAAATCTGCCCTGTTTTTCTTCTGGCTTCTTTTCATGCGGTAGATTTATACTTCATTTAAAGATTTTAATCTTTAAAATTTCTTGACTCTTGTTTTCTGGCCTAACCTATTGCATGTTTTGGCCAATTATCTTTGTGTACAGAGAAAAATGCATATCCTGCTGTTTCAGGGGGGAGTAGTCTCCATATGTCCTTAGGCCCAGCTGATGTCTAGTGCTGTTGTTCAAATCCTTTATTTCATTTGGATCTATATTCTATCCATTATTGAAAGAGGAATAATGAGATCTCTAATCATGAACTGATTTCTTTTAGTTCTGTTGGTGTTTGTTCATATCTCTTGGACTATGTTGTGTGGTGCATTTTGTTTATCTTCTTGTTCTGTCTTTTTGATGAACCATTGTGCTGCTAATCTAAAGGCCATGTGTCTCTGGCCATTTGAATTAACAAAGGGCTTCACCGGAGAAAGATGGGTAACCTCCCTGGTGTGATTTACCACCTCTGAAAATCTGCTGGGGAGGTCAGCTAGGAGTTTGGAGGTGGAATGGAGGAATTCAATTTCTATCAGAACTGGAGTCATTACAATGGACACCCATTATTCTAATGACCTAACAAATGATTGATTGCATCCATGACATTTGAGTCTTTCCTATTTTACTTTTATAAGAGAACTTCATTTTATAATGGGGGGTGGCATTTGGCTGTTTGGCTGAGTTCTTTTCTAAAGCTCAGAGCATTCGTGCATATTTAGGCTCTCACCTAAGTTTTCTTTCTTTTCCTTTTTTTAAAAATACTTTGTTGTAGTTTTTTGTATGCCATATCTTACATAGATAAGAATCACCTTGTGTATATAAGGCTCCAGAGTATACTGTTTATCAGAGAAAGTTTCTTTTTTTTCTTTTGCTAGGCTGAGAATTGATGCCTTTGAGCTGTGGTGCTGGAGAAGAGTGTTGAATGTTCCATGGACTGCCAGGAGAACAAACAGGTCTGTCCTGGAGAGGGTGAAACCAGGCTGCTCCTTGGAGGCAAGGATTCTGAAGCGCTGTCTGACACACTTTGGGCATGCTGCAAGGAGGGGACATCATACTTGGGAGGGTGGAGGGACAGCACGGGTGAGGGGAACCCGGGATGAGGTGGATTCACTCAGTGTTTGGGGTAATGTGGGTAGGTAGCCAATAAGATTGGCTCAGGTTAACATAAGGTTCAGAGCTGTTGTACGCAGGTTTGCTATGAGTTGCAGGTGACTCAACAGCACATAACATCAACAACAACAAAGGCTGAGAAGCTGAGAGGTTGTTGACGTCATTCTAATCAGGAAGTTAGTTCAGTTGGGGCTGGGTTGCAGCCAGCTCACCTCTAGCTCACTTCCAGGGTCTTGAAATTTCTGTTATCCTCAGACCTGAAAGACCACAAGACATTCATGTCTGTCATTCAGAGGTTTTTCTTTCAGCCTATTCACCTCATGCTCCACAGAGTCTCCAGCTCTTAAATGCAGTGACTGTGTTTTGAGTAGACCACACGTTTGTGGCAAGAACTTCCCTCTGACAGGTCTGTGTCTTCTAAGGAAATGTCATTATACTTTAAATATATTTCAGTCTTCAGCATCACCCTAGAACTCAGATAGTATGGTTACTGGTGTCTAAAATATAAACCAAATCCTATTACCTCCTTTGCACGAAATTTTCTAAAACGCTTTCTAGTTAGTATTCTTAGACAAAGACTCAAACTCCATAGAAATCTGTAGAAGTCTATTTGATTGTCTTTCCTACCTCTTAGATCTTGACTGAATGCAGAGAACAGAAAAGATGTTTATTTGTGTTTTACTATGCAAAAGGCATTAAATGGCATTGATCATAACAAATTGTGTCTAACAAGGAGAAGAATGGGAAGCCCAGAACACTACATTTATTCATGCAAAATGTACACATAGACAAAGAAACTGTTGTCCAAACAGAGCACAGGAATTCAGCATGGTTTAAAATCAGGAAAAGGGTGTGTCAGGATTGTATCCTTTCTCCATTTCTGTTGTCTGTATGCTGAGCAAATCATTCAAGAAGCTGCACTCTGTGAAGAAGAATGTGGCATCAGGATTGGAGGAAGGCTCATCAACAGACTGTGTTATGCAGATGGTACAACCTTGTGTTTGCAGAAAGTGAAGAGGATTTGAAGCACTTGTTGTAGAAGATCAAAGACTACAACCTTTGATATGGATTACATTTAAACACCAAGAAAACAAAAATCCTCACCACTGGACCAATAGGCATCATCATGACAGATGGAGAAAAGATTGAAGTTGTTAGATTTCATTTTACTTGGATCCTCCACCATCAATATCCTTGGTAGTAGCAACCAAAAAAAATCAAGACATGCTGCATTGTGCAAATCTGTTGTCAAGGACTTCTCCAAAGTGCTAAAAAGCAATGATGTTAATTTAAAGACTAAGGTGGGCCTGACTCAAGTCATGTTATTTTCAGTTGTTTCCTGTGCGTCTGAAAGTTAGACACTGAATAAGGATGACAGAAGAATGCCTTTAATTGTAATGTTACAGGAGAGTACTGAACATTCCATGCATGTCCAAAGAACAAACAAATGTGTCTTAGAGGAAATGCAACCAGGATGCTCTTTAGAGGCAAGGATAGTGAGATTTCATCTCACATACTTTTGGCATGTTGTCAAGAAGGACCAGTACTTATAAAAAGACATCAAGCTGAGAAAGGCAGGGAGGTCAGAGAAAGAAGGGAAGATCCTGGACAAGATGAATTGACACTTTGATGGTTACAAGCATTTCAGAAATGATGAGGATGGCGCAAGATAGCGCAGGATTCATATCTGTTGTTCACAGGATTGCTGTGTGTCATGGTTGACTCAGCGATACCTAACAATACTAACAACCTCTTGGATTTCAGGAGGGGCAAGTCCTTGAAAGGTCAGAAGAGGTGAGGAAGACCATCAATGAGCTGGATCGACCCAGTGACTTCCCAAAGGGCTGAAACCTAGCTGAGAGTGTGAGGACGCTGTGGGATCAGGCAGGGATTCAGTCTGCTGTACGCAGGGTCATTAGGAGTCAGTGACTCGATGTAACTGTCACTGCTTGGATAGCATCTTCTATCTCATGTACACAGTGTAACGCTGTGATTGTTCATGTGCCACTTTGACTAGATCATGATTCTTGGTGCTTTTGCTGACTCTGTGTAATGCTAGAGTGCTGTGCTGTTAACACAAAGATGGCCCCTCTCTGGCAGTTCAGATCCGCTAGTAGGTCTGTGGACCATCTTTTCCTCTGTGGTTTACAGCCTCTGAAACCTTCTGGAGGGTCAGCTATGAGTTGGCTCTGACTTGATGGCAATGAATCTGAGCCTTTTCTTTTGACAAGTGTTACTTAATGTCTGTCTTCCCACAAGAATGTCACACCCCTTGAGGGCAGGATGTTGATTACTGGAAGTCCAGCATCTTGAATTGGGTTCTGCACATATGAGGTGTTTGGTGTATTTGGTGACTGCGTCTTGCATTAGATCCTGGCCTTTCTTGGATCCAGGAACATTATCTAATTTTGGTTTTCCTTCTTCTGCACCTACTCTCTCAGCACCCTCGAGTGGTCTCTGTTCCTGGCAACCCTCCATCGGCTTCCTGAGGCCATAAATCCTGACAGGAGCCTTCTGGCCTGGAGCCCCTAGTGCCTGATAGCAGAATGTCTGTTGTGTAGAGACAATTGTTTACTAAGACTAAGGGGTCCCTCCTCCCTCACACAGTGTTAAAGATGAGTCACTTCTTTGCCAAACACATTGCTAAGTCACAAAATGGGAGAAGCGAAAAGCACTGTCACAGCCTCCCGGGGCTCAGGTAGAAGGGAATCATAGCCACAGGGCTATAGTTTGCTATTTTTTCCTCACTATACTTTGTACTTCACAGCATAATTGTTTTAATAGTTTCCACAAGGTAAAACTTTGAAAGACTGAACCCCAAACAATGACACTTGAATAAATCTTCATTGTGGATATGTTCTAGTGTGGTATTTTTCAAGCTTCACGCTATGAAAATGTAGTGATTTCCCTATAACCAGGACAGGATAAAATAGATGAATGGGACCTTCTAAGAATCAAATCCCTATGCACATCCAAAAACTTCTCCAAAAGGGTAAAAAGGGAAGCCACAGACTGGGGAAAAATATTTGGCAATGACATGTCTAATAAGGGACTTATATCTGGAATTTATAGAATGCTAGAGCACCACAAGAAGATAAACAACCTAACTGAAAATATAGTGATGTCAATTGTTGTAAAGTGCCATTGAGACGACCCTTAGCGACCCTATAAATGAAAGTCTTGAACACAAAACTTTCATCTTTTCTTCAAGTTCATAGAATTTCCAGAGGCAAGCTTTTTTTGGAAGTGTATGCCTCTCCTGCTTCCAAGTCTGTTTTATTTGGGAGATCCACAAAAAGCAGGCCTACGGGCCCAAAAGCCTTTTAAAATATGAGGCCAAATCCAGTCAGTTCACACCCTCTTGTGAACAACAGCCACACCCTAGTCTCAACCCCAAACCAGAATGTGTCCTTGAATACGAACACATACCAGATGTCAACTCAAATGTATACAGGAGCACTGTGTACAGATGCGCTTCCATGAACCCAGATACATGAAAATAGGGAAGGCTCTGTAATCAGACACACATGAATGCAGAAGCATACACAAAAGGAAACCCAAGCAAAGAGAATATGCACAAATATGCACAGTGAATGCATACACGAGCGCACACCCACATGTACGCTGTGATGCATATATGAACTTAAAGGTGAATAAAAATGCAAATGCATGAAAACACCAGGGAATACACAAACACCAACAATTAGAGGAGCGCAAAGGAAGCACACATGTACATGAATACATAAACAGGAATGGATAAGCAAAGATGAATACAGAAGTGAACGAAAACACAAGTGAACACAAACAAAAAGGTGAACACATACATGTGTGCCACTGCAGAAGCGTATGTGTAAATGAGTAAATAAGTGAATGCAAATGAATATGCAAACAAAACCACACCCACCAACACATACTAGAACTCACAGAAACACAGGAGCATACCCTCTTAAAATCTGCGAGCACAAACACACATTGCATACACATACATACCCATACCAGTCCCCTGTCGGCCCTACTGGGGTTCACTTGTGGGAGGATGGTCTATAAATGCCTTTAATAAGTACCTGTACTATGAAGACGGAAACCTCAGCTCCAGGATGATCTCTGCACCCCAGAGCCCTTTACCTGCAGTGTTTGTAACTGCCCTCTCAGGGGTGTTTACCATGCTGTGGGATGGTCTATGCACAACTGGGTCTTGTACCTGCACAATGACATGGTCTGAGCCTTCATTAGGAGTGTTTCTGATCACCTAGACTTGTGTCTGACTCATAACATTGGCTGACAGTGATGAGGATGGGCTTTGCACACCTTAATCCTGTACCTGCCCTGTCAGGACGCTTGGCACGGCTGGATCCTGCACAAACCCTTTCAGGGGCTCACCAACTGTGAAGAGGGGAAATTGTATTCTAGGATGATCTCTGTTCATATGAACTGTGTAGCTCTCTGGTGATGAGGAGTGACCCTGCTAATAGATGTTAAAAGTGGAGTCCAGCATCTGCACAGTGATGTGGGCTGAAAGACATGCAGTATGGCATGTGCATACCTGAGTCCTCAAAAGGGCCCTGTGAGGAGGACTGAATGTACTACAGGATGCTGTTTGGTACCTATGTTTCCTACTAACCTGTGAGCAGGCTAACCTGCTAAATGACGCCCTGGGAAAGCCTTAGCCACGTACCTGCACTATGAAGACAGAAACCCCTTCTGTGGATGATCTTTGCATTCCTGAGCCCTGTATATGTAGTGATTTCAATATCAGCAGTTTATTTGTTTTAATGGAATTACAGAAAATACAAGCAGGTACTGCAGTAAACTTTTCATGAACACCCTCACATACTAGTGTCTGTATGCATATACAAAAAATTAATTCCTTATAAGGGGTCAATATTTTTTAAAAAGCAAGCCACTGGTCTAAAGTATTAGTTTCATATTTTTATTTCTTAAAAAGAATTAAAAACAAAAATCCAGAACTTTAATGCATATTAATAGAATAGAATACATGTATTTTTAAGTAGGACAGTATACAAAATGAAAATGTGGCTATTTAATCCCAAGTTAAACATGAGTACAATCTTTCCAAGTGAACTCTTCAATTCATAATATATTAAAATTGCTTATCATTCTGGAAGCAAGTCATCTCCCAACTCTTCATCTGCGAAGTCGTCCTCGTCCACCCTCTTCTTGGCTGCGGTCTTTGGTCTCTCTACTTGAGGACCAAGCGGATCCACATATGAGGCATCTGGATGTCAAACAGATGGATGCATTAGAGCAACACATAAAGGCAAAACCAATGTGATGCTAATTAGTTTTGTAATCAAAACCAAACAACTCTGAGTGAACAGAAATGCTCTCCCACGTCATTTTTGATGTTGTCTGTGTAGACCATTCTTAACAATGCCCAGATACACAGCTTCGTCCTCTCACCAGCCTCAGCCCTGCTAAGCCCTTAGGGACTAGGTGGGGAGCACCGGCACTTGCCTATTTCTTTGTTACTGCTACTTTCATAAGGTTCATTTGTCCCCGGTAAAGCTCTGAGCTTGGCACTTAGTCGTTCACCTTTACTACTGGCACTACAGTTCTGGCCACTGTCTGAAAACACAAAAATAAAGATGCATTTGTTTAATACGTTGAGCAAACACGATACTACATTACCCGTGATAACACATTTATAGGGGCCAAGAAACGTTTTCATTTGGAAGTTGACTTCTAAACTTTTGCTTTCTGAAATTGAAAAGGAACCTCACATTGGGAACCTGTAATGTCGCTAGAGCACCACATAATAGTCGTCTGTGCTCTTCTGAATGTGCGCTTAGTGACAGGTTTCCATTTGAGAGTCACTTTGCCAAGTTGGAGACTATACACTGACTTATAATTTAGGGAACTCTGGAGGCCCAAGGCTGGGTGGTTCAAATCCATCAGAGCTCTGAGGAGGAAGGTAGGCCATTTACAACCTCTGAAAACCTGCTGGAGGGTCAGCTCTGAGTTGGTTCTGACTTAATGGCAATGAGGTTCTAACTTAGCAAAGAAAAGCTAGCAATGGAACAAGGGACAAATCAGACGTCCTGGAGCAAGACAAGCTGTATCAGTGACTTCAACCCAGGAATGGGGGGCCTGAGACCACAGCACCATCTCTTCAGATGTGGAGAGTGCTCACCCACACAGGAGACAATGAGATTTGCCTGGTGGGAGATTTTGGTTCAGTAGAAGGAAAGGCTTTAAGAGAAGGAATAGCTGTTCCATGAGGGAAGGTGCTGCTATGGGAGACGGTGATGGGTATCATGGAAGATTGTTAAATGGGCCTGAACACTGACATGGCCAGGAAACATCAGTACTCTCAACCCTGAGTTGTTGTGGGACCTTCTCAAAGAACCACTTCTTTAGCCTGGGTGTTAGTTCTTCCCCTTAGAATTCCTGGGATGGTGACTGTTTTTCTGCCATGGACACTTTATCTTTAGTGAGAGTAAGCCTTTTTTTAACACCAATCATATGTTTTCCGAGTACTTCAGATTTTAGTTTACTTAAGACAGTGGCTGAGTGGTATGGAGTTGTGCTGCCAACTCAAAGGCAGGTGGTTCGAATCCACCAGCTACTCCATGTGAGACAGATAGGCAGTCTTCTCCCTTGTGATCTGAAGTCTCTGAAAGCCTACTGGAAGGTCAGCTATGAGTCAGTTCCAACTTGATGGCACCGAACAACAACAAAAACCAAGGATGGTGCCACAGGAAAACCCCCTCCTTTCATCGGGGAGGGTTAGTAGTATCTGATAAAGAATCTTCTTTTGTTAAGTCTGGAGAGGTAGTCTTAGGCCTTATCTTTTCCAGGGGGAAAAATGAACATGCCTATAGAAAAAAGGACAGAGAACACAGAGGTAATTCCCAACGTAAACAACATGCATGGTCCATAAACATATAAAAATGTTCAGCATCTAACCTAGAAACACATAGTACATGGAAAAGGCAAATAAAACATCTACACACTGAATGACACCATTTTTACAAAGCTCAAAACAAGAGACATTAAATATATTGTGTACTTTCAGGATGAAATTATATATGAATAAGCAAGGAACTTAAAAATACAAAACTCAAAACAACAGTTTTATGTGGAGGGAGGCAGGGGACAGACTGGGGGGCACCACGTGAGCAGGTGCAGGAGGACTCCTGATGCTTCCCTTCTGACGTTTTATGAATTTCTGTCATTATGCTTCATACCTTAAGTGAGTTACCTCCTCTTTTTCAGACCTCAAATATTACCTAATTTGGATATTCAAGCAAGCTGAAATGCAAGATTCCATTCTGCTTACTAAAATGGCCGAGATTCTCAAAAGGAAGTGAGGTGTGAGATGCACAAGCTTTCTGAGTCATCTGGCAATATGTACCAAAAGAAATCACATTGCATATACTTTTCTAGTCGTGGGGAAGTTCTGACTAAGCAAATCATAGAAATAGTTAATGACAGAAAAATGTACATGATAAAATGAAGAAAGTAGGTCACAAAACTGTACAGCAATATTAGCCACACACACGTACACCCACTGACCTCTGAGATGGAGATTTTTTAGTAGATTATTTCTTTCCATTGGTCTGAACAGTCAATATTTTTCTACAATAGACATGCTTTTTTCTACACGAAGATTTTAAAAAACCAGCCCCGTTGCTGTTGAGCTGATTCAAATCCTCGTCCCCTTGAAGGACAGAGCAGAATGCTCAGGACTTCCAAAGCTGTAAATCTTTATGATTTGTGTAGGATTTTTGAGAAGGTCTCAACTTTTTCTTGTGAAGTAGCTGCTGGGTTTGAACCACTGACCTTCTGGCTAGCAACCTGACACTTTACCCACTGTAACAACACAGCTCCATTCGCTCCTAAAGTGGCCACTGCTGGTGAGCGGAATCTGATTTGCTGAGACCCTCCCTCAGATTCTGAGGCTATAAATCCTTATGGGAGGAGATTGCCCATCTTCGTCCTAAGGAGTTGCTGGTGCATTCGAACCACTGATCATTTTGGTTAACAGCCTGGCACATTACACACTGTGCCACCAGAGCCCCACGTTCTACCACAGGCACTCCTCACTCTTTGGTGAGTAGTTTTTAGGAAATTTCATTTCAGGAAATGAATTTAATTTCAGGAAATGCTATTATCTTCATGAACTCAGAAGACTTGGTTGGAGGGAATGGTGATACTTCAAGCTCATATCAAGTGAACATTGACCCTGTTTCCTCTCACAAGGAAGCTGCATCTCTGACCCCCAGCTTCCCAGGGTTATAAATTGATGTACAGACAGCACTTAGATAGTGGGGTCTGATGCCACCATCATTACAGCTGGGATAAGAAGCAATTCCTATTGCCACTCCCTCACAGAGGTAAGGAGATGGGCTGCCAACTCAAAGGCACACAGTTCTAATCCACCAGCTGCCCCATGGGAGGAAAATGGACAGTCTCCTCCCATGCAATTTACTGCCTCTGAAAACCTGTTGGAGGGTCAGCTATGTTTCAAGTCCACAGCATCCCCAGGCACCCCAACAACATCCCAGGCAGCCACTGCCCTGCCTTCTGTAACTGTGGTTTCTTTGTTCACTGACAAATCTGGCTTCTTCCACTCTGCCGGGATCTAGCCTTGGTGACACATGTATTTATAAGTCTTCCTCTGTTCCTGTTTGTATTCTATTCATTCCATCCTTTTGATGGACTTGCCACCATATCTTTGTCCAATGCCCTGTGGCTGATGTTTGGGCTGTTCCCAGGTATTAGTATTGTAAAGAAGGTTATTGGGCATATCTGTGTTCAAGTCTTTGTGCAGACACATGCTTCCAATTTCTCTTGGGCAAACACTGAGGAATGTAAAGGTCGAAGGGGGTGTGTGTGTATGTATGTGTGTGTGTGTGTATATATATATGTATACACACACACACACACACACACATATATAAATATATATATATATATATACACTGCCCAGCTCTCTTCTAAAATGCATTCCCATCTTATATGCCCATCATCAGCGCACACAAGCTGTGAAGGGGCACAATCTGCAGATGAGCAGCACAGCTCTGTGTGGGCAACACTGCCAGAGCGACCACCACTACCACCAGTGGACGAACACTTCCAGGGTCACGGCCAGTGACTGTATTTTTTCTCCTTTAATGGTCTGGAAATTGTACATCTCATTTCTAGTATTTTAATATTTACTAGATATAAGTACTATTAGGCCTTTTAACATGGTGGCTTAATGCATCTTGTGCTAATCCAAAGGCCAGCCCCTCCTGTTTCTCAGGAAAATGATAGCAGTTTCCTTCTGTAAAGATTTATAGCCTTGGGACGTGCTCTGGTGGCCTAGTGGCAAGAAGCTGCACTGCAGTCTCAAGAGGTGCGTGGTTCAAATTCACCAGATACTCTGCTGAAGGAGGAGGGACAATCTCCTCTATCAGTCAGGTCTGATTTGACAGTACACACACAAAAATAATAATAAAAAAAAGTTATTTAAAAAAAAGATTTATAGCCTTGGAAACCCAATAGATGGGGACTGTGAGTCAGAACAGACTTGACAGTAGTGATGTTTAACTTAAAGTCTAAAATGAGTTGCTGTCCTTATTCTTCTAAATACCATTTCCTTGAATGTTTTCATCCTTATTATCACCAACATCCTTACATTCTGTTGTCCAGGTTTTTAGTTTTAGAGCCATGACCCAAACAGATGTATGTATACCCATTTTTATTGCTGCATTATTCACAATAGCAAAGAGATGGAAGCAGCCCAAGAGCCCATCAACAAATGAATGGATAGAAAAACTGTGATAGATACATCCACATAATGGAATATTATGCAGCATTGAAAAACAATGAACTTGAGGGGGGAGAACAGAAAAAGAGTGGATAGATAATGAACACTGCACTGGAACAGATGAGAGGACAGGCTGTCAGAAATAAATGTATGATTAGGCATTATATGTTAAACAATCAAAAATCTGGGACAAGAAGTACATTACAAAGTGGACTGCAGGAGGGGAAAGAGAGAGGGACAGAGGAAAATGAATGAACAAATGAAAACCCCAACTTTTCTGTAAACTTTCATGAAAATCACAATTAAAAAAAGAAAGAAAACCAAACTCAAAACAAAAACTTAGATTACTACTTTAGATTTAAAAGTCTATTTACCATTTTATTATTGTTATTATTTTTAACTGAAGTTTATAGATTGAAAGATGTTCTAAAAATGACTATATTTCTCTCATTCTTGAATTACAGGCTCAGTGGCATATGTAATTCCATGTTAACAGCTATTTTCTTGGGCCCATTAAAGATATTTGGATATTTTCTGGCTTCTTTGTAGATGCTGAGAAGTGAGATGTCTTCATCTCTCATATTCTGTAATTTGACTATATGTTGTTGCTATTGTTATGTGCAATTGAGTCAACTACGACATAGTGACCCTATGAACAAACGCTCTGAACCTTGCTCTATCCTGAGGCAATCTCACCATCGACACACTTGACCCTATAGCTACAGTCACTGCATCAAACCATCTTATCCAGGATCTTCCTCTCTTGTGCTGACCCTCCACCCTTCCAAGCAAGATGCCCTTCTCCAAGCACTGACTCCTTGCTACAACATGTCTAAAGTTTATGAGATAGAGTTTTAAAATCCTTGCCTCCAAGGAGCAACCTGATTTCACCAGCTCCAGGACCAACCTCTTGGTTCTCTTGGTGGCCCATGGTAGGGTCAGTCAATACTCTTCTCCAGCACTACAACTCAAAGGCATCAATTCTTCTTTCTTTGTTATTGTCCAGCTCTCTGATGCTAAGAATCAACTAGGAAGATCATGGTTTGGATCAGACAGACCTTAGTCTTTAGATACTGTTGCTCCTTAGCACAGATGGAGAGTGCTTAACAGATTTTCCCAATGAAATGAATTTTTTTAGTTTTCCGACTGTTGGTGCCAAGGGCGTTGATTGTTGGTCCAAATAAGACAAAATCTATAACAACTTTAATCTTTTCTCCATCTATCATGATACTGCCTGTTGGCTTGGCAGTGAGGATTTTTGTTTACCTAATGTTGAGATGCAATCCATACTGAAGTCTGCAGCCCTTGATCTTCTGCAGCAAATGCTTCAAGTACTATTTCAGAATGCAAAGTTGTGTCATCTGCATAATGCAGGTTTGTTGATGAGTCTTCCTCCAGTCCTGATGCCACATTCTTCTTCATGAACTTCAGCCTCCTGAATGATTTGTTCAGCATATAGATAGAAAAGGTATGGAGAAAGGATATACCCCACTTCTTTCTTGATTTTGAACACAGTGTTGTTCTCTTGTTCTGTTTGGACACCAGTTTCTTGGTCTAGACAATAGGTCTTGCATGACTACAATCAAGTGTTCTGGGATTCCCATTCTTCTCAATGATAGACACAATTTGTTGTGATCTACACCGTCAAGTGGCTTTGCATAGTCAATAAAACACAAATAGAGACCCTTCTGGTACTCTCAACTTTCAGCTAAGATCCATGTGATATTAGTAAAGATATCCCTAGTGCCACGGCCATTACTTTTAAGCCCAGGTTGCATTTCTGGGCGTTCTCTGATGATGCACTGTTCTGTTTCTGAATAATCTTCAGCAAGATATTGCTTGCATGTAATATTGATGATACTGTTTGATAATTTCCACCATCTGCTTGATCACCTTTTTGGGGAATGGGGACAAATGTTGATCTCTTCTAGTCACCTGGCCAGGTAGTTGTCCTCTAGATTTTTTGGTACAACCTGGTGAGCGCATCCAGAGATGCATCTGTTTGTTAAAATATCTCAACTGGCATTCCATCAGTTCCTGTGGTATTATTTTTTACCAATTCTTTTAGGACAGCTTTAATCTCTCCCTTTATTATCATTGGATCATATGTTCTTTTCTGAAATGGTCTTGTGTCAGTGATTTTTTTTTTTGTGCTGCAGAAGGTCAAGGACTACAGTCTTCAATATGGATTGAAGCTCAACATCAAGAAAACAAAGATTCTCATCACTGGGCCAACTGGCAGCATCAGTATGGATGGTGAAGAGATTGAGATAGTTAACAGTTTTAGTTTACTTAGCTCCACATTCAACACTCTTGGTAACAGCAGTCAGGAAATCGGGAGATGAATTGCGTTGGGAAAGTCAGCTGTGAGGGACCTCTCAAGAGTACTGAAGAGCAACAATGTCAGGCTGGAGACTAAGGTGCGCACCTGATCCAGGCTATAGTCTTTGCAATTACATGTTATGCATCAGAGAGTTGGACAGTGAATAGGGATGATAGAAAGAGAATTGATGCCTTTGAGCTGTGGTGCTGGAGAACAGTGTTGATTATACCATGGACTGCTAGGAGAACAAACAGGTTTGTCCTGGAGAGGGTGAAGCCAGAATGCTCCTTGGAGTCAAGGATTCTGAAGCTTCGTCTGACATACTTTGGGCATGTTGCAAGGAAGGACTGGTCCTTGGAGAGGGCCATCATGTTTGGGAGAGGGGAGGGACGGTGCAGGAGAGGAAGACCCTCGATGAGATGGATCAATTCTGTGAGCAGAGTGGTGGGAATGAGTGTGTCTGAGATGGTGAGGTTGGCGCAGGATAGAACGGTGTTTAGGGCTCTTGTACATAGGATCACTATGAGTTGCAAGAGACTCCAGGGCACATAACAACAACAACAGTGACTTTGTGAATTCCATCTTTTTTTGATGCTTTCTGGATCATTCAAGATTTTATCCATAGCATCTTTCAGCATTGTAATTCGATGCTTGAATTTGTCCTTCAGTTCTTGCACTTGAGAATCGCTGAGCGGGCTCTTGCCTTTTGTACTTGAGAACCGCTGAGTGGGCTCTTGCCTTTTGATTTTTGATTCCCAAACATTTGCACATTTTGTTATAATACTTTGCTTTGTCTTCCTTCACGAGCTACCCTTTGAAATCTTCCATTCAGCTCTCGTTTTTGTTCATTATGTGTCCAATGCCTCTAATCTGCTGTTGAGATGGTTTTTAAATTCTGGGGGAATAGACTCAACGTTGTATTTTGGCTCTTATGGATTTGTTATTTTCTTTAGCTTCAGTTTGAACTTGCGCATGAGCAGTTGATGGTCTGTTCCACAGTCAGCACCTGGTGTTCACAGATGATATTAAGCTTCTCCAGTGATTCTTTCCACAGATATAATAAAATGAATTCCTTTGGGTAGGTACTACTTCATTTCTTCCAGTGAAAATTGGCTTCATAATTCTGAGGATTTTAGAAGTTCTAGAAAATTCTGAGTCATTATATTTTTCCCCTCTCGATTTTTTTACTCCAATTAGATGTATGCTGCAGGTCTTCACCACATCCTTCTTGCCTTTGACATCCCAACCACTTTGACTCTTGGTGCTACATTCTGGGACATTTCTGCAGCCACACCTTGTATTTTTTAATCTCTCTCTCCATCTGATCTAATTTTCCCTTCAAGGGTTGGCAAATTTTATCTGTAAATGGCTAGACAGAAAATATTTTATGATATGCCATATGGTTTCTGTTGCAATTACTTAATTCTGCTATTGCAGTATAAATGCAGTTATAGGCAATAAAGGAGTTAGCATGGCTGGGCTTTAAACCCATATACTAAGTTTCTAATTTAAATCACATTTTCATTTCTGGAAGTTTTGTTTGGCTCTTTTTCAAATTAGCCTTGTTATTTTTATTGTCCTTTACTTCTTTGTCATATGTAGACTCTACAAGCATTGCCCACTGGGGGTGAATGTGCTCCAAGAAGCACCAAGCAGGTGCTTTCAAAAACAGTAAGCTCTGGAGCCTGAATCCAGCCAGGGTGTGGGCTAGACGACAGTACTGCCATGTCAATTCCTTTACAGACCTCTCTCAGCTGCTATTTTAACTCCCCAGGTCTGTTTCCCTCCTTTATTAGCCACCACTTAGCTAGGATAAAGACACACACTACTTTGGCATGACCTTCTGAAATGGGTGATGCTGCTGTTAGCTGATGTCTAAGTCAGCCTCTAACTCCTGGCCACCTCAATGTACAAAAGAACAAAGCACTTCCAGGTCCCAAACTATCGCCATCATCTGCTGAGAACCAGAGAAAGCACTCCCAGGTCCTAAACTATTGCCATCATTGGCTGAGGACCAGACAAAGCACTCGCAGTTCCCACAGTATCACTATCATCAGCTAACTGTCTGGTTGTGGTCCATAGGGTTTTCACTGGCTGAATTCTGGAAGGACATCCCCAAGTCTGTTCTTTCTATTCTGTTTCCATATGGAATTGCTGCTGAAACCTGGTCAGCATTGTAACAGCATGTGAGCCTCCCCTAATAGGTGGTGGCTGCAGATGCGGTGATCTGATGGAATCTGGAACTCAGTCCCCAGCAGGACGGCAAGATTCTACACTGAACCATCATCCCTGAATGTTAACTGCACACCTCCAAAGAGTCCATTTCTAAACAAGATCACATCACAGGTACCAGTGGTTAGATGTGGGAGATACTTTGATCCATTGCCTTAAGTGATTCCATTTTATCACATTCCTAAATTTTACACAGTAAATATGTATTGTTCAGAAAGCAAGAGATTATTTGTATTCTTCCTCTTGAAACAGCATTTATCTGATATAGTATCTGTGGTCTCTGAAGCCCACATTCTATACTTTATGTTATTGCTAGGTCAATACTGCTTTGTTTCCTCCTCTGTATATAGTTTTTAAATTGCAGTTTCTTGTTCTTTGGAACTATGTAAAGGAATTATTTGAGGTTTGAATTTAAGGGGTCTTTCTACACCTGTTTCTTCCAGGCACCTGGCAGTATCAGCTGCCAAAGTCTGCACTGACTCAGCATTTTGGTATGAAAGTCTTCAGGGCACACAGGTTAGTAACAAGCATTCTAGTTCCAGAACTATGTGAATGAGGGCCTATGGTTAGGAATTCTTGTGGAGGTTTTTACCCTGCCCTCCCCATTTTGCACGACTAGACCCTGGTTTTCCCCCAGTTCTTTGGGAGCTCTAGGCTTTCTGTTCCCTGTGTGTGGCCCACAAGGGTCGGGCAACAGGCCATTAAGGATCAGTTCGAGCTGGCGAGGTTGTGGAGAAACTGGAACCCTTATTCACTGTTGGTGGGAGTGTAAAATGGTGCAACAACTGTGGAAAGTGGTATGGCACTTTCTCAAAAAGTTGCAAATAGAGATACCATTTGAACCAGTAATTCCACTACTGGGAATATACCCCGAAGAGACCATAACTGACAT
>NW_006399885.1:1786915-1790216 GCF_000299155.1 Elephantulus edwardii | reverse complement strand
AGGAGTGATAGGGAATGGCAAAGGACACACTGACAAAGGAGATTAGTCAGCACTGGCTTTGACAAGCACTGTGGCAACTGGACAATTAAAACAGACATTCAGGGGGTGGGGAAGAAGAATGAACTGGGGAGGAGGGTAGAGAAAACAGTGCAACAATGAATGAATGAGAACCCCAAATCTCTGTAAATGTTCACTAAAACTAATAAAACTTAATAATAATTAAAAAAAAAAGGATCAGCTCGAGCATGGGCCAGCACCAGCACATGTACCTTTCCAGTCATTTCTTTCCCCCTTACTGATCTAGTTATACATTAAGCTTTTCTTATTTTCTTCAGTACTCCATTTACCACTTTTACAAGTGCTGTCCTTGAAGGGCTTTCTCTGATTAATCCATCTACTTCATTGTCAGAAATAGGAGTTTGCAAAAATTGTAAGATCAGCAGAAATGTAGGAAGGTAGTTTAAGAGTTATCAAGCCAAATCTTTCTTTTCAAATGAGAAAATAGGCCAGAAGGTGTGAAGTCACTTGTTCAAGAATTCAGTTACTTCAGCCCCAACTTCCCGCTCCCTGGTTCTCTGGCTGGTGCCCCATTACAGAGTGCATCTTTTGCCAAGGAGCTGAGACAGCCATGGCACATTGGCCTGGTTCAAATCCATGGTCCACCACATGCCAGTCCAGGCCCCCCAGCATGGCTGACTCCAAGGAATGTGACTGTGTTAATATGCCAGCGATGCACTCCGACAATGTGGACTCACCACCTGGGTCACAGCCTGTGTTTTAGATCCCTCGTCTACACCTAGAACAACCTGGACTCTCATTTCTTAGGAGCCAGTGTGCAGTCTTAAGGCTCTGGGGGCGTAAGGGAAAAGAGATTTTTTTTTTCTTGGAGGGCGATGACGTCTTGCCTTCTCTGATATTTTTATAAGGCAACTTCTACTAAGGAGGCGACCTGTTTGTGACATTTTAGGATGCTACAGGTTTTATGTATAAGAAGTTCTTTTTGTGTGTATGAGAGAGAGAGAGAAAGTGAGCTTTCCAACACAGGCTCCATTCAAGGAATACATTAAGTAAGGCTAAGAGGCTGACTGCATAAACTTTAACCATATGTTCTCTTCAAATAAAAAATGAACCCAGTGTCCGAAGGGAGCTAGTCTTTACTTATATAGAAAGAATAGAGTTCTGAGCGTGAATTTTTCTGTACCGTGGTGTGCAAACTGAAAGAATTTTAAAACTACAGAGGAGAAGGCAAGTCATGCGTCTGTTAATACTTTAAACAGAATTAAGTTATGGCTGAGATTTTATCAGACTGAAATTCCATGATTTTGCAACATTTAAGTCATAGAGAATATTTATAAGAGTAATCCATATAAGAATGAAGGTATGGATTTTTAAGCTCTTTAACACTACCAGCAGCCTTCTGACATTCCAGGGAGTGTTAACTGCACTCCTGCTCAGACGTGAAGCTGTTGTGCACCTGGCCAAGGCGGATGTGGATGGAGAGCCGAGGAGAAGCAGCCGGCTGTCTGCAGAGTCTTAACAGTCTGTCTGGAGGATGCTGACCTTAAGCACTTACTATAAACGACAATTTCCATGATGTCACACCTAGAACACATTTTAAAAATTCAATAACAGATCTGCTTTTCCTGCGTTTTCCTCATTTTATTGGCCTCCCTAGGTTTTTAAGTGAACATTATTTTGTTCAGTGCAAAGGGAAAAGGAAACTGCATTGTGTAACTGCTGTTATTCATTATGCCCCACTTGGAAGTAGGACTGCTGCTCAGAAATTCTATCAATTTCTAGAAGCTCTTCTGTGAATGGTCCAAAGCTCTGGTGCTCTCAGTGGCTACACAATCCTTGTGAAGAGAGGAGGAAGAATGTAGCAGTTGCCTCCAGGCCTGATCACTCATTGAGAAACCTGATAACATCTAAGGCAATGGGAGCAGAGACCAAAGCAAACACCAGACCAGAAAAAAAGACCAAAGACCAGACTGACAAAGGATCCTGATAAGGCTCTGAGCCTGATCACAAAAGCCTAAACCTAAGTTAATTAATAGCTCCAAATTCCAGCAAAGTACCATCTTTCCTAGTTCTCCCTAGAACCTTTATAGACAGAAACCGCCCTTGACTTTCTCTGTTCCTTCTTCCTCTCAGACCACCAGCTTCTTTTTCTGTCTTGCGCTCAACTCTTTTTCTAACAGAGATCAGACAGGGGAAGTACGAGCGGGTCTGACCAGGAGAGGGCAGAGGGCTGCAAGGTGTCCTCTCTAGAGACATGGCTTAAGCCGGCACTAGCCCACCCATTCCCAGTGTTTCCCATCAGAGGTGAGGATGTCAACATGGATGAATAGCTTTCTGCCTGAATCTGAGTATCTTTTTTTTTTTATTATTATTTTTGTGTGTGTGTACCGTCAAATCAGGTCTGACTGGTACAGGAGGAGATTGTCCCTCCTTCCCCGGCAGAGCATCTGGTGGATTCGAACCATGCACCTCTGGGATTGTAGTTGCAGCTCCTTGCCACTAGGCCACCAGAGCTCCCCCAAATCTGAGTATCTTAAAATTAGATTCCCATATAAATACAACATAGGACCATTATTATAAAAATAGAATGCTGACTAGGAAGTTCTGTATGAATGTCCAGAAGAGGAAAGGGGGTGGATAAAGGAGAAGGATGGGGATCACTAGGATGGCAGAGCTTAGTGGGGGGCTGGGGAGTGAAGGAATAGGAAAGAGTTGATGAGGATTTGAAATGATGGGGTATTATAGGCATAGATCAATTGTAATTAATGATATAGAATACAATGTATATTAATGATTGTATGAACAGAATAATGAAAGAGTATATAAAATACAATGTACATGAATAAAATGCAATGTAAATTAATTATTGTATGCAAATCAATTAAAAAAATAGGCTCCCATAAAGGGGTTGAGACAATTTAAAGGTTTTGGTAGATAGTACCAAGGATATTTCCAAAACGGGGTACCACTTGAAATTCCTATCAGCCATCTTTAGTTTACAAAGAATGCACAGTTATCCTTGCTAACCCCAAGAATTACTCTTAAAATAATCTTTGCATGACCCTGTGATTACGCTCCCTCTCCCCTCCTTGGATCCCTGTACGTGTTCTACAATAATGGTCTTATGCAGTCTTTATGAGATTGAGTTAGTGGAGTCACACAATTTGAAGGATGGAGGGAGGGATGGTAAAGGAAAGAAAGGGGAAAGATCCAGTGTGAAAAACAATTGTACAAACTTTACGAACTTTGTATGTAAACAAGTATGTTGTTGTTGTTGTTATGT
>NW_006399885.1:1776358-1783558 GCF_000299155.1 Elephantulus edwardii | reverse complement strand
TCAATTCCCTTCAGAAAATATCTTCCATTGTCCAACCCATGATCTGACAGTTTGTATCTTAAGCTTTCTTGGCTTCGGTGATTCCAAAAACGTCGACTGCTGACATTTTCCTTTTGACCAGTGTCTCTTGAGTAAACAAGTATAAAATTTTAAAAAACCCACAAAAACCCACAATCTGCTAATTCTCAAGGCTCTGAACTAGTCTTAAATGGTCTGGCCATGTATGTGCTGCAGAGCAACCAAATCTCTGTGCTCTGGACTTTGACCCAAACAGGAAACTGGCCACAGTACCCCACTTGAGGGTGGTAGTCACCTGCTCAAAGCCCCCCAGGCACGGGGATGTTTTGAACTGCTTTGAAGGACTGCTAATTTTGTAGGTTAGTCTGTAAATTTTTGGTTAGTGAATATTATCACCATACACAAAAGAACAGTTGATGTCCCTTTGCCACCTCTCTGTAACCCACTTGACTTGTGAAATCTTTCTAGTCTGATGCCTCCACCTGAACACAGACATTCTACTGAAAGAATCAAATGACATTTTTCAGTCTTTAAGGCCCATTAATCCATATATCATAGAACTCATCAGTATAATACAGAACTCATCAATACAACAAAGAACTCTACCAACATCAGCCTTCTCTTACACTGGGAAGACCATCAGCAGGTCTCTATTAGTTTCTTTTTGTTGTTGTTGTCTGAACAAATTGAACTTCCTAACAAATTCTTCCCAATCCTCTAAATATTATCACAAATAGGGGCCTGAATGGTTTCAAATCTCTTCTTAAATCATTCCTTTTCTGGCAGGTAATGATCACTGATCACTGATTACATGATATATTAGAAACTTTTAAAAAGTGACTTTTGCCTCTCTTCTATCCTCAAGATGATATTCAGTTGAGCACCTCAAGGCTGAGCAGGTTGGGGTTTTGAACCCACAGCTGATACGTGGGAGATTCACAACCCTTAAAGCCTACGGGGCAGTTCTGCTCTGTCCTATAGAGTCATTATGAGTCTGAATTGACTCAAGGGCAGTTTTCTCTCTTTTAAATTTTACTCTAAATATATACCCTGAGGCCTCGGTGGAAGAATTCCTTTCCTCCATGGGACAAGCTTGAATTTGATTCCCAGCCAATGCACCACATGTCTAGGCACTGCCTCTCTGTCAGTGGTGAGCAGTTTGCATGTTGATATGATGCTGAACAGGCTTCCATGGAGCCTTCCAATTAGAACAGACTAAGTATAAAGGCCTGGCGCTCCACCTCTGAAAATGAGCCAGTGAAAACCCTATGGATCACAGCACTCCAATCTACAGCCAATTACAGGAATGGTACAAGACTGGGCAGCGGTTAGCTGTGTTGTGCCTGGGGTCACCATAAGTTGGGGGCAACTTGCCACAAATGACGGCAAATGTGTTTCTAAGCACGGTCGTCAATTTAAAAGTGTGTGGCAACATGTTAATAGTAACAATAAAATAAAATCACTATGGAAAAGCTACTTTGATTCCACTGATATGAAAATTTTTTATTTACATCTAGAAATACTGAAGAGCATCAGACTACACCTCTGAAACCTTTAATATGAATCATCTGTTCAATTTACGTGTAGTGTTCGATACTCTGTCTCCCAAATGGTCTACCCACCTGTAATGAGAACGCTGAAGTGCCTTTGCTGCTGTCCCTTCTTAAGTGCTGAGGAACAGACCAAAGTACCCTCCTGCATTGATGCCTCAGGCTGCATGACAAAGGACACAAACTGGGTGGCTTAAAACTATAGTAATATGTTCCATCAGTTATGGAAACTAGAAGCCTGAATCGAGGCCAGCAAACTTGGGTTTCTTCCTGAGCTGGTACGAGTGGTCCTCCACAGATGAACTTGCTCTCTGCTCCTCCCTATTCAGGCACAGTCCCTAATGCTTCGTCTATCTCACCTCCTTAGTTTGTGCTCCTTTGTTGTTGCTGTTGCTGTTAGGGGCTGTAGAGTCAACTCCAGCTTCTAGTGACTCCGTGTACAGCCCAGGCAACATGTGCTGGGTCCTGTACCACCCTCACATTCACAGTCCCCTGTGTGCTCTCTGGTAGAAAGGCCAGTGTCTCACCTCTTCTTATATGGTAGACATTCAGCATGGGTCATGAGAACATCACAGAACCCCACCAGAACTGCACAAATGTATTATAATTGAGGAACCCATTACTACTGGGCTCAAACACAAAACTCAGGCTCACTGCTACTGAGCCAGGACAGACTCAGGGCTGACTCTGGCTGGGAACGGCACAAGAGGATGCTTTTCCCCGAGAAATGCTGGTGCATTTCAGCTGTCTGGGAGATATGGCCTCTGGGTTAGCAGAGCACGTTTCTAGATTGGAAGTTTCTCCCAAAAGTGACTGTAAAGTGAATTTCTGTTCACTGAGTCATCTCATTCAACAGGTTTTTATTATAAAATTAAGAGACATATTATCAGAGGAAATTCATACCCAAGACAAAAGAAAAATCAAAGTAAAAAATTGAGCAAATTATTAAAAATCACCCAAAGTAAAGGAAAATTTTAGAAGGAAATCTTAATAACAGTATTCAATCTAAGTCACACAATCCAGTTATCATGCATAGGAAATGGGATTCTCCTGAGGACAGATACACATGAAAAGCAGATGTGTTTTATGGGTTTCCTTAATGACTTAAATGCCCCAGTGCAACAGGCTGGAATATGGGTATTATTCTCTGTCCATGCACACTAGAAATACTACTGACCATCAAGACTGTGGACAATCTCCTGCCATGTGATTTACAGCCTCTGAAAATGCACTGGAGGGTCAGCTATGGCAACAGCAATACATTGGTGCAGAGATCCTAGACTACCCCTGGTGTTGAAGATGCTTACTTTGGTATGGTTTAATTCCCCCCCCCCTTAAATTGACTGATGGTTTGGCACTGAGCTTCTATTAAACATTGATGGCATAAAACCAAACTTGATATCAAAAATTCTGGAATGAATATTGAAAATTCCAAACTAAGCACTATTTCTTTTCAATACAATTTGTACGGATCATTAATACTTTGTTGTTTGTAGGTGCATCAAGTCAATTCTCACAGATAGGGACCCTCCTCCAACCCTGTGAGAGAGCACATGATCCCCCTGAGTTTCCTAGGCTGGGATCTTCCATGGAAGGTGATCAGGTATTTATCTTGTAGAGCGGCAGCTGGATTCAAACAGGGGATCTTCTGGTTAGCAGCTAAGTGTTTAGCCACTAAATATCCAGCACTATAACTCATCCAGGATCCATTATATACTCTGATGCTCTACACAGGATACAAGTAACTGTCCATGGACAACACACCAAGTAGTGACCCAGCAAGGGTTGAGGCATGAGCCCAACACTGGATAATGAAAGATGACCACATACTGTGAATGTGGACATGTTGAAATGGTGAAAGAGTAAGTGTGACCTTTATATAGACACTACATCACATCATTTCATCTAACACAAAGCAGTGGCTCCTGGGATCAGCAGAACAGCATCGCCTGTGAGCTCATCAGAACCAAGAAGTTGCTGGCCAAAAAGAATAGGGGAGCAGTGCATAATTTAAAATCAGGAATGGTAAGTATCAGGATTGTATAATATCTCCAAACCTATTCACTTTAAATGCTGAACAAATAATTTGAGAAACTAGACTATGAGAAGAGGACAGTGACATCAGGAATGGAAGAAGGCTCATTAATAGTCTGTGTTATGCAGATAGCACAATCTTGCTTACAGAAAGTGAAGAGGGCTTGAAACTCTTGCTGCAGAAGATCAGATTACACCCTTCAATACAGATTATATTTTAACATCAAGAAATAAAAAAATTTTTAATCACTGGGGCAATAGACAATATCATGATAGATGGAAAGAAGATTGAAGCCGTGAAGGACTTAATTTCCTTTGGATCCACAATTAACACACAGGGTAACAGCAGTCAAGAAATCAAAAGATGTGTTGCATTGGGAAAATCTGTTGTCAAGGATCTCATCAAAGTACTAAAAAGCAATAATACCACTTTAAAGACTAAGGTGTGCCTCTTCTAAGCCATGGTCTTTTCAATTACTTCTTGTCCATCTGAAAGTTGAACAATGAATAAAGTTGCCCAAAGAACTGATGCCTTTTTGAACTGTAGTGTTGGAGAAGAGGACTAACTAACTATCCCATGGACTGACAAAGGACAAACAACTCTGTCTTGGAAGAGGGGCAACAAGGGTGTTTCTTAGAGGCAAGGACAGTGATACTGCATCTCAAATAATTTGGGCATACTGTCAGGAGAGGCCAGTGCTTGGAAAAAGACACCATGCTGGGAAAGGTGGAGGGTCAAGAAAAAGAGGAAGACACTCAGCAAGACAAACTGACACAGTGACTCGAACAGTGGGCTGGAACATATCAGAGATGGTGATGATGGCGCAGAGCAGGGCACAGTTCAGATCTCCTGTTCAGAGGGGTGCTGTGAGTTGAGGTAGACTCGACAGCACCTAGCAACAACATAACATCACCTCTAACTCAAAGCAGTGGCTCCTAGGACCAGCAGTAGCAGCATCACCTGTGAGCATGTCTGAAATATAAATTGTTGAACTTATCAATCTTATTGATTCAGAAACCCTGGGGCTAGGGTTCAGTAATCCCCAGCAGGCCTTGGAAGTAATTCTGAAGAGGCAGGGAGCTGAGATATAGTAGTCATGTAGAAAAATTTACTAGATAAAATAGCAGCAAAGATAGCATTTCTATGAGACTAGTCTGATCTATCAAAAAGAAGGCTTTTGCAACAGCCCCTATATATTTCAAAAATAGGTATTTTACATAAGTTACCAATTCTTCTATATTAAAGTTCCCTAAGGTCTTGTTGTAAGCACTTTAAGAACATGAAAGCAATAAATCTGCAATTGCTTCAATGTATTATACTAGGTTAATTGGGGCAGGCCCCACTCCGATGCATCGAGGAACTGCCCTGTCTCTGATCTGAACTATGAATCTAACCCTGATGGAAGGACTCACTGTTTACATGTTAAACTATGAATGTGGGTCTCCAGATTTCACAGCTTAGAAGCTGGAAGACTGGGGGTATCTCTGACATGTAAATTTGTACTGAGGACTTCGAGTGAGGCTATGATAAAGTGAGGCTCATCATGCAAGAATGACAGGTGTGGGGGTGGGTGGGTGGGTGGGAGACAGAGGTACAGGGGGGCAGGGGCAGGTGCGCTACAGGGAGTCCTGGGGGCCTCCCTGTAGCAGAGAAAAAAACACGAGAAGAGTCCACGACATGGCTTGTTCAGGCTTCGAAGCGAGGGATCAGAAGGGGCTGGTAAATGGCAGGAGGGAACTAGAAATGTTCACCAAAGAGGAGCCTGGAGCTGGACCGAGAGGAGCGTGACGGAATCTGGGAAGACACAGCTCGCTGTGTCAGGAAGGAAAAGCTGAGCGGTGAGAATAAACGTTCCTGGGAGGGAGAGACTGACTGCTCAGTGCTTTCAACTTGTGCCGAGAGAACCAAGTAATGAGAAACTCTGCTTGTAAATACACCTCAATAGCCTGCAGTTTCTAGTCCTGTGAGAATAGAGCTCAGTTGTGCCCTGGCACTCACTGTTTGTGTTGGACTGAAACAGATTGGATGGGAGAAATGAAAATTGGTTGAAAAAAAAAGAAAGAAAAAGAGGTAGTGAAGGCAGGCCAAGACCAGGAGCCAAAGTTTTCCACAGAAAGCCGCCTCTTTTTTCATACACAGATTCGGACTTGGAGCCACTGATGTACAGTATTGTATATCCTCAGGGTTGGCTTCATTGACCCACATTAAACTTAAGAGAATGGCTGGGCTCCAGGCCAGGTGAAGGCTTCCTACTCTGTCCATCGTTCAGAGGCACGCAGGATTTATAGAGAACCGGGCAAAAGGCCACCTGAAGAGGCTACACACTCCCCTTTTGGGGTCTGGCACCCAGTGGCCCTGAGGCACACGGCTGCATCTGAGGGGGACACGTTCTGGGTGGAATTCTGGAAGGGCCTGTAGTCTCTGGGGCAGCACCTCTCTATTCAGCAATGCAAAGAATGGGTTCCAGCTTCTCATGAGGTTGGTCCTGATGTTTTTGAATCTTAATAGCGAAGACCTTTGGGTAGTGCAGACTCAGGTTTAGGAGCTAACACTGGAAACACTTCATTAAACTGAGAATTACAGGGGAAGGTTCTGTGAACTGGACTTGAGACTGCTGATGTTGTTCTGGGAAGACTCAATGGTTGCATTGAACTTGGGGATTTTCAAAGGGAAGTGTAGGATACATACGAGGTTGGTGAAGCTGGTCCTATAATTTTAATAGGTAATTAACACTTCTTTTGGGGGTCCCTCAAGGTAATTACAGATTTCCTCTGGTAGGAGGACATGTCTATGGCAACTTTTGTAAGATGAAACAGCACAAAGCAAAGATGCAATAACCACTAATTTATAAAAAAAAATATTTGCGAATTCCCACACTCAAAAAAATAAGCGAGCAAATCATAGCAAGCAACCTAAAATAACACTGCCGTACAGTGTACACAGAATCCAAAGTCACGGCTACCCGACGTCAAGATGCTAAGTGTGGCTTCGGGAAAGCTCAAAGCGCACACGATACCTCCTTAATGGTCAGTCACCCTTTCTACTAAAGTGAAGGTTTACTTTGGATTTCTTTTGGTTTGTGAAAAAAAGCAACAACTCAACCAAAGAACCTAGGCCTTTCAGAAAAGTCAAGTGGCATACAGTGAATGTTTGAAAAGTGGGCAATACTTGTATCTTTTCAAAGGGACACTCAATTTCAAAAGCACACATATAAATACTCCTGCTTTCTATGAGTGAAGGGGCAGCATCAAACTGGTCTCATAAACAGTCTAAAGTTTGCTCTAATGAACACACAATGCTGTCTCTGTTGGCTTCTTGGCTGTAATAAATATTTCTGGTATATGTCCACAATCCCTCATTTACAATTCCAAACTCAAAAAAAGCTTTGAAAACCAAGTTTGAGTGCAACTCACTCACTTGGTAGTACTAACTTATTAAGTATAAAACCCTATCTGATTTGACATTACTTACTCATTATAACCTTATAGAACCTTAGTGGGAGTATTCATATGCTTTACTGAGTTAATAAATAATACATTGATATGAGGTGCTCCTGAGGACATGTTACATGATATATGGCAAATATATACATACATA
>NW_006399885.1:1771968-1774615 GCF_000299155.1 Elephantulus edwardii | reverse complement strand
TGTGTACCAGGTAAGATGTGTTTCTTTTACTTTTGAAAGAGAGGAGCGAACTGGGGGAGAGGGGCAGGGCTGGGTGGGGAGAGAAGTGCAGCAATGAATACATGGAAATCCAAAATCTCTGTAAATGCTTATTAAAATTATTTTTTAAAAAAGACTCAGCTAAATCCAACCTAGATGACACATGACAGCAATAACAAGGGAACAGTAGAACTCAGCATGGAGGGCTGAAGAGACAGAAAATTGCTACTCATTGATGGGAAAATTGAGGTTTAATAATTCTACTAATTTCTCAAGCTCTGGCTCAGGGCTCCTGTGGCCTGAGGGTAAAGAAGCCAGGCCACTGAGGGTCAGCTGGATGAGGTGAGCTGATCCCTGGAAAATTAGATGGTTTGGCTAGAACTAGATGCCACTGGAGGTTGTAACTGCTTATGCATATTCACAAAGCATTGCTAAATTAAAAAAGGATCCTATGGTCATACCTCCCTCAATACACTCAATCTCATCTGATCTCAGAAGATAAATCCAAAAAGGGTCTGTCTCAACTGCAGTTTCTGTCCCCAGGAAATGCAATGACACGTGTGCATTTCTCTGTCACTGACAGAAGCATTAGAAATTAAATTCTAAATAGATTGAGCACAGGGACTGTGCTCATGTCATCTTCATATTCATGTTTTTTGGGTATAGTGTCTGGTGTATGTCATGCAGCCAGAAATGTCTGTGAGTGAATGAAAAAGGCCCCTCAAAACTAGGAGTCACAGCTTTCCTTTGTTCTCATTCCTAGATCACAGCATACAAAGGAGATGCAGGTAGGACCTGGGTCAGACATATGTGAGGGGGCTGAAGTCATTATGAGGGATGGGAAGTATCCTCACAGATCCTGATGTAAAGGTTCCAATGACCTTCAAAACCATGATATTCCTATTGTATTTAATTTCTATTTTTATCCCATGAAGCCTGTGACACTGATGCATTAATGGTTACCCATGGTGGACAGTGTTTGGTGGAGCTCCCCGATTAAAACAAGCTTGGAAGCAGGAGTAGCATCCACTTCCGTGATAGCTTGCCTCCAGAAACCCTATGAACCTGGAGAGAGGATGAAAGTCAAGCAAGTGTTGAGGACTTTCCTTCATAGGTTCTCTATGAGTTGCCTACAACTCGATGGCACTTAACAACAACAACATCCCATGAAGGTGGATTTTGTTGATGGGGGAAGAAAGGGGTGGAGAACCTAATAAACCTTTGTAATAAGTACGTCACAAGTTGCAGAGGTAAGTAGGTTTAGAGATGTATGGGACTTTATGGATTCTCCGCTGTCTACAGCACTTAAATGGCAAAGTGGTTGACTAATGACACAGTCACTCAATTAGAAGTGGGCCTAGGGCCGTGTCCCCCAATGCCCAGACTGGCCCTATTTCTATACTACAAGTAGGAGGAGTTGGGATTTTTTTTAACTTTCCCTTCACCCAACCTACTGTGTGTCCACTATCTGATGACCACTTTCCTTCTCCTCCTCCTTCTGTCCAGTTCCTGCTAACCCTCAAAGAAGAATTCATTCTCTTTGTAAACCTGACTGTTCTCATTCTTTAAGATCATCCTACTTCTCACAGTATGTCCTTAGGTGAAAATTGGAAAATGTTAACAGAGTAAAACCTCATTAGAATGTTACCTATCATAATACCCTCCATGCAGGCGCGCTTATTAACTGATTGGCAGAAACTTCTTATTTAAGAAAGAAAAATCACACATCTATTAATACTCATTTACAGATCAGACTGAAAACTGCTCACCAAATTAATTAGAGTACGTGAGGTTTTACTGTGTCCTTAGCAAACGAAGGAACAGATAAAGGGCACTCATGGGTAACTTTTAGGTTCTTTCTGGAAGCCCAGGAGGGGCTCAGGACTACTCACCACTTCCGGCACTTCCCTCCCGTCTGCCTCGTGAGCCCCCGCTGCCATCTCGGCCAGACTTGATGCGCTAGAGCAGCAGGAAGACAGGTGTTAAGAACAGGCAATATCACTTCAAATGGAATAGAATGCAAAGCTGACTGTCAAAATTAACAAGGGCATAATACAACCCTTAGGCTTTGCTGTTGTTCCTACTTTCCTAAAATCTGTGATCAAATTTGTTATCCAAAAGGAATAAGTGAGCTATCTATAGGAATGAGCAGTATTGTAAGGTAAGAGTCCAAAGCAGGCCATATAGACCGTGGGTTGTTGTTGTTGTGTTAGGTATTGTCAAGTCAGAACTGATTCATAGGTGACCCTCCAGGAGGTTTTCATGGGCAGGAAATCACATGGGCAAGGACTGCCTATCAGGCCTTCTTATGTTGTTAGATGCCATCAAGTTGACTGTGACTTATAGTGACCCTGTAATCAACAGACTGGAAGCCTGCCCTATCCTGTGCCATTATCATGACTTTTGTCTTGATATAATGGCCCATTACATCAGTCGTTGTGTTACATCTTATCGACTATCCGAAAGACACGAGTTGAGATATACAGTTAACCTTTGCTTATATAAGGAACCTAAAAACCTAGCAGTTCTTTATATGCTGATTCAGGGTTTAAACTGAGTTTAAAGGTGATGGAAGGTGAGAGGAAGAAAGTCTGCCAAAAAAAAAAGGCATAGATATATCATATCCTAC
>NW_006399885.1:1764599-1771673 GCF_000299155.1 Elephantulus edwardii | reverse complement strand
GGTTGGCGCAGGATAGAGCAGGGTTTAGAGCTGTTGTGCATAGGGTCGCTATGAGTCGGAAACGACTCGATGGCACATAACAACAACAACACACTAGTCACAACCTGGAGACATTGGGGATAAGGAGTTGGCTGAAAACCTAAAGGCAGGCAGTTCAGATCCACCAGCAGCACTGGAGAAAATAGATGGACAATCTTCTCCCATTAGCTATCTCTGAACAGTTGCTGCTGAATCAGTGGTCCTGACTTGATCATTCAGAGTTGAGTCTCTAATAGTTGGATCGGAAATATTTTAGAGAAAAAAAAATAAACTGGTCTCTGAAGTTCAACATTTAAAAAAGGGCACTAGTGAGATCTCTAAGGAGCTCTGGTGGCCTAGTGGTAGAAAGTTTCACTGCTAACTCAAGGTGAACAGTTTGAATCCACCAAGGGAGAAAGATGGGTAATGTCCTCTTGTGAGAGGACAATCTCTGAAAACTTGCAGGAGGGCTAGCCAAGAGTTGGCCCAAACTCAACAGCAATAAGTTTGAGTTAACTAAAATCCTGTAAAATCCCTATGATTTTACTATGATCCCTACTTTCTTAGCTCTAAAAGAACTCTCAGAGAAGAGAAAGGCAAGACACAATAAGGATTGCCAGGAGTTGTTTTTGGTGATATTTTCCTTTTTCAATGGTTTTTTGTGTTTTGACTAAGTATGCTGTTGTTGTTGTTATGTGCCATCGAGTCACTTGTGACTCATAGCGACCCTATCTATATACAAGATCCCTGAACTCTGTTCTGTCCTATGCCAATCACACCGTCTCTGACACACCCATCCCGATTACCCCAGTCACTGAATCAATCCACCTCATAGAGGGCCTTCCCCTTCTGCGCTGTCTGTCCACCCTACCAAGCATGATGTACCTCTCCAAGGACCTGCCCCTCCTTGCAACATGTCCAAAGTATGTTAGACGGAGCCTTAGAATCCTTGCCTCCAAGGAGCAGCCCAGTTTGACCCTTTCCAGGATGAATTTGTTTGTTTTCCTAATAGTCCATGGTACTCTCAATACTATTCTCCAGCACCACAGCTCAAAGGCATCAATTCTCCTCCTATCCTTTCTAGTCATTGTCCAACTCTCTGATGCATAACAAGTGATAGCAGAGACCATGGCCTGTATCAGACGCACTTTAGTCTCCAAAGAGACACCACTGCTCTTCAGTACTTTGGAGAGGTCCCTAACAGCAGACTTTCCCATGGCAATACGTCTTTTAATTTCCTGGCTGCTGGTGCCGAGAGTGTTGACTGTGGAGCCAAGCAAACTGAAGCTGTGAACAATCTCAATCTCTTCACCATCCATCCTGATGCTGCCGATTGGCCCAGTGGTGAGAATCTTTGTCTTCTTGACATTGAGCCTCAATCCATATTGGAGGCTGCAGTCCTTGACCCTCTATAGGAATTCTGAATTAACATTGAATCTGCTTCAAATTGTACTTCCAAATTTTCATATGCATAATAGTTTCATTATCCATATGCAGGATGTTGTTGCTTGCCATTGAGTCAGACCGGCCCATAGCTGACTTTCAGAGGCAGTAATATATCACACGGGAGGAGACTGGCCGTCTTTCTCCTGTGGGGCAGCTGGTGGATTTGAACTGCATGTCTTTGGGACTGCAGCACAGCTTCTTAACACTAGGCCACCAGAGCTCTCTATATGCAGGATAGTTAGTAGAAATAGATCTCTTTGATAAATATTTATAATTGGATTAATACGCCTTAATGTTGATGTTTAACATTTTCATCATGCTAGCATAATTTAATATTTAATTAAAGAAGAAATTATTTACTCCCTTACCCCTGACATCTCTCCAGATATTTTTACATTATCAGATTATAGAAGGGGTTACTGACATTGTGGTCTGCTGAGAAAAAAAGTAAAAAACACAACTCAAACAGGAAACAACCACCACAAGGCTGACCACACTTCCAAAGAGTGTGAAGTATATACAAACATATTCAAGGTTGCTTTTTCTATTAAAAAGGTAAACAGCCCTTGAAACTTTATTCTACCAGAGCCCATCAATACCTTTGCCTCAGAGTCAAAAGAAAAGAAAATAATCATGTAATAAAATAAGAATGTAAAACCTCTACAATCTGGTTTTCATTTCAAAACTCAACTTCCATCTATCTCCAGCATACACTAAAGAATTCTGGAATGCTAAATATTCAAATAAAGACAAATGCCTAGGCAACTTGAATAGTTTTTAAAATAAAATGTATAAAAGATCTTAAATCTTGCCCTAAGTTTGTTGTTTTTGTTATGTACTTCTGAGCTGGTACCAATTCACAGATGACCCTCCATCGGGTTTTCAGAAGCTGTAGACTGCATAGGAAGAGACTGCCCATCTTTCATGGAGCAGCTGGTGGATTTGACACACTCCTTACCCTCTAGGCCACTAGAACTGTCCTGAGTATAGAACAGGATAATTTAAGTAAGCGAGAACTTTTCGTGATAATTACATTCTTTACTCCCATTAGACCTGCTCTTTACCCTCATGTAGAACTTTCTAAATCCCTGACTCTCATTCACCTTCTCCTGATTAGTCCTTTACATTTTCCCTTTCCCCTCCTGAGCCTAGAATTGAGCACTTTATAAACACATCCATATCAGTGCCCTCACGCCTCGTTCTTTGTGGATGGGCTTTCCCCTCCTCCCCTCCTCCAAGGATGCTGTGTCCTTCGAGGGCCAGCCCCACTGCTGGCCAGTGCTTCCCCGGGAGAGTCCCCAATCAGACACAGCTCACATCCTCAGCATGTTTCTAAAGATGGCATTCTGTCCTCTTCACTTTGGGGCAAATTCCTGCCTCTCCTAATCTCCTGGGAATCTTAACTACATGCCTTTTCCTGAATACACCAGGCTTTCTCTTGTGTAAAATCACCCTGGGTCTCCCCTCAGTTTGGAAAGCTGCTCCTCATCTCCTTCACCGGCTCCTAAAGGCAATCCTGTAAGGCTGGGGTGCTGCCCGCTGACCTCATCTCCTCAGGGGAGACTGCTGGTGTTTCAATGAGCTTAGTATTCTCCAGGGTCACTTTTACACTTGATAACTATGCTCTTCTTGTTTATCTTTCTTCATCCTCACTCTCTTGTGGGCAGAACTCAAGGTTTTATCCCCTCTTCCAAGTGAGTACCTGCTTGCAGTTCAAAACCAATAAATACCATCAACAGCCTTAGTCCCTTTGGGACTGGAGCAGTGCCACTTTCTGTGGAAGTTAGTACTGTTTAAAAATTGCTATCTTTCAGTCAGCAGTTCAATACTTAAACTACTATTTCCTTAGCTGATGCAGAATCAAGTCCTCCAGAGACAAAGCAATGTTCTCCCAGGTGGGAAGTGTCTGCAGATGGATTGGTCTCTATGATTCAGCTGCTGTACTTTGAAACTGGCTTGTGAGGTGGTCCTGCCCTTCAAGAAAAGTGAATATAGGTCAGGCCTTGAGGAAGGACACCTTTTCATGACTAGGGAGTGAAAGCAGCACACATTTTGTAGAAAGAAAACCAGCAAGGACGTATATATGTTACAGAGGTGAAAAAGACTTTCAGGCAAAGAAAGTGTGTGTGGGGGGGGAAGTCTATTTTATTTATATAACGGAGGTGATTAATCCTTGGTTAATTTTGGCTGAATAGAACGCAAGGAATCAAGATGAGAGTGGCTTGAAGGGTGAGTGGGAGATGAGAAGGTAAAGATATTTGGCTGTGAGGAAGAAGCCCAACAAGCAGCAAGTCTGATTGAGATCTTGTGTGAGCTACATTCCCACAGGACTCCCCTGGGTGGTGTGAATGTGCTCAGGGACTGACAGAGAGGTTGGGGGCTTACAGGCACCCAGCGGTGCTTTGGAAGAAAGGCCTGGTGATCTCTTTCTAAAGAAATCAGTCCTTGAAGCTGTCTAGAGGTTCTGGTCTGATACACACAGAGGCACCCGAGTCAGTCAAATGGATGGCAAATTGTTTGGTTTTGGCTTTCGGAATTTTTTAATATAAATTGGGGGGTGGTTAGGACTTTCTGAAGGCAAATAATATGAAGCAGGGAAATAAAAGTTTACTCAGAAGGTGCTAATGCAAATGAGGGGCCTGAAGCTCCCTTAACTGGACATCAGCACCTCAGAGAACTATTTTGTGTGGCTCGCCCGAAGGGCTCAGGATCCTGTCTTCAACTGAAAACATCTGATACCTCAGGACCTAGCACAGTCCCAACTTCACTGTGTTGTTTTGTTGTTGTTGTTGTGAGCTGTTGAGTCAGATCCGATCCATAGCTGCCCCTCCAGTGGGTTTTGAGAGGTAGAAAACTGTAAGGGAGGAGACTGCGTGCCTTTGGGATTGCAGCACAGCTTCTTCCCACTGGGCCAGGAGGGCTCTGAGTGCTCTGTAGGAGCAGGATCTGTTGGTTCTAACAGTGTTGTTGCTGGTTACAGCAACTGTGAAAGAGAAGCGCTTACTCTATTTTCTTAGGGTGCGTACGCTTATAAAACTTCACGGATACCGCTACTCCCTCTAGAGTGACAACAGCTAAGTCCTAGTGGTAGAGAGACTGGAAGCTTTGAAACAATGAGTGACAAAAAGGATTCTTCTCATAACACTAAGATGTGAAGGAAACAGTCACAGGATGACACATGGGACAGAAAAGGGATGCTAAGCTGCATTTACTGATATAAAAAGCCCTCCACGCCACGCTGTTGAGAGTGGAGAAGCAGGTTACAAGACAATTTATTTTTGTTAAAAGTCTCATTTTTGGACCAATACTGCATGGTGCCAATGTTGTAGAATGAGGCTGACATCAGGGTGGGGGTAAGACTGAGAAAAACTGGATAAATTATGTATACTGCATTGAAGCCGTTGAGGGAGAGAACAGTTTAAAAGTAATACATTTTAGGGCATTATGATTATCGTAAGAGTTTGGAATGAGGGTTGCAAAGTGGAGTATACTCGGGGTGGGGGTGGGGGGTGCAGAGGGATTATATACCAATGAAGGAGTTTTTCTTTTGCTTTTCAAGGAAAAAAGCGAATTGGGGGTGGGGATAGGGTGGGCAGGGAGAAAAGTGCAACAATGAATGAATGGAAATCCAAAATCTCTGTAAATGTTCATTGAAATTAATGAAAAAAAAAGTCTCATTTTTTATTAAAAAAAGGTCTCAATCTTAGTAAGAATAAAAAGTATTTCTAAAAATGCCTGGCAGTGAATGATGAAAGACGGCATGGGTGATTTTCACTTTTTGATTTTGTGTCATATTTTTATTGACATTTAAAAAATATTTACAAATATAATTTGCTTGATTTTTAAGAATGTATTTTCAGCTGATGCCATTTTCAACTTTAGCCCTCCTACACTTATGTGCTAATTAAACAGTCTGTTTCACGCGTGCACGCACGCGCGCACGCACACACAAGCACACACACACACACACACACACAATTTTCTTTTTATTGTGAATAGAAAGAGATAGTGTTGCTATTCTGAACAAACCAGGATGTTATTTTTATTTTTTAAAACAAGAGGGTATGGAAGTACAGAATAAAGGAGCAAAGTAGATATAAGTAAATGTTGTTGTTGATTGCCTTTGAGTTGAGCACTACTCATAGCGTCCCTATGAACAAAAGGACTGACGCCCCTCTACAACTATTGACATTTATCAAAGTTCATAGAGTTTCAGGAGGCAAGTTGTTTATGAAGTGGATGCTACTCCTGCTTCCAAACCTGTCATAGAAAGTTATTAGTTAAGTCGCCTGCAATGAATAACGACCCTCTGTACAGCAGCTCTGAACCCTTCCCTGTCCTGAGTCTCAATAATTCTGACACACCAACCCCCATCTCCCCAGTTACTGTATCAATCCATCTCTTCCAGGGTCTCTCTCTCCTGTGCTGTCCATCCACCCTTCCAAGCATGATGTCCTTCTCCAAGGACAGATCTCTCCTGGCTACGTGTCCAAAGTAAGGGAGGTGGAGTTTCAAAATCCTAGCCTCAAAGGAGAGACTTGGTTTCACCCTCTCCAAGACAGACCTATTTGTTTTCTTGGCAGTCCATGGGATGCTCAAGACTCTTTTCCAGCACCACAACTTGAAGGCATCTATTCTTATTCATCATCCTTAGTCATTGTCCAGCTCTCTGAAGCATAACAGGTAATTGAAAAAACCATGGCCTAGATTAGGTGCACCTTTGTATCTAGATTGACATCATTGCTCTTCAGCACTCTGGAGAGGTCCATGACAGCAGATTTTCCCTAGTTTGTCTTTAGATTTCCTGACTGCTGGTGTTAAGAGTGTTGATTGTGGATCCAAGCAAGCTGTAATTGTTAACAACCTCAATCTCTTCTCCATCTGTCTTGGTGCTGCCAATTGACCCAGTGTTGAGAATCTTTGTCTTCTTAATGTTGAGCTTCAACCCATATTGAAGACTGTAGTCCTTGACCTTTTGCAGCAAGTGCTTCAGATTTTTTTCAGTTTCAGCCAGAAAGGTTGTGTCATCTGCATATCATAGGTGGTTAATGAATCCTCCTCCAATCTTAATGCCACACTCCTCCTCATAAAGCCCTGCTTCCTGAATGATCTGTTCTGCATACAGAATGAAAAGATATGGGGACAGGATGTATCCCAGATGCACTCCTTTCTGATTTTGAACCATGCAGTGTTTCCTTGCTTTGTCCTGAGGACTGCTTCTTGGTCCAAGTAGAGTTTTCATATAAGCACGATCAAGTGTCCTGAGATTCCATTTTCCTCAAGGTTATCCACAATTAATTGGGTTCCACAGTCAAATGCCTTTGCATAGTCAATGAAACACTGATAGACATTCTTTTGGTACTCTCTGCTTTCTGCCAAGATCCATCTGACATTGGCAATAATGTCCCTAGTGCCATGACCTCTTCTAAACCCACTCTGTATTTCTGGTAGTTCTCTGTCAATTTACTGTTCAAGTCTTTTCTGGAAAACCTTCAGGAGGATTTGCTCGTGTGTGATATTGTTCAATAATTTCCACATTCTGTTGGGTCACCTTTTTTTGGAATGGGAATAAATATGGATCTCTTCCAGTCGATTGCCCAAGTAGTCCCC
>NW_006399885.1:1754567-1763539 GCF_000299155.1 Elephantulus edwardii | reverse complement strand
ATATGTCAATATTCATGTGTTCAATTTTTTCATGGTCCTGGTTTCACAGCTAATGAGAACTTGGTTCTGAAAGCTCCCAGAGCTGATTACCTGTCATGTCAGGAAAGGAAGGAATAGACAGTGAACACTACACTGGGAGAAGGGAAAGAAAGGGCTAGCTGAAAACAATGGATGATTAGACATTATATGTATGAAAATGACCTGAAACAAGACATGTATTACAAAGTGAATTGAGGGGAGGGAGGGAGGGGGGAAAATGTTTATTGATGAATGAATGAAAAGCTAACCTTTCTGTAAATTTTCATTGAAATCAGAGTAATTTTTTAAAGACGTCCACACTCCTGCCCACTAGAGCATGCTATTACAATTGCATAATAACTGGATTTTTATATCAATTAGAACACATATTTACCTACTTAAAGCTGATTGACTAGAAAATTTAAGAGAACTAAAACAGAATTGAAAACATTTTATAGCAGCTTCAACTCCAAATAATTCAAGAGTCTGACCTTTATCGACATCATGCCGCCAGCCCCCTGCTCACATTCTTCCTCCCCACTATAAACTCTAAGTATCCAAGTCAAATCTGTCTAAAGACTAGCTCTTCCCTTACGAACTGGCCAGGGTCCCCTGTCTAGGACTGGATCCCCTATCTCTTTATGTTCACACCTCATGATGCCACAAGCTTATTTCTGTGGCAGAACAATGGGGATTAATCTCATTTGTCATCAAGCTGCAAGCACTTTAAGAACTGTGCCAACTCTTTGACATTACTGTATCTTCCACAATGCCCAGGACAAGCACTGCACAAACAGATCACAAACCATGTTTCTTGAGTGAACAAAGAAGCCAGCATGAGGTAATGCTGGAAAACACTTGAAATCAATGGCCTTTATGAAGAGGAAAAAAATAATTCATTGTGTGGACTCAAAACCGACCCCTAGCTGACATCCAGCAGGTTTTCTGACACTGTAAATGGTATGGGAGGAGCCTGCTCATTTTCCACCTGTGGACCGGGAGCAGATCTGAACTAGAGAAGAGCTGGTTCTGGGTCAGCAATGCTATTCCAGGAGGACTAGAACGATTGGTAATCCTACCCCGGAAACGTCATCAATGCCTAATTCACCACAAATTTTAAGCCAAAAACATGTGGCTTGTATTTTTGGATAATTTTGTAAATGTAGTAACCAACTTCTGTAATATAAAATTTCCATTACTCATATAAACTTCTGAACTGGAAGGTTTTACGTAGTTAATTTTAAAACAAAGCTTTTATGAGATCTTCCCTCTGAATCTCTTTCCTTCTAAGAAACATACCAAAAAGGCTTCCGATTAACTCGTTTACATCATTACTTTCATTGCATTATTTATGAGTAATAGTTGAAAACTCAGCTTTTATGTTAGCTTTTATGTTAATATTGAATATCATGCTTTACAAATCTGCCTAAAACATTTCTTGTAATTCTTTGCTGATTTTGTGGGAGAAAAACAGTAAATCTTGAGATAGCTTTTGTCAACATGACTTTTTAAAATTTAAAAATTAGATTTTAAAACTAAATATATTTTCATTTTGAGCTATCAGTGAATGTTCCATGTTTTAGGAATAACTTATCTAGTATCTTTTGCTTTTTGTAGTTTCCTCATGTTCTCTAATCCTCTCTGGAATTGAGCTGATATTTTTCACTTCCCTTTTCATATGTGAAATACTTGATTCTCATCCCCATTTAGCTATTTTCCAGGCCTGTAACCTAGTTTGTGCAGATTTCCTTTAAATTAGTTTCCTCCCCTAAGCTTAGTGAAACAGAAAAGCAAAACTTCTTTAAAAAACAGCATTGCTAAGAGCGTCCTGAGAGGAGGGGAAGAGGCTGTGTGACTGTGAACATTTGCATACTCTGGCGTTCAGGGAGGTTTCCTCTTTCCTTAGGAATGTGATTCCCCCACACAAGGGTGGATTCAGTCTTCCTTTCAAAATAATTTCAGGAAGAGAAACATGTCTCTAATAATAGTGCTTAAACATTTTGAAATTGTTTGAAAATTTCAGGCCTGATTTATTTTATGCCCACTTTACCTCATTGTCATCGAATCAGAAAATGTCGATAGCTTACCCTCCAGTGGACTTAGAGGCTTCAGTGGTGGTCTAGTGGGTAGGGAACTACACTACCAAGGTGGGCAGTTCAAATCCAGCACTTGCTCCAAGGAAGAAAGAGGGAAATCTCCTCCTCTGTGATTTACAGCCTCTGAAATGGTCAGTTATAAATCAGTTCTAACTTGACTCCAATGATTTTTGTTGTTGTTGTTTTATTTACTTTTTCTTAAAACAGAGGTAACTCATCGTTGCTGTGATGCTAAACACTGTGACACTCACATGCCAAATATGGTAATAGGTGGACCCATGTGGACAGTGTTTGGTGGAGCTCCCCGATTAAAACAAGCTTGGAAGCAGGAGTGGCATCCACTTCTGAAATGGCTTGCCTCTGGAAACTCTATGAACAGTGCTCAGGCCTATCGTTCATAGGGTCGCTATGAGTCGTCTACGTCTCAACGGCACCTAACAACACCACAAAATGACACCTGGGCCCCTCACAGATTTTAATTCATTAGGGTCTGGGGTGGTGGTAGGGATTGAATTGTGTATAAATCCTAACATTTATTAACCCCTATGCCTGCAGGTATAACCTCATTTGGGAAGACTATGTCTTTGTTTTCTTAATGAGATGGGATTAGTATAGTGTGTGCCTTAGTCAATCTCCTTGGAGATAGAAAAGAGATTAAACAAGCAAGAGAAAAAAGCAGAGATGGTGGAAGAGAGATAGGAAGATGAACTTAAACATGTTTTGGAATACATTTTAATTATGTATGAAAAATATTAAGCATGTACACAAAGGCAAATTTTAAAGAGGAAATACACAGAAAAAGTAACAAGAAGTTTTAGGTTCACCATAAGACACTACGACTTTTTTTGTGTGTGTGGCTTTGTTTTTTAGAGAAAGAGGTTTATTAAAGCATTAGACAGAGGCATAGCTAGTGCATGGTAGGACTAGTGAAAATGAAAAAGAAAAGGGAAAAGGGGAGAAAGACCCTTGGAAAGCCACGGTTGAAACCAAACCTTACAGCACGCTGTCAGCAGAAAAGAAGAGGGAGTGAGTGTCACCAGGACATGTGAAGCTCCTGAACCAAAGCCACTCTCTATTTACAAGACAATTATCCCGTGGGTTGAAGTTTTCCAACATCTGACACTTTTCCAATTCATTATTACTGTGATCTTCTGGATTTGAAAAGTTGAATCAAACAGCTGAAGTTAAAATAAAGTATGTTTACTTCTCACAAAAAAAAAATAAAGGAGAGAGAATCCTTAAGTCTATTTTTTTGTTATCCTTTGTTTCTGAACTAATTGTGTTTTATACACTACACAAGCCAAGTAATAGAAGGCCCTGCCCTCTGGGCTCACAAACTAAAAGACAAATTGAAATGAGAAAGAATAATTAATTGAGAAGTCAGATCTCAGGTACATTTGAGGGTTCTTTCTAGTTTGGCTGCTTCTTCCTAGGTCCTTTCTTTGTTATTGATTCCCCTGTCCCTATAGTTTGAATTTATAAACAAAACTAAAGTAAAAAAGTATTTCCTTGATGTTGACTTAATGAGTAGCACCTTACAATGACAGAGAAAATTCATTATGCTTACAAAAACAGGGAGAAACATGTTAGAAGAAAAGGGAAGGAGCCATTCACTATGCAGTCCAGAACAACTTCAATGAAATCATGAAAGATTTCATGATGAAAGACTGAATGTTTATTTCAGTACTTTGTAGAGGAGGGCTATGAATTTAATTCTAAAGGAATCTGGTTTGGATCTGGCAACCCAAAGGCAGGTGGTTCGAATCTGCTCCACAAGAGAAAGCTGGACAATCTACTCCATAAAATTTACAGTCTCCGAAAGCCCACCAGAGCGTCTGTTATGAGTCAGCTCCAACTTAAGAGCACATGAAAACAATAAAGGTGTAGGGGGAAATAGTAAGAAAAAGCTATTCTGAGAGAATTGATTTTTAAACCGATTCCAAGAAATGTTTTATCAAAATCTAATCAAAAGAGGCCCTCCTGAATGATAAACCAAAACCAAACCCATGGCCAGTCACTCACTATCAGATTTCTGAGGCTGTACATGTTAACAGAAGGAGACTTCCTCAGCTTTCTCCTTTGAGGTGTCTCTTGTGGGTTTGATCTGGTGACCTTTCAGTTAGTAACCTAACATGTAGCACATGATGCCACCTGGCTCCTGGACGAAATATCTATATGTAAATATCTGTTTTTATATCTATCATCTATATATCTATAGATTTCTATGGAGATTTAGTGGCTTAGTTGTAAGCAGGTGAGCTGCCAATTCAAAGGCAGGCAACTTGAATCACCAGCTGCTCTGAGAAAGGTGGGTGATCTCCTCCCATGCAATTTACAGCCTCTGAAAACCCACTTGAGGGTCAGCTATGAGTTGATTCCAACTCAATGGCACATAACAACAATACACAGACACAAACACAAAATCCAGACTAAGATAATGTAATTACAGCAATGGTAACTCATATGAATTTACTAACATTACTGATAAAGCCATTAGGAAAGTGAGTTCAACACAGGGATTATTTGCAGTTCATAAAACCAGGCATTTGTTGGGAAAAAAAAACATGGGTATTTCCAAACTTCTTAGGGATACTTGACAAATGGTATGTACTCATGACTTTTAAAATATTCTCCCTGAATTATAGTTGATACTATCAATATTTTTTATAAAATTACACAATCCATTTGTATCATAAGGCTTACTAAACAAAAGGGGTTTATTTTTAAATATACTCAGTAGAAACCTATCGTTTTCAACATAAATGGTACTTTTATTTTTTTAAAGTACTGATGGATATGAAAAGAGTCAGGAAAACAAGAGAAATACAATAAATTTGACTATCATGAGAGGATATATAAATATTTTGATGGAAAAGAAACTGAGAATTGGGGGGAGTTTTAATTACATTCATTTATTCATTTATAATAGTAGACTTCATTAACCCATATAGATATTAGTCGATATTAGCCAGGTGAAGTAAGAGAGTTGAACATGTGACAAAAACATGATAAGGAAAGATGATAAGACACAGAGAGAAAGAAAAGAAATACCAATGAGCACAAAGACCATTTCCAATGGCTCAAGCAAGATGCAGTTTGGAAGCAGATACTAAATGGGAAGCTACAGGATAATTATGTATAAAATTCTGAATTTCTAGCAAAGGGAATGTTTTGGCCTTCACCCCTCAAGTTCAATTCCTAGGCATTTCTTGGACTCAATGCTTCCTAAAGTTCGCGGTATGACTCTGTGAGCTGGCTGCAGATGTTCTCAGGGCATTAGGAAGCTAACTAGTGATCTTTTAACAGTCCACGCTAGAAGGCTGTCAAAGCAGGGATGGAACTAAAACCCACCCGATCCCACTGCAGTTGATTCGCTCGCAGGCAAGTCTAGTCTTTCCCAGCAGGACAGCATGGAAGAGCTCCACACAGCTTCCAGGCTGTGCATCTTTATGAAGCCGACTGTCGGATCTTTTTCTTGCCGAGGAGCTGGCATGTTTCACCTGCTGACTGCTCAGCTGACATATGAGCACCTAACTACTGCCATGCCAGGGGCCTCACAGAGGGCTCCTCAGATAAGGCCCAGACCAAATGTACTATTTAAGGCTATAAGAGAAGTGTATTATATATGATCCAGAGTTTCTTTTTATCACCTGTTCACTGTTAACTAAATTTCTGATATTTAAGCTGATGAAAGCTGTGGAGAATTTGACTTTGTCCTAGGGAGACATCTGTTGTCCTAGGGAGCTCTGGTGGCCTTAGTGGGTAAGGGAGTTGCACTGTCAACCCAAAGGCAAGTGGTTCAAATCCACCAGCTGCTCCAAGGGAGAAAGAATGGCAATCTCAATTTACAGCCACTGAAAATCTGTTGGAGGGTCAGCTATGAGATGATTCCAACTCGATGGCTCATAACAACAACATACTTTGCAACAACACATAACAAATTTTGACCTATAAATAGGGTTCTTGGCTGGAAATAGTTTGGGTTGTGTTTTTTTAAAAAATACTTAATGTAACAAATTTTATAGTGATTCTGATGACAATATCACTTTAAATTTTACAAAGCGCTTCTGGTTTGGTGATCTCCTAACAAAAATGCCAGCAGAGAAAATCTACCAGCTGCTCTTCAGGACAAAGATGGGTAGTCTCCTCTGGGAGGGATGTGGAGCCTTAGAAACTGGATGGACAACTGTCACAAATCAGACTCTACGTGATGGTAATGCTTTTTGTTAGTTATCATATAAGGATCTCATTTAATTAGCATTTGGTAACATATTAGTTTTCCCAGCAGATTTTGACTTTATAACCTAGCACAGAACATTAGCATCAGTTTAATATTTTACAGAATTTTATGGTGAAATATGATGGCAGTGTTCATAATTCTTCTACAACTGGTATGTTCATAAAGAGTATAAGGCAATCAGATTATATCCTAAATGCATAAGTGAGATAGCTATATTATGAAAGCAAATACAGAATTTTTATTTTCTCCGTATCCAAGATAATAAAATTTTTGAGAAGGTTCTTTATCACTACATCTACATAATGCTATAACAAACAAACAAAAAGAAACTAAGTTAATTTAATTCCTTGTTCAAAACTATATTTTCAATAGAGGTTCAATAGTATATGTTTCCCTATGAAATGTGGATATTAAAAAATATTAGATATCCTAAACTCAAAGTTGTAACAATTATTTACTTAATTTTTGTGTGTGTGTGTGTGTGAGTGTACCGTCAAATCAGATCTGACTGGTACAGGAGGAGATTGTCCCTCCTTTTCCCGGCAGAGGATCTGGTGGATTCAAACCGTGTGCCTCTGGGATTGTAGTTGCAGCTCCTTGCCACTAGGCCACCAGAGCTCCCCTACAATTACTCTTTTAAAGAAATAACAGTAAGAACAATGCTTTAGACATGCTGTATGAAAAAAAAAAACTTAAAATTGCTTGAATGTAAATTGCTATTATTCTCTGAGCTTTACTTTACCATATCGTGAAACTGCTTAATGGTACTATTGTTGTGTACAAGCCATTGCTGTTTATTCTCCATGAGCCATGGCACTCTCCAATTAAAAATTAAGTGTGCGAATTAACCAGGAAGTTATTTTATACTGTAGAAGATAACAGTTATTTGTCTGTTAGTAGCTATTAATCAGAGGGTACTGAAATCATTGTACTTGCTACTATTTAAAAACCCCTTTACAGACATTGATCTTAAAACTTGAATTTCATTTCTATTTCTGACTATTCCAAAGCAGAACAAAGAAAGAAAAGAATTTCAACTCTTGTTTTTCCAATAGAGGCTCCCAACATCAATCATTCTGAATTACAGAAGACTGACATTTTGAAAATTAACAGATAGCAGTTTTTGGCCCATATGAGATACCTGTTCCCTTATTTCTTTCATTTTTTCCAATCTCTTGAGTTTTGTCGCATATTCTTGAACTTCTTTTAGTCCAATATCTGTGCAGAGACGAACCAAGAAACGCAAACCTAAATTGTGAAAATATATGTAGGTAAGTATTTATGCACAATGTAAAAAGCACAAGAAATCAATCAATCAATCAAGAAATGCAGTATTTGGGATTCATGAATAATGCTCACAAATGGTGTTTCTCTCAGGAAAATGTTTCTGTCCTCATCCTCTAGACCCAAGAGAACCCTCCTTTAGGCTCTGTGCGTGTGCCCTGCCCTCATACTACAGATCCCAGAGAAACACGAGCACTGGAAGTGTGAGGAGAGAACTGAAAAGGCAGGCCCAACAGTGATGAATGGTTTCATCTGGAGCCTAAATAAGTTGCTGAATTTAGTCCTGGCCCTGATGGAAGTTGCATAAATGTGCACTGGTTCTGACTGAGAACAAGCTAAAACACAGGGGGTTCTGACTGAGAACAAGCTAAAACACAGGGGCATGTTTGTACGTATCATCATCACAAAAGTTACTAAGAAGTGTGCTTTTTTTCCTCTTTAAATGTTTAATATGAATAGTTTCATTCTTTTACTAATTATCTATATTACAGTCAAAGCATTAGGAATGTAAAAATATAGTCATTACCCTTACAATTAAAATCAAATAGGTATAAAATATAGTAACAGGTAGAAATGAACACTTTTGAATCTACTATCCCTTCGATGACCTAGAACATTACTGAACCCTTGCGTCTGACAATGAGCTCCTTCTTATTCCATCCTTGAACCTCCACTGCTGAATTTTACACTTATGATTTCCTTGCTTAAAAAATACAAAACAACATTTTCTTCCTAACTTCTGTACACATTCCTAATTTCTATACAGCTTAATTTTGGATGATAGTGAGTCTTATTGAAATTCTGCATGTAGTCATCTAGGATTTGCTTTATCACTAAATATTGTGCTTCTAAAGGAATTAAAAAATATGTTCTGTCTTTCATTGCTGTTGAATTGGATCCAACTAATAACTGGTTGTTGAGGGTGTGTTTTTTTTCATCTTTGGATTAAAAAAAAAATTTCTATTCATTCACTGTTACAGATTTTCCTCCCTCTCCCCCCTCCCCCTCAGTTCACATTTTTTTTTGGGAAAAAAAGTTCTTTCATTGTTGTATTATTTTCCCCCAGGCCCTGCTCCAGAGCAGTTTACTATGCAACTTTTATTCTGGACTCTTGTCATACCAATAATATCTATTCATATGTTCCTTTTATACAGTTCTCTCTCTCTCATCTGTTTCAATGCTGTGTGCATTATTTATCCCCTCTTTTCTTAGTTTCCCCCCCAACCCCCATATCAATCCTGTTCTTTAACAGTGGCATTATACAGTATTTGTCCTTTTGTGGCTGAGATATTTCACTCAGCATAATGTCCTTCATGGTCACCACCCATTTTGAA
>NW_006399885.1:1736496-1753837 GCF_000299155.1 Elephantulus edwardii | reverse complement strand
AGACTGTCCATCTTTCTCCCACAGAGCAATTTGAACTACCTTTCTTTGGCTTGACAATGCAATTCTTACCCATTAGGCTACCAGAGATCTCCTTAAAACATACAGTAGATGCTAAAAACAGCGAGCATAACCTTTATAATAAGAGCTTCCACCATTTATGATCCAAAATTTCTCAAAATACTCTTATTGCTTAGTGGTAAGGAACTGTGCCACCAACTCAAAGGTACATGGTTCACATCCACTAGTTGTTCCATGGGAGAAAGACAGGCAATCTCCTCCAATATGATTTTCTGTTTCTGAAAACAACTGGTGGGTCAGCTGTGGGTCAGTTCTGACTCAGCAGTACACAACAACCTCTTAATATTATGCTTCATTCAACAGCAATACTATAACAATGGGCTTGAACATGTTGGAGATTTGTGAGCATGGCACAGGATAGGGCAAGGTCCCAAACTACTGTTCACAGGGTTGTTATGAGTCGTAGTTGACTTGAGAGTACATAACAGCAGGAGCAACAGCAATACACCCATGGTAGGGAATTTATAAAACACATAAAGATACAAAGAAGAAAATAAAAATTGGCCACTACTACTCCAGTTGAGCTCAATGGCCTAGTGGTAAGGAGCTGTGCTGCCAACCCAAAGGCACCCAGTTTGAATTCACGTGAAAATCTGCCGAGGGTCAGCTAGGAGTTGGTTCTGACTCAATGGCACATAACAATACCACTTCAATTAAAACAAAACTAAACAGTTTAATATACTTCTAAGTTTTATGGCAATAATATCAGGCTATTAGAGTAAAACAAGCTTCTAATGGCTGAAAAAATATTTTATATATCATAATCCCTTAATTAGGGCACTGCGCTGCAATCTCAAAGGCACACGGTTCGAGTCCACCAGCTGCACAATGGAAGAAGGAAGGTAATCTCTTCCTGTGTGATTAACTGCCTCTGAGCTATTCAGTTTCGACTCGCTGGTACACAACAACAACAACAAGAAGTCAATAAATAGTTAACATAATGGTTAAGCATTTGGATGCTAATTATAAGGTTGGTGGTTCAATCCCACCTAGTGGCTCCATGAAGCTCTGGTGACCCAGTGGATAAAGAGTTGCACTGCCCACCCAAAGGCAGGCTGTTCAAATCCACCAGATGTTCCATAGGAGAAAGACAGCCTCTGAAACCTGCTAGAGGGTCAGCTATGAGTCAGTTCGGACTTGACAGTATATAACAACAACAATGACTCCATAGGAGAAAGATCCAGTGATCTGCTCTCATAACGACCATTATGTGGGGAGGTGCCACTGAGGCCATAATGACTCACAGCGACCCTGTAAGCAACACACCTGACCCCTGATCTAGCCTACACCATCCTCAGCATCTCTGAGATGCCCAAACCCTTGCTACCCTCACTATGTCAGTCTGTCTTGCGGTGAGTCCTCCTCTCTTTCTCTGGCCCTGTACTTTCCCTAGTATGTCTCTTTCCAAGGACTGGCCCCTCCTGATAACATGCCCAAAGTATCTGAGACCAAGTTTCAGTATCCTCATAACCTAGAAATCCCTAGACAGCACTTGCATGCTACTTTATAAGGTTACAATTAATAAAAATAAATTTCACAGCACCTTACAAGGACAGTCCTATTGGAGAGTCTGAGTGGTGCAAACGCGTAGGTTAACACATTTGGAGGCTATCTGAAAAGGTGGCTGTTAAGAGCCCACCTGAAGAACAAGGACATAGGAGTAAAACCAAAGACTATATAATTCATCAGAGAAAAGCTTGGCAGAACTCTAGAAGCCCTAATCCACCGTATGAACAGTCTTCCAAGCATCATGAAAAACCTACAACCAGAAGAGAATAAAATAGATGAATGAGACCTCATAAAAATCAAATCACTACACACATCAAAAAACTTCTCCAACAGGATAAAAAGGAAACCCATAGACTGAGAAAAAACATTTAGCAATAACATTATCTGATAAGGGACTCATATCTAAAATTTATAGAATATTTCAGCACCTCAACAAGAAAAAGGTATACAACACAATCACACAGTGGGCATAGGATATGAATAGACATCTCACCAAAGAAGATATTCAGATACCAAACAATATTTAAAATCCCTAACTCTCAGAGAGATGAAAATCAAAACAACTATGAGATATCTCATCCTAGGACAACAGCAAAGTTAACAGGGCAGCAAACAACAAATGCTGGGGATGCTGTGGAGAGTCTGGAACCCTTATTCACTGCCAGAACGAATATACAATGATGGTGCAATGATGTCAGTCCTGTTTTACAACAGTGGTCCTATGCAATATTTGTCCTTTTGTGACTGAGATATTTCACTCAGCATAATGTTATCCAGCGTCACCCATTTTGTATAATATTTCATGAGTTCCTTGTTTTTCAATGCAGCACAGTATTCCATTGTATGAATATACCACAGCTTCTCTATCCATTTGTTTATTAATGGACACTTGGGTTATTTCCAACTCTTTGCCTGCCTTCGGGCTGACAGCACAACTCCTTAACTGGTAGGGCCGTCACACCTCTCACAGTTGTTAGGGCTTCTATTTGATATGACCGTCACAGCTGAAGGCATTTAAAGTTTTTTGGTACAATCTGCAGCTTTTCTGTCCTGATGAGCTCTTAAACAGGTTGAGCAGAGACATGTACCTTGCTTCAGTTCTCTGTCAGTCTCTAAATAGGTTAGAACAGTCAATAATTTTTAAATAACGTCTGCTCTGTTCTTTCTGGGTCAGAGACAGAATTCTTGGCTAGGAATGAGAGTCACTGCATCTATAAGACACTGAAAAACTGGGTTGAGGGTTTAGCACAGGCATTTAGAAAATCAAAGCCTTCATACAGTCTTGATTTCTGTTTCTTTTGATTCAGTATTTGCTTAATTGCTGTAACTCTTTTGTTGGTTTCCAGAGTTCTGCCAAAGTCGGCTCTTTTATCGCTTGCTTTTCTCGTTTCTGTGGGGAGATCAAGTGTGGAAGTACTTACACAGCCATCTCATCTGTCACATTATTTGAAAACCAGACTCTGCAGTCTTGTATCTCTTTACCTTTAGTTCTGCTCTATCTACCTGGATATCTGTTCCTGCCTTCCTTGTCTGGTCAAATTCTCCACACCCTTCAATATCACTTCAAATGTTTCTTCCTATATGGGACTTGACTGTGGCATCCATTACTTACTCTTCTGTATTGTCACAGCACTTTGGACATTTTCCAATTATTTCATGTACTGCCATCAGGGATTACAGATTATTTTTTTCAGTTCCTGGAGGGCAGGAATCAAGATTTTACATAAACTGTTGTATTCACAGTATATATATATATATAAAAAAAAAGATATATGAAGTAGTAGATAAAAATTTGAGAGACAAAGTAATGGGTAAAGATGTAGGGAAAACTAACATATTCATTTTTAAAAAATAGTTTTTATAATGCATGTAACTTCTTGTTATAATAAATTCCCTATCAAATTTGCTCCTTTCCCAGTATTCCATATCTCAGCAAATGGAAATTCCACCCTTCCAGTTGCCTAGCCCGAGATCATAGGATTGATTTATCCTTGACTCTTCTCTTTCTTCCAAGTTTCACATGCAAACAATCCACAAATACTGTCACCAATAGCTGCCATGTATATCTAGGACCTCAACATTTTTTATTGCCTCCATTGCTATCATACTAGTCCAATCTAGTGCTAAGGATTTCAATTTGAACTGCTGTCCTGTACCCATCCCAGTTTATTTTCCACACAGTAACCAAAGTGATCTTTTTATGCAGAACTCAGGTGAGAAGGCTTCAGTTCATTATACTCTAGTTATCCTATAAAATATAATTATGTATACCGCATTAAAACATATGAGGGAGAGAACAGTTTAAAAGCGATATGTGATTGGGTAATATGGTCATGACAAGAGTCCAGAATGAAGGCTGCATAGTGGAGTGTATTCAGGGGTGGGTGGGTATGTGTGTGGGGAGGGATTATATACCAATGAAAGCATTTTTCTTTTACTTTTCTTTTTTTTTTTGTGCAAACATACTTTATTAGTACCAATATAAAAAGTATATGATAAATACTGATTACTCTTTAACTTTTCTGTGTAGTTCCATTTCTGAATACATAGGCTAGGAAAAGCAAAGCAACAAAAATAAATTCCATACTCTAATGGCTGACATTACATGTCTTATTTACAGAGAGACAATAATGAAAGTAATTACTATTAAAAGAAAATAATTACTCTTTAAGTGCCTCTTTTGTTCAGAGACCTTTTTTCCCCTCACCCATAACAACAAAGTAAATGTAATGCCATGTGTTATTCTAGAAAAGGATTTACTTTTTTCTTCTCATAAACTTTTTTCCTTCTTTCAATAGCTCTTCAACATATTCCTTCTCTTCGTCTTCCTTTCCTGGCTCCCAGTCAGAATCTTCATCTGTTGGCTCATATTCTTCATCCTCATCATCTAAAAAGCTGTCATTCTGGTCACACTCTTTGGGGTTCCCATTGTCATCATCTTCATCTAAATTGCTTCTCACTGGATGTGTACTATGTTTATATTCCACCTTGTGCTGTGGATTCTTCCTATAACAAGACGCTCCATAGGGACACTCAGGGCGGTCATCAACTTCATCCTGACATGTGACGTTTACACCTCCATAATCACTATCACCAGGGTGGCTGAAGTGTTTGAAATGGACAGGATTTTTCCTGTAGCAGTTTGCTCCATACACGCAGGAAGTTCTTTTAGCCTTGTCTTCTTGTGAAATGGACACTGTCACCTCTGTATGTAAAGTTTCAGGATCAGGGGGATTAGAGCCAGCCTCAGGACAACATGCTTGGAACTCCCTGTGGAATGAAGTACCCTGGATCCTTTCACAACTCTCAGCAGAGCTCATGACCTTGTCTTCTTTATTTGATGTTTTTTGAGTGTTGAGCCTCTGTTCAGAAACTATCTGACATTCTTGTATAGGGATTTCCATTTTCCGTGTCTTAGTATTAAATTTATTCTCCTTGTTGCTATTTAATGTTATAACTAAAGATGATTGTGACATTTCCTTGGATGAAATGACAGACTCTTCTTGATCAGCAGTTTTATACTTTTTTCCTGAGTACTGCTCTGCAGATAGACTTTCTGACACAGTTAGTAGTTTCTTTCCTCGTTTTGTTATGTTTAATTTTGTTTTCTCCCTGCAGTTCCTTCTTTTCCATTTCCTTGGACTATATCATTATCTCCTGGGATGACTGCTGCTGAAAGGTCTTCATTACTCACATTTTCCACTAACATCCAAGCTGGAAGAATTCTTTTTTTATGGACAGTGTTTCGCTGCTCCTTACCAGAAACTCTACACTCTTCTAGAACAGACACATTCTTTATGGCGATAGCTGGAGTACTGGCTATTTCTACAGTTTTTTCCATCTGTGCAGCACAAGGTTTCTCATCAGGCAAATTAATTAAAGAGGTTTTTGAGGATTCATTCAATATATTATCTTTCTCAAGTATCTGACTGTTTCTGGAGTACTCTTTCCCTTTTGAAGGTGACGAGCCTCCTCTTTTACTTTTCAAAGAGAAGAGTGAACTGGGGGGAGGGGTGGCCAGGGAGAAAAGTGCAATAATAAATGAATGGAAATAAAAATCTCTGTAAACGTTCATTAACATTAATAAATAAAATTTAAAAAAGATAAGTGAAATAATATTATTCCTCTGTTCAAAATAATCAAAGTTGTTTATCATCATCTAAAAAATATAACTCAAAGTTTTTATCTAATGCTTGTACAGACCTACCTGTTCTGGAATTACTGCCACTGTGCCATCTCTCCCTGATCTCATCTCCTGCTCTCATCATAGTTATCCATGTGCTACAACCATAGTGTCCTCTTAACCTTGAACCTTGCTGGCACCATGGTTAAGAGATCATCTGCTAACCCCAGAGCTGGTAATCAGAATTCTCCAAGGGAGAAAGATGTGGCAGTTGGCTTGGTAAGGATTTACAGCCTCAGAAACACTGGGGGGATATTCTTTGTCCAACAGGAGTCTTAGGATTTGAATGGACTTGATGGCAGTAGGATAGGTTTATTAACTTCCTTTCTGTCCCTCCTGCACCCCTACCTCAACATCTTTATGTCTTACTCCACCATTTCAGAACTATGCTGAACTGCTACCTTACAAGATATTCTCAGTTCATTCTATGTAAATGGACAGTTTCCTTTAATATATTTTTTATGTCTCTACTAGAACTGCTGGAGAAGCTCATTATTAGCTGTGAAAACCAAGCCAGGTGCTGATTGTGGAACAGACCACCAAAAACTCATATGCAAGATCAAGCTGAAGCTAAGGAAAATTAAATCAAATCCACGGGAACCAAAATATGATCTTGAGTCTATTCCACCTGAATTTAAAAATAATCTCAGGAACAGGGTTGAGTCCTTGAACACCAATGAGCGAAGACCAGATGAGTTGTGGGAGGATATCCACAGTATCATCCAGGAACAGTGCAAAAGGTCATTACAAAGATAGAAGAGGAAGAAAAGATCAAAATGGATGTCAGAAGAAACTCTGAATATTGCACTAGAGCTCCACGAAGCTGAAGCAGAGGGAAGAATTAAAAATACTAAAGAGCTGAACAGAAGAATCCAAAAGGCAGTGCGGGAAGACAAAGCAAAATATTACAATGAAATGTGCAAGGAGCTGGACTCAGAAAATCAAAAGGGCCGATCTCGCTCAGCATTTCTTAAGCTCAAGGAACTGAAGAATAAATTCAAACCTCAAGTGCTATACTTAAGGATGCTTTTGAGTGGAATATTAAATGACTGAGGAAGTATTAAAAGATGGAAAGAGTATATAGAGTCATTGTACTGAAAGGAATTGGTAGACTCAGAATAATTTCATGAAACAACATATGAGCAAGAGCCTATGGTGATGAAGGAAGAAGTTCAAGCTGCCAGGAGTTGAAGGGATACCAGTTGACATATTTCAACTGGTATCCCTAGACGTGCTCACCAAGTTGTGTCAAGATATCTGGAGGACAACCACTTGGCTAACTGACTGGAAAGATCTATATTTGTTCCCATTCCAAAGAAAGGTGATCCAACAGAGTGTGGAAATTATCAAATAATATCATTGATATCACATGCAAGCAAGATTCTGCTTAAGATTATCCAAAAACTGGAACATCAACAGAGAACTGCCATTAAGTGAAGTCTGGGTTTAGAAGGTGTCATGGTACTAAGGATATTGTAGCTAATGCTAGATGGATCTTGGCTGAAAGCAGGGAGTACTAGAGGAATGTCTATCTGTGTTTCATTGATTATGCAAAGGCGTTTAACTGTGTGGAATATAACAAACTGTAGCTGACTCTGAGAAGAACTGTAATCCCAGAAAACTTGATCATACTAATGTGAAACCTATACTTGGACCAGAAGGCAGTCATCAGAACAGAGCAGGGGGAAAAAATTGGGAAAGTTGTACACCAGGGATGTGTCCTGTGTCCATACCTTTTCAACCTATATGCAGAACAGATTATCCAGGAGGTTAGGCTCTATGAGAAGTGTGACATCAGGATTGGAGGAAGATTCATCATCAATCTGTATTAGGCTGATGACACAACCCTGCTTGCTGAAACATAGGAGGACCTTGCTACAGAAGGTCTAGGACTGCAGCCTTCAATATGAATTGAGGTCAATATCAAGAAAACAAAGATTCTTACCACTGGGCCAATTGGCAGCATCAGAATGGATGGTAAAGAGATTGAGAGTGTTAACAGTTTTAGTTTGCTTGGCTACACAGTCAACACTCGTGGCACCAGTAGCCAGGAAATGAAAAGATGTATTGCGATGGGAAAGTCTACTGTTAGGGACTGCTTTAAAGTACTGAAGAGCTATGGTGTCGCTCTGGAGACTAAGGTGTACCTGATACAGGCCATGGTTTTGCAATCACTTGCTATGCATCAGAGAGCCGGACAATAACTAGGGAGGACAGAAGGAGAATTGATGCCTTTGAGCTGTGGTGCTGGAGAAGAGTATTGAATATACCATGGACTGCTAAGAAAATGAACAAGTCCACCCTAGAGGGGGTTAAACCAGGCTGTTCCTTGGAGGCAAGGATTCTGAAGCTTCATCTGACATTCTTTGGACATGTTGCAAGGAGGAACCTGTCCTTTGAGAAGGACAGCATGCTTGGGAGGATGGAGGGACAGTGAGGGAGAGGAAGAACCTCTATGAGGTGGATTGATTCAGTGATTTGGGTAAAGTAGATAGATGTATCAGAGACAGTGAAATTGGCAAGGGATAAGCAGGGTTTAGGACTGTTTTACATATGGTGACTATGAGTCACAGGCGACTCGATACTCGATAGCACATAACAACAACAACTATTAGTCTGGGTAGTTTTTGGTTTGGGGATTTTTTTGTAGCAATTATGACTATTAACATTTATGATTTTTATGGGTGCACCAGAATACAAACTATATGAGTACTCCTCTATCTTCAGTAGATAAATTGCCTGATAGTAAATACTTAATAATTAGAAGGTGATTTATATAGTCTACAAATAATATACAACTGTTTCTCATACCCTGGCTTGGGAAAATTCAGTATATAATAAAAATAGTTGTTTTAAGATAGACATCCTCTTAATTTTAACTTGTAACTATTTTGAAACTCTGTACATAGGGTCAATTTTTGGTAACCCAAGAGTACATTTAAAAATGAAATTATCCTGTTTGGGTCTAGAAAACTCTTTTACTCAAAAAGAGATCATTCATGGATGTGAATGGTTGTTTTCTCCTCCCTTTAACTACTGTTAACACAGACATCTGAGTACATTTGTTTTGTTGTTTTTGGTGTTTGGTTGTGTTTTGTTTTTTTTTTTTAACTTGTTGTGTGATGTCAAATCAGATCTGACTGGCAAAGGAGATTACCCCTCCTTCTCCAGCAAAGCATCTGGTGGATTTAAACCATTTGCCTTCAGGATTGCAGGATAGCTTCTTACCACTAGGCCACCAGAGATCCGTAGTACATTTTGTTTTATAAGCATCTAGGCCAAAGTCATCTTTGAAACTCCTTATAGCATGTTGTTGTGTACCATTGAGTCAGAACCAACCCACAGCTGACCCTTCAGTGGGTTTTCAGAGGCGGTTAATTGCACAGGAGGAGATCGTCCATCCTTCTTCCACGGAGCAGCTGGTGGATTTGAACTATGTGTCTTTGGGATTGCAGTGCAGCTTCTTACTACTAGGACACAAGAACCCCCACAGACAATGATTTATTTTTTAGAGTGAATCTTGAGATTCTGTTGTTATGTGCCATCGAGTCACATGCAACTCACAGCAACCCTATGTACAACAGCCCTATACTGTGCTCTATCCTGTGCCAAACTCACTGTCTCTGACACACTGATCCCTATTACACCAGTCACTGTATCAATCCATTTCATTGAGGGTCTTCCTCTCTTGCGCTGTCCCTCCACTCTCCCAAGCATGACATCACTCTCCAAGTACTGGGTCCCTCCTTGCAACATGTCCAAAGTTAACAATCTCAATCTCTTCATCTATCAGGATGCTGCCAATCAGCCCAGTGGTAAGAATCTTTGTTTTCTTGATATTGAGCTTCAATATATATTTAAGGCTGCAGTCCTTGACATTCTGCAGCAAGCAGTTCAGTTCCTCCTCAGCTTCAGCAAGCAGGGTTGTGCCACCTGCCTAACACAGATTGAGTGCTCTATAAAAATTCCGAAGATACTCACTTTACTAGACATAGACCAGAGGTGTTTTGACTGTTCATCTGCCTATGTGAGACAATGTTTTCCCTTGGGGACATGTGGCAAAGTTTAAAGACAATTCTAGTTGTCAAAAATGGGAAAATGAAGACTACTGACATTAAGTGGATTGTTGCTACTGCTGTTGTGTACTGTCAAGTCAGAACTGACCCCTAGCTGACCCTCCTATGGGTTTTCAAAGACAGTACATCACCTGGGAGAAGACTGCCCATCTTTCTCCTGCAGAGCAGCTGGTAGATTCAAACCATGTGCCTTTGCGTTGGTAGTGATCTTAGTTAGCTCTAAGCCACCAGAGCTCTCTTCCTACTGGGTAGAACATGACAAATAACCTCCCTCCCCAATAGAAGATAACATAGAATTAACCAGTGTGAAATATGAATAGAGAAAGTGAAAAGAGAAACTCTTTGTCTGCAGACTGAGATAGGCAGATGAATTTTCACAGAAAGATATTACTGCTATAACTCTTTTTTATTTCTAAAGTACTTAGATGCTGTGAGCAAGATCAAGAATCACATAGAACACTTCTAAAAAAATAAATAAGAAAAGAGAGCTACTTGGATCACACTAAAATCTTAAATGAGAATCTCTGTGGGTGAAGTTAGAAATTTATACTATAAAAAAGTTTCAGAAGTAAGTTCTATAGAGTCTCTTTCCTGGCTTTTAGCAATCACCACTTTATTATTAATGAATATACTTCTTTTTTTTTATTAATCTTAATGAAAGTTTATGGAGACTTAGGGTTTCCAGTCATTCATTGTTGCACTTTGAATCTACTTCTAATGAGCATCACAGAACTCTTTGCCCTTAAAGCATCACCAAAAGGTGAGCTATCCATAAGTGAACTTTTATTAAAAATACATTTGAAAGAAATAGTAATTCAGGAACCATGCAGTACCATCTCGATGGAATCAGGCTGGACTATCAGAAACTTAATTCACAACAGATTTGTTCTTAGTGTCTTGTCCATTTTCAATGAAGGATAAAAAAGTCTTTTCAAACATTTTATTTTATGTAAGGATATTATTTTTAAAAGTTTGTACTATACTTTTAAATATCTTTATCTAATATACCATCAAGGTCTCAATGTGAATGAATTAAAGAATTGGAAATTTTTCCTGTACCTTAAGTATTATTCTTTTTATTTTCTCACTATGAGGTGAAGAAAGCAATTTGATCTTCTATTGTGAGTTCCTACTGGGGAGCCAGGTACTAACTAATCCTCACAGAAGCATTACATAATAAAACACCCACACTCAGAGGCTCCCCTGTGGCTGATACTGACCAAGCTTCATGAGCCCTCTGTACAACAAGTAAAATCTAAGAAACATGATGGACTATATGAAGATAAATGCAGCATCAGGATCAGTGGAAGATGCATTAACAACCTGTGATACGTAGATGAAAAAAATGTTGCTTGCTGAAAGTAAAGAGGATGTGAAGCACTAAATGTAGAAAATCAAAAGACTTCATTATGGATTCAATCTCATCATAAATATTCAGATCTGGACCAAATGACTACATCATGATAAACGGAGAAAACTCTTACTTTGTCAAGGACTTAATTTTATTGGATAGACAATCAATACTCATGAAAGCAATAGTCACGAAATTAAATGCTGTATTGCACTGGATCAATCTGCTGCACAGGACTCCTTTAAAGTGCTAGAGAGCAAAGGTGTCACTTAGAGGACTAAGGTACACTTGATTCAAGCTCATTGTATTAAAATGCTTCATAAGCTAAAAAAATTGACCAAAATAAGGCAGACAGAAAAAAAATCCTGACATCTCTAAATTATATTGTTACTGTTGCTATTAAGTGCCATCTAGTCAAGTATGACTCATAGCAACCCCAAGAACAGCAGATCTGAACATCTAAACTCTGTTCTATACTGTGCCATCCTCATCACCCCTGCACACTGGAGTCCACAGTTGCAGACACTGCATCACTCCACCTCATTGAGGGTCTTTCTCTCCTTCGCTGACCCTCTACCTTTCCAAACATGATGTCCTTTCTAAGGCATATCTTCTCCTAACAACATGTGCAAAACATATGAGGCGATACTTCATCAACTTTGCCTCCAAGAACATAGTAGTTGTTCTTTCTCAAAAACATGTTTGCTCTTTTGGTAGTCCATGGCATATTTAGCATTCCTTTCCAACATCATAACTCAAATGCATAGATTCTTCCTCTGTTATCCTATCCATTGTCTAGCATTCAGATGCACAGCAGGTGATTAGGAAGACTGTGGCCTGAATCAGTTGCACCTTAGTCTTACCATTGTTCTTGAGGACTTTGGAGAGGTCCCTGACAGCAGCCTTTCCCAATGCTTTATGTCTCCCAATCTCCTGACTGCTGGTATCAAGGCTGTAGACTGTGGATCCAGGTAGGATGAAATCATTCACAATTTCAGTCTTTTCTCCATCAGTCAAGATGTTGCCTATTGGTCTACTAGTGAGGAACTGTTTTCATGACACTGAGATATAATTCATATTGAAGGCTGCAGTCCTTGATTTTCTGGAACAAAAGCTTCAGATCTTTCATGTGCATAATTATAGTTTTGTTGTTGTTGTTGTGTACTGTAGAGTTGGAACTGATCCATGCCTGACCCTATGGTGGGTTTTCAGAGGCAGTTAATCACATGGGAGGAGACTGCCTATTCTTCTCCCTCAGAGCAGCTAATGGCCTTGAACTGCCTGCCTTTGGGATGACAGGCAGCTTCTTGCCCTACACCGTGGACCATTAGATGAATTAACACATCTTTCTTGTACAAATGATAGCCAGGATGCTTCTTAGAAGCTAGGATGATGAGATTTCAACTCACCTATTCAGGACCTGCTAATGGGAAGAGTCAGTCCTTGGAGAAGGACATCATGGTTGGTAGAGGGTCAATGAAAGAGAAGAAGACTCTCAATGAGAAGGCCTGACACAATGGCTGCTAGAATGGGCTCACACCCAGCATCAACTAGGAGGAAGGCACAGGACTCAGCAGTGCTTTATGCTGTTGTACAAGTGAGTTGGAGCCCTTAACTTGATGGCACTTAACAAAAACTATCTTCATTTATTGATGTCTGGGTGACCTGCCTCTTTAATAAATTGCATTGTCTGCTAGAAAGTTTAAAGTCAAATTGTCACCTGCTTTATAGCAAGGTTGCCAAGATTCACATATATCTTTATTTTCTTTTGCCCTTTTTATCTTTGTAGTTACATATTAATTCTCAAGTCCACTGTCACAGTACAGGGTCACTCTATTTTGGATAGGCAGGACACAGATGATAAACATTAATCTTTATCATTCACTGAACAAACACAGAATCTTCAAAAATTCCAATAAACTTACTTACTAGGGCAAAAATTAATGCAAGCCCAACAATTTAAATAAAACCTTGAAGTACATTCTTAAAGATAAAATTTTAAAGTACAGATTTGTTTACTGTTGAGAATTCAGTGATAAATTCATATATGTTGATAATAAATTTCTATAGAAATAGTAAAGTGTCTGGTCGTATAATTACATATTTAAACACATACAGACACTGTGTTAAAATCTGACTAATAGGACTGAACAACAACTAGAAATTACAAGCTGGTGTAATTACACATGTATTTAGTGTAGCAAAGGTGATTCTTATATTAAAACATAAAATATGAGAACCCCAGTATCTTAAAATGTATAAAAATCTTACTTACATTCAACATTTTCTGGAAATTTTCTATGAATTTCTTTATAAGTATCTAATGCTTTTTGGTAGTTGCCTATAAAGAGAAAAAAGGAATAAAAATATTATATATTAGCAAATAATAAAAATTAACAGAACTTAGAAAAAAACACTATTTTTAATCTAGTATCCTGGCACACATTCAGTGAGGTAAGAAGTATGCATGCTTATCACAAGCATGTATATCAGTTTAACAGAATCTTTCGAAGGAAAACTTACAGATGAAATTATTTGAAAAACGGTCATAAATAGAAGTAATGAATGGTTGAAACCTGGTTCTTAAATAGTTCCATGGCAAAATATTAAGACCTACTCAACTGCCTAACAAAGATTATCCTAGATCAACAACTGAAAATGTTTAAAATAAAGATGATGTTATAGGTCAGCATTAATTTTTATTTCATCCAGTTAGTTGGAGGGGAAAAAAAAGGCTTTTTGTAGTTTTTATTTTGAAATATACAATTTTGTAGAAAGCACTGTTTTATAATAAGAGGTTCATATGGCAGGAAAGCATGAAGAATGCCTTCTTGGTAAAGTATCTGTTAAAATAACAGTTGAAAACTTAGGAGTATTTCAGGTCCTCACTGTAAACCAGAGGGATAACATTGAACAGTTTTTCTGAAAATGAGGTATGAATCCTTAAGAAATGATAAATTCTCCTCTTCTAATTAGCACTGTAATTATCCAAACCAATCAATGTCTTTAAATAATTCAGAACACTATACATATATACTATACATACATTTCACAAATAACTGATGTTGAATGGAACAAAGGAAATTCAGAACTGATGTTGATATAAATAAAATATATTCGATGTTATAGGAAATGTAGTAAAGTTAAAAATAAAATGTCTTTAATGATAAGAGAACTACACTGAGTTTTTTATTAAAACATTTCAGATGCTATTTCAAGAAATTCACAAAGAAATCTCTTAAAAACGTGATGAGAACACGCTGTTAATAGTTTAGCAATCTGTGCTTCTCTTGGATTGAAGAATTTTTTATCCTGGGTTAATTTCTGTTTTATTAGAGGATTTTTGTAGACAAATCTGTCTCCCAGTTTAATCTGATATTTTACCAAAATATTCACCTCAAAATTAATACAAAATCATTAGCACTGATACACTTTATCACAAGTACCATCAGGACAAGATGTAACTAGAGCAGTTAGAGGATAAACAAATGAATCAATCGAGTCCTGTCTGGTATTAAAAATACGTAGTCTGAGTAACAGAATTTCCTTGTGCTTCGTGGGTGATACTGGAAATGGAGATGTCAGATATTCTGTAAGTCTGGCAGAGCACAAAAGGACATTTAGAATTAGGTGAGAAGAAAATAGAAATAGAAACTAACACAGAATGCCCATTTTTCTGTGGCATAACTGTGAAAACGATATGCTAATTTATGGGGTTACTATTTTTAAATAAATACATAATTAGAACACATTTTTAAATATAATTTATAAAAAGTAAATGGTATTGAAAATGAATAAAAGTAAGCCTTTACCACTTCTTCTAAAACAACTAGCTACCATCAGCTGCCATTTCACTTGTGTAGGCCTAGAAAAGAATAAATTACACAAGATCAGAGAGAAAATGCAAGTATCTGTGATGTTCAAGAGAGTTTTACAAAGCTAAATTATCTGTATTATGCTTCAATTACTAATCATTTCTAGGATAAATTTTATTACTGAGAATGTGATGTATAACATTTTCTTTATTATTATCCCAAGTGTATCAGGAGTAGAACTTTGTTCCATCATTTCCTTTTTCCTTTTTTCCTTGTTATTGTGAATTGAGTGAATGTTCTATAATTTTTCAACAGCTGAACTTTTAGAAGTAGAATGCTAAGCCTGAGGGGATTATAGATTAGATTTAAATTTCCAGCCTTTCAGTTAGTAGCTGAGCCTGTTGACTGCCCCACAGAAGGACTCATATCTATTATTATTATTATTGTTGTTGTGAGGTGCTGTTGCCATGTTGTTTACAGGGTTGCTGTAAGTCAACTACAACTTACAGTGAACCTACAGACAACAGATCCGGGCCATCTTCATGATTCCTGATATATGTTCAAGACCATTGTTACAGTCACTGTGTCAATTCATCTTATTGAAAGTCTTCTCTTTCTCTAACCTTTCCCAGCACATTATCTTTTTCCAAAGGATAGTCTCTCCTGACAACATGCCTAAAGTATGTGAGGAAAAATCTCACCACCCTAGCCTCTAAGAAGCATTCTGGTTGCACTTCCTCCGAGATAGACTTTTTTGTTCTTTTGGCAGTCCCTGGGGTATTCAGTACTCTTTTCCAATTCCACAACTCAAAGCATTGGTATTTCTTCTGTCATTCTTATTCATCGTCCAACTTTCAGATGCAAAGGAAGCAACTGCGAGACTGTGGATTGGATCAGATGCACTTTAGTCTTTAAATTGACATCCTTTCTCTTTAGCACTGTAGAGAAGTTGTTGACAGTAGATTTTCCCAGCACAATGCATCTTTTGATTTCTTGACTGCTGTTGACTGCAGAGCCAAGTAAAATGAAATAATTACTAACTTTACTTTTCTCCATCTGTCATGGTGTTGTCTGTTGGCCCAGGGGTAAGGAATTTGTTTCCTTGATGTTGAGATACAATCCATATTGAAAGTTATAGTCTGTGACCTTCTGCTGCAAATGTTTTAGAATCTTCACTTTCTACACACAAGGTTGTATCATCAGCATAATCCAGGTTGTTGATAAGTTTTCCTCCAATATGGATGCCATGTTCTTTGTCATAAAGTCCAGTTTCTTGAATTATTTATTCAGGATACAGATTGAATACATATGGAAAAGGACATAACTCTGATGTTCACCTTTCCTTACTTAAAACCATTCAGTGTTCCTTTGTTCTGTCTAGACAAGTGCTTCTTCGTCTAGATACAGGTTTTGCATGAGCACAATTAAATGTTATAGGATTCTTCTCAATGTTAGCTACAATTTGTTATAATCCACACAGTCAAATGTCTTTGCATAGTGAAAAAAATACAAGTAATCACCTTTCCAGTAGTCTCTGCTTTTAACCACCTGATGTGACAGCAACAATGATACTCCTCATTCTACAGCCTTTTCTAAATCTAGCTTGAATTTCTGGTAGTTCTCTGCTGATGTACTTGTTCAGATGTTTTTGAACAATTTTCAGCAAGATTTTACTTGCATGTAATAGTACTGTTGAGTTGGAACAGATTGATAGCTGACCCTCCAGCACATTGTCAGGGGTAGTAAATTGCATGGGAAGAGACTGCTCATCTTTGTTCCATGGAACAGCTGGTAGATTCCAACTGCCTACCTTTGCTTTGGCAGCACAATATCTTACCCCTATGCCACTAGAGTTCTTCCCTCCTAATGATGTTTGATAATTTCTAGACTCTGTTGGATCACCTTTTTTGGGGATAGGAACAAATACTGGTATCTTCCAGTCAACTGGTTAGGTATTTGTCTTTCAAATTATTTGGCATAGACTAGTAAGCGTGCCCAAGGCTGCATCTGTTTATTGAAACACTGAGTTGGGATTTCATCTATTCCAGGGATTTTATTATCCCCGCGTCTCCCCTCCCTGCCCCAAAGCCTTAGTTCAGGTTGGACCTCTTCCTTCAGTTCTTCTGGATATTGATCATAAGTTACTTCCTTGTTTCAGTGTCGACCAATTCTTTTTTGTTTAGTGACTCCGTGTATTCCTTCTAATCTTCTTTTTTTAAAATTTTTTTTAATTGGGAAAAACATATTGGGGGTACAAGGAGGTGAGGGTTGGGGGCAGAAGGGTGAGGATGGGCCAGGATGCAGTTGCAGAGCTGCACAGTTTGGTCGG
>NW_006399885.1:1720308-1736038 GCF_000299155.1 Elephantulus edwardii | reverse complement strand
GGCTCGCCCCAAGCCGGAGGCCGAGGGCAGCCCGCCCCGGGCAGAGGACCGCGACGGCTGAAGTAGTCTTTTTTAAAAAAAGAAGAAGAAAAAGTGTGTGTGTGTGTGTGTGTACCGTCAAATTGGATCTGACTGGTACAGGAGACTGCCCCTCCTTCTCCAGCAGAGCATGAAGTAGAGTCTGGGGTTCCCCCCCCCACAGGTGCCTGTCGGGGCCTGGGTTTCAGCTGTCCACACCACAGCAGTGGACAACGAGCTTAAAGCCCCTGATGGCTCTGGACGCTGACTCTCACCAGTGGCTATGGATGAAGTCACAGGCGATTTTCAGCCAGCACAGGCTAATCTTCTTTTAAAACTTCCCGCATCATACAAGACTTTGCCCACAGACTCCTTTGATACTATAGCTTAAGGCTTAAACCTGTTCTTCAGTTTATTCAGCTTGAGAAATGCCAAATGTGTTCTTTTCTTTTTGTTTTCCAATCCCAGCTCTTTTCCCATTTGGTTTGTTTTCTCAAAATGCTCTTTGAAACCTTCTATTCGTCTCTCATACTCCAGCATTTCTTCTCTTTGTTTTAGTCTTTCTACAGTCTAGTGCAAGTCTCCTCTGACATCCAATTTGGTCTTTGCTTTCTGCTCTGGCTTTGTAATGATCTTTTGCTTCCTTCATGAGATACAGAATATAGATTATTACAAAGAGAGAATGCATGTGATCATCTTCACCAACACCCTCAATGCCTTCTTCAGATCCTTTCTAAACACATCCTTTTTTTGTACTCACCTCACACATTGCTGTAGAGTTAGCACAGACTCATAACTAAGTCTCCATTGTGTTTCTGAGGTTGGAAAATTACACAGAAGATTGCCTATCTTTTTCCTAAGGAGCTACCAGAGGATTTGAACAGCTAGAGAGAGGTGCCACCTTTGAGTTAGCAACACAACTTTGTAAATCACCAGAGCTCCCTTTATTCCCTAAAGGCAAATTTTATCCTGTCTTCCAATATTATATTGTGGGGAAGATTTGGAAGTCCATATGAGTTTGTTGTTATGTGTCATCGAATCACCTGTGACTCACAGCAACCCTATGCACAACAGTTCTGAACCTTGCCTGATCCTTGGCCAGTCTGTCTCCAACACACCTACCCTCATTACCCCAGTTACTGTGTCAATCCATCTTATCTATAGTCTTCCTCTCCTGTGCTATGCATCCACCCCTCCAAGCATGATGTCCTTCTCCAAGGACTGGTGCCCCTGGCAATATGCCCAAAGTATGTGAGACAGAACTTAAAAATCCTTGCCTCCAAGGAGCAATCTGGTTTCACCCTAAGACAGATCGATTTGTTCTCCTGGTGGTCCATGGAATGTTCAATACTCTTCTCCAGTAACACAACTCAAAGGCATTGATTCTTTTTCTGTCATCCTTAGTCACTGTCCCGCTTTCTGATAACAAGTAATTGTGAAGATCATGGCCTAGGTCAGGCATACCTTAGTCTCCAGACTGACTTTATTACTCTTCAGCACTCTGGAGAGGTTCCTGATGGTAGATTTTTCTAATGCAATTCATCTCATGATTTCCTGACTGCTGTTGCCAAGTGTGTTGATCTGTAGAATCAAGAAAGCTGAAATTGTTAACAACCTCAATCCCTTCTCCATCAATCATGGGGCTGCCAATTGGACTTGTGGTCAGAATCTTTGTTTTCTTCATGTTGAGCTTCAATCCATATTGCAGACTAAAGTCTTTGATGTTGTACAGCAAATGCCTCAGGTCCTCCTTAGTTTTGGCAAGCAGGGTTGTGTCATCTCCATAATGCAGGTTGTTGATGAGTCTCCTCCAATCCTGATGCCACATTCCTCTTCATAAAGTCCAGTCCCTCAAATAATCTGTTCTGCATATAGATTGAAAAGGTATGGAGACAGGGTGCATAGAATCATATATATTCTTTTGTGTTTGGCTTCTTTTGTTTATTATTTTGCTTAAGAGATTAAGCCACATTTGCTGTTATAATTTAAATTGCTATAAAGTATTGCATTATATGATCAATGTTATTTGAAATTAATTGCATGCCACTGAATTGGAACTGACTCAAAGTTGACCCTCCAGTTGGTTTTCAGAGGCTTAAAATGCATAGGAAGAGATTGTCCATTTTTCTCCTGCAAAGCAGATGGTGGATTTGAACTACATGGTTTTAGGTTGACAGCACAGCTCCTTCTCAGTAGGCTACCAGAGCTTCCTACATATGTCATACCACTATTCATTCTATTATTTGTAAGATGTTTCCACACTGAGTAATTTTTTTTATTAGGGCTCCCTCAGTAATGAAATTTCCCCCTAGGATTGAGATAGCCTTACTATCTGATAGAGAGAAAAAAAGAGTTGTTTGCTGAGATGTGAGCAACAAAGACACATAAAGTACCTTAAAGAAGACATTTAAAAATTCTTATGCAATAGGAAATATATTTATCACACAAAGATCAACTAAATCAGAAAATATTGTAAGAACATGAAAATAACATATGTTCACTAACATTTATTTCCTCTTGAATTTAATTGACATTATTAAAAGGATTAAAAAATTCTCAACACTGAAGATTAATGAAATATAATTACTTACTGTATAAGAGAAGCTCTCTCAAAGTACTGAATGGCTTTTTCACAAAACTGGGTGTCAATGTAATAGGCTCCAAGCCATTCAATGACTTCAATGTTAGATGGGAAATACCTATAGGACTGGGAAAAAGAAAAAACAGAAATCCATAAGGAACTTCTTAGTTACTTCTTGAGTGCATTAATTTATTTAATATGAAGTTTCTTAATAAAGGTATGAACTGTCAGATATAATTTACAAGTTTTAAAACTGCAAGAAAGTTTTAAAAACGTAAACTGCGAATGATATATTTTCCAACTATCCAGAAATCTCTCTTTTGCTATTTGTGAGTCAAAGTAAATATTTAATACAATCTCTAAGGGATGCAAATCATGCTTCATGAGAAAAAAAGGAATTTGTACTTTTAAACTCTTAATCGAAACCTAATTTCATATTCCAAAGAATTTTTATGCTATTTGAAACAAAATCCTTTTTCTTTAAAAGCTAGTTGTTAGCTGTCATTGAGTTCACTGTGATTCTGAGCAACACTGTGAAAAACAGGTGGAAATCTTGTTGCCCTTCACCATCCTCACGATCTCCATCCCCCTCTCAAGTCCACGGATGTGCCACTGTGTCAACCCATCTCACTGATGGTGTTCTGATTTTTTACTGATACTGTACTTTTCCAAGCATGATGTCTTTTCCCAAGTATGGGATCTCCTGACAACACACCCAATATATGTGGGATGAAGTTCATCATTTTTTCGTTTAAGGAGCACCCTTGTTGCACTTTCTCCATGACTTACTTGTTTAGTTTATTGGCAGTCAATGGTTTATTCAATATTTTTTGCCCACACCACAATTTAAAAGCATAAAGTATTCAGTTTTCCTTATTGCTGTCCAACTTTCATATACATATGGAAAAAAAAATGGAAACCATCATGGCTTGGAACAGGTGTACATTGGTGTTTAAAGGGATGTGACATCCTTGACACTTTCAAGAGGTCCTTGACAGCAGACCTGTGCACTGAAAATTTCTTGGCTATTGCTTCTGGGGTGTTGACTGTGGATCCAAGAAAAACTAAATCCTTAACAGCTTTACTTTTTCTTCATTCATCATGATTCTGTTTATTAATCCAGTTGGGAAGATATTTGTTGAGGTTTAACCCATACTGAAGGCTATGGTCTTTGAGCTTGATCAGTAAGTACTGTTGTCTGTAAGCAAGGTTGTGTCATTTGCATTATCACATGTTGTTAATGAATATTCCTGTAATTATAATGCTGTATTCTTCTTCATGTACTCCAGTTTACCAGATTATTTGCTCAGCAAACAGATTTAGAAAGTGTAGTTGAAGTATAGGGAACATTAGTGGACTTGGGGCAAGAAGCTGTGCTGCAATCCTGAAGGCACACAGTTCTAATCCACCAGAGGCTCAGAGGGAAGATGGGCAATCTCCTCCTGTGTGATTAACTACCTCTGAAAGCCCACCAGAGGATCAGCGATGGGTAGGTTCCTACTCAATGGTACAACAACAATCTTCACACATAGTCTTCCTGATTTAAAACCACATAGTGCCTCCTTTCTTATGCTGGAACAACTATTTCTTTGTATAGATACAAGTTCAGGATGAGCACAATTAAGTGTTTTGAAATTCCCATCCTGTGTAATGCTATACATAATTTGTTATGATATAGTCAAATCCTTTTGCATAGTCAATAAAACCCAGCTAACCATCTTTCCGGTATTCTCTGCTTTTATTTAAGATCCATCTGATGTAAGCAATGATATCCTTCATGCCATGTACTCTTTTTCAATGGTTCTTTTAAAAAATTTTATTATTCATAAACATTGTATTTCATGCATGTGCATTGTGTTTTAGTAAGGTTTCACTTTACATTGTATTTCATTCATGTATATTGTGGGCTTACCACCCTTACAGTCATCTTACTAATAGCTACATTCGTGAAAGCATTGTCAGCCAAGTATTTCATGTCTTGTGCCCTAATACCCACTATATTTTAGATAGCCAATAAATGGTTTGATCATCCCTATCAAACCAGTATTCTGAGGGAACAAGCCTATCACTTTGGCTGAAGGATCCTCTACTCAACTTGGAAACTTTGAGCACCTGCATCCATAAGCAAAGCCCAGTCCAGAGTAAGCCATCAGGTTACAGCAATCAATCCTAGTTCACAGCATGAATCAACTTCTCTTCATCTGGTTAGGTCCTGATCAGTTCATCCACAGCTATCTGTAGTTAGGTTTGAAGAGACATCACCCACAAACTCAGGAGTCCACACTTCTCCCTACGTTCCAGACCTGTAAGTCCCTTCTCTCAGCCCTAGATCCCACAATGGGGCCAAGTAAACAAGCCAGGAGGCCTCATAACTCCCTGTTCCTCAAGCTAACAACCCTCCCACGCTCAACCATACATCTGTGCATGCTAGGTGGACAGCACTGAAAGAACACGTCCAAGCTCAGCCTGTTTCTCCATTATTGTATTCCTCCCACTTCCACTCCTGTGGATCCAGGCGATAGCTGTAAGTGAGCATACTCACCAGCTCCCTCCTACCTCAGGTCCTGGAAGTGGGTGCTGATAGGCACCAACTTTATCCTGCTTTAGAAGTCAAACAGCTTGTTCCAGTTTAAAAAAGACTATTTCTTGCCTTTTTTCTTTTTTTCTCTTTCCTGCCTGCTCTTCTTTCAAATGTCTCTTCTGATATCCATTTGGATCTTTTCTTTCTTTCCTGTCTTTTTAATGACCTTTTGCTTTATTCATGTAGGGTGATCTTGATGTCACCTCACAATTCATCTGGTCCTCAATCATTTCTATTCAATGCATCAGATCTATCCTTTTCACCCCATGGGGCAGAGGATAATTTGTGTTTTATTTTCTGTGATCTTTCAGGGTTTCTTTGCAGATGTTACAATTTTTGTTACTGAGGTGCATGAATTTTAGAATTTTTTTTAGATTAAGAAAACAAATTCCAGGTGGATCAGTCACATAATTGCAAAATACAAAACCACAAAACTACTTCAAAAAATATGAGAAATGTTTCTTACAAATTTGAGAGACTAAAGACCTTTCAATGACAAAAGGTTGAAAAAGTTTTATAAATTCAAGTGTATAGAAATCTATTCTTGAGATGGGCTCTCAATTCAGCTAGGATAAACTCAAGGTTATGTTTTGACTTTAATGAACTTGCATTATTTTTCTTCAGCTTCAGCATATGAACTTCTGATGATCTGTTCCACAGTTGGCCCCTAGCCTGTTCTGTCTGATGCACAGTGAATTCTTTCACTATCTCTTTGCACAGTTAACCAGATTCTTTTGTATTCCATCCAGTGAAGTCTACTCAGAAAGTAATCATTTATGGCTTTAAAAAAATTACTTGCAACAAATAAGTAGTTAGTCATGAAAATTCCATCATGTGATCTCTCATTTTTATCTTTAAGTCTATATTTTCTAAGAACCAATTCTTCTGCTTCCAACTTTTGCATTTCCATCACCAGTTATTATTAATGCAACTCGATTGCATGTTTGATCAATTTCAGACTGCAGAAGAATGAAGAAATCTTCAATTTCATTATCTTTGGTTTTAATGGTTGGTGTACAAATCTGAATAATAGTTGTACAAACAAATCTTCCATATATGAATCACTAGCAGTATTCAGATAGACCTTGAAATGTTCTTTTTCCCCCCCTCCCCCCAACCCTGAGGCTGTAAATCACACAGGAGGAGACTGTTGTTTTTTCTCCCCAGGAGAAGCTGGTAGATTTGAACTGGCTGCCTCTGGATTAACAATGCAATCTCTTATCTACTAGACCACCAGTGCTCCCTGAAATGCTCTTTTTGATAAACTCTGTGATGCCATTTCTCTTCAATTTGTATTCCTAGCATAATAAACCATATGACTGTCTGATTCACACTGCCCAATTCCAGTCCATTTCAGTTCATTAATATATACGATATCAATCATTATGTGTTCCATTTCATTTTTACAACTTTCCATTGTCTTAGATTCATACTTTGTGTATTGTTTCTCCTTGTTTTGAATGTCACAACAGCAAATAAAGGTCACTCAATGACTGAAAGCTTTACGGCATCTATGCTATTAACACAAACTCTATTTTGAGGAGGTAGCTCTTTCTTGGCCATATTTTGAGTGTCTTCCAAGTTGGGAGCCTTATTATATCAGACAATGTTCTGCTGCTATTAATAATTATCACATGACATTTTAATTACTTCTAGATATATAAAAAAAGGAACTATGGTGGCTTAGCAGTAACAAGTTGGGCTCCCAACCCAAAGGCATGCAGTTCAAATCCACCAGCTGTTTCCTGGAAGAAAGATGGGCAATCTCCCATGTGATTCCCTGCTTCTGAAAACCTGCTTGAGGGCCAGCCATGAGGTGGTTCTGACTCAACAGTACTTAACAAGCAACAATAAGATATATTATCTGATGACTTGAAAGCAAGGACTCAGACACACATATACTAGTATTCCTCACTGCACTAATTTCCAATAGCAGAAAGGTAAAAACAGACCAAATGTTTAAAAAGAGATGAATGGAAAAACAAAATATAGCATATCTATACAATAGTATTTCGTATAAAGGGGAATGATATCTGATATATGCTATGACATGAATAAATCCTGAATACATTATGCTTTGTGACAAAAGAGCAAATAGTGTTACCCTAAAGTTGGTTTTCTTAAGCCATTATTTCAGCCTCTTCTGGTCTTGAGCTACCTTAACTGCAGATAACATGGTCTTGCAAATCATCAAGAGCTGTGGGACTAGGATAAGAGAGAATGCTTCCCACACTGAGTGTTAAGACTTGAGGGAGATTGGAGGATGAGCCTTGTGAGAGTGAGAACAGAGTGACACACTGGTGGTAATATCCTGGTGATGGTGGTAGAGACTGTGGCATTGCTGTAGAGAAACTGTGACAACATGTAACCCGAGGAGCTCTCAGATAAAGGCCACAGTAAAAAGTTTTGTGCTTTGTTGGATGCTTGAAGGAGAAGCTGACTTGTAACTGCTCTGAGGCAAATCTTGTTGGATGATTGAGGAAGCCAGAGGCTTCCTGAATTTGCGTTGTTGAACTGAAATGAGGACTTATATTAATTAAGGAATTGCTTTGCTGTTTATCTGGTTTGGGACTGCTAGACTAAACCTGGATTTGCACTGCGGGATATTCTTTACCTTTCCCACTTTCCAAGGTATTGCCCTAATAAACCTCACTTTCAGTACCACAACTGTGAGTAAATTCTGTGAGTCAACAATGAATAAGCGAACCTCTTTCTGCTGGTGTGGCTCTAGAGGCATCATGGGGCTGGGCTACAGCCTTTTACTGGCTTTCTGTTCTGGGGTGGTAAGGGGCTGTGCTATTCTCACTCCCCTTTGGCCCTTTCAGAGAGACACTCATAGCCCTGTACCCCCATGTCCCATTTTCTGCTCCCTAGACAATGTATAATCTGATTTACAAGAAATATCTAGATTAGGCAAATGTACAGAGATAGAAGTTTATCAGTGCTTAACAGGAGCTGAAGGGAAGAGGCATGAAAGCTACTGCTGAAAGGTATGAATCTCTATGTGAAGTGATGGAAATTTTTTTGAATGAATAGTGGTGTAGTAGTGATTGTAGAATAACACTAAATATACTCAATATTGGTTGGATTATATATACATATACACATATATAAATGGCAAAATTTGCAAGTTTTTAATAAAGATCTACCACCTACCATCTTCTTTAAAACAATAAAATGTTAAAAAGTTGAGGAAAAGTAAGTTTAAAGACTTACCTCATAGTAATATTGAAAAGCTTGCGATTTATCTCCTTCACTATCATATAATTCTCCTAGTTTAGACAAAGCTCTAGAATCAGTTGGAACAACACTGATCAGTTGCATTAGCCATTCAATAGCTTGATTTGGATCTTCCATTAATTCATATCTAAGCAGTATCAGTTAAGGATAAGACACTTTTCTAAATTCATTAATTCAATAGGCAAAGCAAAACAAACATTACAATAAAGACAGTTTTTACATTATTTTGCCACTTCATATTCTTAACTCTAGACATTTTTCCATGGAACAGGTAACAGAACAGTACTGTCAAGAGCATTTTCTTCCCCCTCTACGTGCCTTGCTTTTTTTTTTGCTTCAGTATTATTCATAAAGACCAACTCTCAAATTTCTAGTAGAATTAAATTTGTCACTTCATTTAAAATATCGCTCCAAATTTGTCCTTACTAAAAATTAATGAATGTATGCTCTGCTGGAGAAGGGGTAATCTCCTCCTGTGCCAGTCAGATCTGATTTGATAGCACACAGCAAGTAATAATAAAAAAAATTAAAAAAAGTAATGAATGTGTCTTCAATTTTTCTTCCTCACGTAACACAACCAGCATATTAAAATAATAGTTTTCACGCATTTTTCCTAATTAGATTATAAATCCAAGGATAGGGAATTCTCTTTCTGATGTTTCTCCTAATGCTCAAAAAATCTTCTGCATACATTAAAATAATTTATTTATACTACTATTTATTGGAGTTCTAGTGGATAAGGAGCTGCACTGCCAATTCAGAAGCAGGAGGTGTGACTCCATCAACTGCTCCTGGGAAGAAAGATGGACAATCTCCTCCTGTGTGATTTATAGCTTCTGAAGGAAACCTGGAGTGTCAGCTATGAACTGGTTCCAACTTAATGGCATATAACAACACCAACATTTATTTACCACTCTCATTTCTATATTAGATGTCTCAATGAAATGTAAACATCTTAATCCACAGTTTCATTGAAAATGAAGGTTTTAAAAAAATGATAGCATCTGATTTTTTTAAGAAAAAAAATAAAAACAAAGAAAGATATTCAACACTGCTACTGCTTGCCATTAAGTCAATCATGAGGTGGGCATTATCAGATCATCAACATGACAATTTTGGATAAAATAAACAGAAAACAAAACATAATGCCAAAGGAATAAACTATGAGACTATATACTACAAAATTATAGTTTTTTGTTAAATTTTTTAAATCTACTGTCAAAAGTATACTATAAAATATATAGGAAAAAGTATTTAAAGTCATTAATGACACAAAGTACAAAATACTTTTTCTAAACAGACTGTTTAAGATTTATAACACTGCAACAGAAACTTAAAATTCTACATTAAAATTTTACTTTTTCTCAAGGCTAGCTATTAAAATAAGAAAAATTAGAATTTTTTCAACTAATGTGAAATTACTTCAAATAATGTAAAACTAATAAAAATTATTTTCTACTTTATTAACTGAGGAACAAAAGGGAACAAATGAACACAATTATAAAGGACATTCAGGTGTAGTAAAAACTGACATGAGAGCAATGCTTTACAATTTCTACACTCTGCAGCGTTCTAAACATGATACTCATATATAAGGACACAGCAGTAAATGACCGCAAATTCAAGAGAAGAAATAAGCGAACTCATAAAAAAAAAATTGCATAATTTTGAAGCATAAGGGGCTTTGGAGAGTCATGTTCACTATACGTACAGGCCAGTGACAGCAAATGAGATAAATTATCTAAATGCAAGCAACAGTACTAATTTTAAAAAAACTGCCCTTTTAATTATACTCAGCTATTGTTTCAAAGATAGCCTGCTCATGTGAACTCAAAGTATTATACACAACTGCTTTAGCTATTTTTAAAAATTAATAGTTTTAAATATTTAAATTTCTCTTACAATACAGATTTTTAAAAAGTAGTCATTCAAGTAATACTGTCATCATATATTAATCTTATAATTATGCTTTAAAATATGAAAGCCTTCAACAATTAATTAACTATGCCTGTTAATAACTGGCAACTCATTTACCCAGGGAACTCATAATTGCTAGTAAGTTTTTCAAATAAGATACACATTTGCTATCTGGTAAAGCACTTGGGCACTGTTTCGTAGGATTGCGTGCAGCTTCAGGAAGCAATCCAGAGCCTCGTCTAGTCGGTTTAACTTCTTATAGGTAAGACCTTAAAAAAAAGTTATAAAGCATTATTATTGGTAGTGATTTGTTCAAAAGAACATAGTAAACCTGTAAATATGTATAAACACATCTCTAGGAGAGAGAATGAAGATGAACAGAGAAATTTTGTTTAGAAAGAACAAGGGAGGTGGAAGTGATTGATTCTTGACAGATTGTGAAAAGGCTACCAAGCTTCATGGATTTTAGAAGAGTGAAGGGGGGGCAGGAATAGACAAACAGATCAACAGAACAGAATGAGTATTTCAGAAATGGACTCAGTTATAAGACTGAGATAATAAGCATGTAAAACCAGCCAGAGAAATGTACTGGGAAAAGTATTAAAACTTATAAAGAGGATAAATAAATACATTTTCAGACAAACAAGTTCCAGTTTTAAGACATTTGCTCTTCTCTTCCACCTGCCAATATTACTGTTTTCCGAGACACCAAACAACCTTCCCTGATTTCCTTCAAATACCACCTACTCAGTGAAGCTTCCTTTGATTCTATCTACCAGTAACTACTACATGCTTCCTCTGCTCCCAGTGCTTCTCTATTCTCAACAGTTGGCAGTGAGGTTTCCATCCTATGGGAAGGAGATGAGAAGAGTCTTGCCTGGGAGTAAAGCTCCAATCAACTTATCAGTAATTCCCCAATTAAATAAACCAGCTGGTCCACAAATATCACTCACATACTCAGAGACTTTAATCAGCTCTTTAGCTGAAAACTCTTTTTAAAAAAAAATTATTATTGTGTGTGCACCGTCAAATAGGATCTGACTGGTACAGGAGGAGATTGCCCCTCCTTCTCCAGCAGAGCATCTAGTGGATTCAAACTGTGCACCTCTGGGATTGCAGTATAGCTTCTTGCCACTAAGCCACCAGACCTCCCTCAAGCTGCAAACTCTTAAATATAAGGATACAACCAAGGATATCAAACGTCTGGAGAAGGATCACAACAAAAAGCAGAAAATAAAGCAAACCAGCAAAGCAATAAAAGACTGTGTGGGAGAAGCCAATTTCAAAAGAAATTCCATGAAAAACTCAAGAAATAAGACACACTCATCAACATGTGTTTGTAATATTACAGAAATATGAATATGAAGAATTACATCAATTTCAGGCTATCCCACAATCAGGGAAGGGAATGAGAAACCATTGTGCATTCAACTCAAGTAGCATCAATTCCACAGTAAATATAGCAAAATGTTAACATGTACGCACATGAGTATTTTTTTCTTGTGAAATTTTCACATATTTAAAACTGTTTATAATTCAACAGGAAGAAAAAAAGGGCTTTCCCCCCCTCCCTTTTGTTTCCCCCTCCTTCAGTTTGGCAAAAGTCGAAAAGAATGACAATATCTAGAATTAGCAAAATTTGGGAAATCAATGAGTCTCATCGTTTAGTACAAAAATAAAAAACTTGTAAATATAGCAATGCAGCAATACTAATCAATATGCTACATGTGCATACTTCCTAAATAATTGAGTGTATCTAAGTAACCTATAACTTTAGAAACAGGAGCCTCCTATTCATCTATTCTGTTAGACAGAAGTCAGCTACGCCTGCTACAGACCTTTGTATTACCACTGGCCATCTGCAAAAAGGCAATCTCCACCTTTCTTCACTTACCAATATTATAAAGGGCTTCAGTACAAGAAGAATCATTTCTCAGAGCCTCCTTGTAGAATTCAGCTGCCTTCTCATAATCACCATTTGCAAAAACGGTATTTCCTTTATTTGTGAGAGCTGATGGGTTGTATCTATCAGAATTCACAGCTAAGTCTGCATAGCTGCTGGCTTGGGCAAATTCATTTTCCTAAATAAAGTACAAATATAAAAGAATTATTCTAATTTTGTAACATTTATAAATTGTCTTTTTTTTACTGGTGATGACAGACTTTTTATCTTTATAGGCATGATGAACAGAAAAATATTCTAATTATATAGGTCTTAAGAGTATTTTGCAAGTCTTTTTGTTCATTCATTGTTGCACATTTTCTTCCTTTCCCCTCCCCTAGTCCACATGGCAATGCACCTCCTGTTCCATATTGTTGTCGTAAGTTTTTTAATCACCAAGCTTAAGTACACAAGCTTGTTACAATCCACAGTCTCATCGTTTGAGTAACAGTTTTATTTATATAGTAAAATCCAGACACTGTGAAAGTTTAAAACCTAACAGAGAAGGAAAACTTGAATATTTTCTACTAAAACAAGTGACAGAAAGGTGCTAAGACTGCATGCGAACTCTGGCACAGGTGGAGAAACTGAGACTTGGAAAATCAGGCCGTCTCACTTAATGTCAGCTCTGACAAGTTTCACTTTATGTAAACAGCTACATTTTCAATGTCCACATTTTGTCATTCTTTATTGCATCACTGCCCTTTCAAAGTCAAAAACACTGAAACAGCTATAAAGGAATAGCAATACACCTTCATATTCCCAATCAAGTTTGAGTTATTTCTTTCCCTCCAGTCCTTGGCAATCATCAAGCCTCATTCTATCTCTATGGATTCGGTTTTTTTTCTTATTTCATTGTAAAGACTGTAGAAGAATTGATGCCTTTATTTTCTCCCTAGATAGTACCCTATTATAAGCCAGGGACTTAAGATCAGTTTTGCTTTCTAATTGGTTTTCATTCAGTCACACATACTTACTTAATTTTATAACAATAATTACCACCAAATAATGCCATTATTTACTGAATATCTCACGGCCTGTCCAAAAGAACAAATACATCTGTCTTGGAGGAGGTGCAACCAGGTTGCTCCTTAGAGATGGATGCTGAAAGTTCCTTTCGCACACTTTGTGAAAGTAGATTAGCTCTGGAGAAAGACATCACACTGGGAATGGTAACCGATTAAAGAGAGAGAGAGACACACACACACACACACACACACACACACACACAGAGAGACACAGAGAAAGAGGAAGAAGACCCACAGGGGGATGACTGGACATAGTGACTGCTACAATGAGTTCGTACATGTTGGAGATTGTGAATACAGAGCAGGTAACAGCAAGGTTCACATCTATAGCTCATGGGGATGCTATAAGCTGTAGTCAACCTGTTTGCAACTAACAATAATAAACTTCCTATAAAAGGAATCAACAAATGTGATCTTTTGTATTTGATTTTTTTTTTCAATTAGGAAAATGTTTTGGAGATCAATCTCTGTTGTAGCATGTATCATAATTTTATTTCTTTTAATGAATAAATATAATTCCACTGTATGTATATGCCAAAATTTGTTTATCCATTCACCTACTGATGGACATTTGGGTTCTTTTTACCTTATAGATACGGGGAATAGTGTTGTTAAGAACATGGAAGTACAGGTACATGTTTAATACTTGTTTTCAACTTTAAAGCTTCAGAGGCAAAGATGGTGAAATGTTTTTTCACATACTTCAGGAATATTGTTAGAAGGGGCCAGTCCTTGAAAAATGACATTATATTGAGAAAAGTGGAGGGCCAGAGAAAGAGAGGAAGACTCTCAATAATACAGACTGACACAGTGACTGTAACAACGGGCCTGAACATATCAGAGATGAAGAGGATGGTACAGGACAGGGCAAGGTTCAAGCCTGTTGTTCAGAGGGTCCCTATTAGTTGTAGTCAACTTGATGGCAGCTAACAACAACAATAAACAAAGTTTAAAGCAGAATTTCTAGGTCACTATGATACTTCTAGTTTACATTTTGAGGAAGCTCCAAGTGGTTTTCTACAGAGATTGTATCATTTTACATTCTCACCAGCAGTACACGAAGGCTTTCATCATCAACAAGTCTTTTCCATTTTTCTGAGTGTAGTCATGGGGAGCTCTGGTGATGCAGTCCGTAGGGAGCTGCACTAACGCAATTGTGGCACCTCTCTGGTGGAGAAAGATGGGCAATCTCCTCCTGTGATATTTACAGTCTCTGAAAACCCACTGGCGGGTCAGCTCTAAGTCACTGCTGACTTGATAGCAGTAAGTTAGTTAGTGGGGGTGAACTAGTACTCCCATCATTTTGACTTACATCTTCCAAATGACTAATTATCAACATTTGCATTATGCAGATGACACAATCATGCTTGCTGAAAGTGAAGAACTAAAGCACCTGCTGCAGAAGATAAAAAAACCACAGCTTTCAAGATGAATTACATCTCAACATCAAGAAAACCAAGTCTTCACCACTGAATCAATAGGCAAAATCATGATAGATGGAAAAAGGACTGAGGTTGTCAATAATTTCATCTTAGTTGGCTCCGCAATCAATACCTTTGGTATCAGTAGTCAAGAAATCAAAAGACATATAAGATTCGGAAAATCTGCTATCATGAACCTCTCCCTAAGTTCCAAAGAAGCAACAGTGTCAGTTTTAAGACTAAGGTGCACTTGATCCAATCCATAGTCTTCACAATTACATGTTATGCATCTGAGTATTGGAAATTAATAAGGATGATAAATGAAGTCTTTAAGTTGGGGTGTTAAGAGAAGTATACTGAATATCCCATGGACTGTCAAAAGAACAAACAAATATGACTTGGAGAAAGTGCAACCAAGGTGCTCCTTAGAAGTAAGGTTGGTGAAACTTTGTCTCATATATTTTAGGCATGTGAAGGAAGAGCTAGTCCTTCAAAAAACACATGCTTGGTAAGGTGGAGGGTCATCAAAAAAGAGAAATGCCTTTAACAAGACGAACTGACACAGTGACTGTATTGCATGTTGGAGAGGATGAGAATGGCACAGGACAGAGCAGGGTACAGATCTGCTGTTTACAGAATCCTTATGGTTGACTTGACTGCATCTACCAACAACAAAAGACTAATGCTGGTAACATTTTTCCATGTATTTATTGGACATTTGTATATTCTTTGGCACATTTTTCTACTCGAGTCTCTCCTTCATTTAAAAAGAGAGTTGGATGTTGTTACTAAGTAAAAGAGTGCATCTATACATGGATTTCACCTGGTGGTATGCATAGGAATCAGACTGATTACATCTGCGGAAAGAACCGCTGAAGAAGCTCAATATCAGCTGTGAAAACTAGGCCAGGAGCTGATTGTGGAACAGACCACCAACTATTCATACGCAAGTTTAAGCTGAAGCTGAGGAAAATGAAACCAAATCCATGGGAACCAAAATAT
>NW_006399885.1:1715303-1718277 GCF_000299155.1 Elephantulus edwardii | reverse complement strand
TATATTACATTATCCATCTATAAGGATAGTAAACCCTTATCAAATATAATTTGCAAGTATTTCCTTCCATTCTCTAAGTTATCTTTTCACTTTCTTATAAATGTCTTTGCTACATAAGAGTTTTCAACTCTGAGAAAGTTCAGTTGTTTTTTTTTTCCCTCCTCATGCTTTTGGTGTCATGGCCAAATCACTAGAGACTGGACACTTGATGATGTATCCAAAGCAAGCAAGATAAGACTTTGCTATTGTCACTTCTAAGGGGCATCTGGTCACACATCCTCAAAGGACTTAGCCATTTCTTTGGCAGGCTAAGGCATAGTCTATGTTTTTTGCTAACAGTACAAGTCAAATGCATTAACTCTTCTTGCTCCTCTTTCCCTCTCTCCTGTAGTTTTGTAAGCATATGAGGTGACTGAAAAGACCATGGCCTTTTTCTCCGAAGAATCAAAGGCAAAGACTTAATTAGGCAAAGCCCTTTGTCCATTTTTTATATCAGTTATGTTAAATGGTTCATGTTTCATCCAAATTTACTGTTAATGATGGCTATGTTTTTATATATAAAGTGCTTACACTTAAAAAAAATAAATCTATGATTTGGGAGGAAAAAAAAAAAAGACCATGACTTGGATTAGGTGAACCTGTCATCAAAGTGACATCTTTGCCTTTAAAAACTTTAAAAAGGTCTTTTGCAGATCTGCTGGTGTAATAGGTCACTTGATTTCTTGACTGCTGCTTCCATGGACCTTGACTGATGATCCAACTAAACAAAGTCCTTGAGATTTTAAATTTCTTTGCCAATTAGTCTGATCTTATTTAGCAGTCTATTTGGATGGATTTTTGTTTTATGTTTAGACATAATCCATATTGAGGGACATATTATTTTACCTTCAATAGTAAGTCTTTAATATAAAGACAACACAAGCAAGGTTGTGTTGTCTATATATCTCAAATTTTTAATGAGTCTTTTCCCAATTCTCATGTCATATCCATACTTGTAGAGTCCAGCTTCCTCCCATATATCTTACAGTGGTGGTTTGTATGTTGCTGTGTTACTGGAAGCTACACTAGTAGTATTTCAAGTTCATCAGGGTTACTCATGGAGACAGGTTTCAGTGGAGCTTTTAGACTAAGAGACTAGGAAGAAGAAAGGCCTGGGTATGTATTCACAAAACCCAGTCAATAAAAGTATTTTGGATGGATAATACTTATCAAGTGGTTACTGTAATCACAAAAAGGGAAAGGAACGATGTCAGCTGAATGTGAAGGGACTGCAAGTCTTGTGTCTTACTGGTGCAAACGGGAAATGGTGCAGTCACTTTGACAGGCTGGCAGGGCCTTAAACAACAAACATAAGAGCATCGAGCATCACAGAGGTGACAGCTGTTTAAGATTGAGAATGTCCTAAATTTCCCCTGAATTTTTCACTTGGAAATGTTAATTTTCTGTCATGTGTGTTTCATTTCAATAAACCCCCCCCCCCATATGCTCAATGATTAGTTGTAAAAACAGAACTTACTAAATAATACAGGAATGAAAGGTTGGTTGCAGCAGCACTTTTCACTCTACTGTCCTTCTTTTCAAACATTTTTAAAGTTTGTACAGCCTAGAAATGAAATATTTGAAAGTTATTAACATTGAATATTAACGAATGGCATCCACTTCCCAAACAACGTGCCCATAGAAACTTTTTGAACTTTGATAAATGACGATAGTTACAGAAAGGCTTCAGGCCTTTTGTTCATAGCACCATTAAGAATCGTTCTTAACTTGATGGCAATCAACAACAACAATTAAGAATGTAAAAAGGCAGCACTTAGAATACTCCTTTGGAAAATATGTATTAAACATTTTATAGTAATCATTCATATTTAGAATTTACATACTCTGAAACATGCTTTGACAATACACAATTAACAAATTCTTCCAATTTACAGTAAATGCTAATAAGTTTTTATAATACAAAGCATACTATAAACCCCCAAAAATTTACTGTCAAATAGACTGGCTTTTACTATTAGACCTGGACTAAGTTATGGAATCTCTTGGAATTTGTTTTCTTGAAAAATAAAGATATTTACTGCTTTCTTGCAAAACTACTTTGAGGAGTAAACAAAATATATATTTCATACTTCATGTATAAATATATAGTCACATATTCTGACATACTTTGGACATGTTGCAAGGAGGTACCAGTCCTTGGAGAGGGACGTCATGCTTGGGAGGGTGGAGTGACAGCTCAGGAGAGGAAGACCCTCAATGAGATGGATTGATTTAGTGACTGGGGTAATCAGGGTAGGTGTGTTGGAGACAGTGAGGTTGGCACAGGATAGAGCAGGGTTTAGGGCTGTTGTACATAGGATCGCTATGAATTGCAGGCAACATGATGGCACATAGCAACAACAATAACTCTTAAGAGGTAATGGAATCTATCTACATCGTACCCATCCTCTCCAATTTCTATCTTCTTTCAGTGAGCTGACTCTCTTCTGGCCAAAAGCCAGTCAATCCTAGCAGGTCAATTCTGCATCTTCTCCCATCTCCAGATCCTCTTTGCTACAATACTAGGAATTAGGAGAATACAAACTTCTCCAAGTACCTTTACCTCTTTAGAAACAAAGTAACTTTACCTCAAATCTCTCTGTTGAGTTATATATTAATCAAAATGTCATTTGATTTCACTACCCAATACCAAACGCACTGCCTTTGTGTGGATTCTGACTCAGAACAACCCTACATCAGGTTTCCAATGCTTTCAAATCTTAAGAGAAATCGGAGATCCAAGATAGTGGCGGAGGCAGAGACAGCGTGGTGAGCTGTGGGAGCAGTGAACCACTTAAAGCAGGGCCATTATGGCCTTCCACAGACTTCGGCTTATTGATAATTGAACACTTAAACAGTTGATGACTGGCCCTCAGTGAAGATCGAGGCTCAACAACAGGAATTCAAGGATTCCCAAGGAGAAATGGGTGAGTCT
>NW_006399885.1:1699760-1713628 GCF_000299155.1 Elephantulus edwardii | reverse complement strand
GCATCCAATTCCCAAATCAATAAGACAGTTGGTTTAATTACCATTGGAAAATGCTTGTCATTCCTCTGTAGTATCTGGTCCCCTCTGGACCCTCATCATTTCCTTCACCTGCTCCCCCCACCGACCAAGCTGTGCAGCTCTGCAACTGCATCCTGGCCTATCCTCACCCTTCTGCCCCCAACCCTCACCTCCCTGTACCCCCAATATGTTTTTCCCAATAAAAAACAAAACAAAAATCTTAACAGAAATCGAATGCCTATCTGTCCCATGGAGCAGCTGGTGGGTTAAAAACATTCTGGATAGCAGTTCAACATGTAACCCACAACAGCACCAGGGCTATGAGTACAGATATTAAAATCCACTATTTTGGGGGAGCTCTGGTGGCCTGGTGGTAAGAAACTGTGCTGCAATCCCAAAGGCATGCGGTTTGAGGCTACCCACTACACTACAGGAGAAGGAAGGATGAACAATATCCTCCTGTGTCATTAACTGCCTCTGAAAACCTGCTGGAGAGTCAGCTGACAGTCCGTTCTGATTCTATGGTACACAACAACAACAACATTTTAATATTTAAGTAGGCTTGTAATGAAAAAAAATGATTTTTCCTTCAACTTTGGCTAAAATAAAAGCCAATAATTACACTCATCAAAAAGTCAGACTTAATAATTTTTAAAAAGATGTTAAAAATAGCAGTGGAGACAGCATAGAGAGGTAATAATGCTGGACCAGATATTGTTTCTTATTTCAAAGTCATAAAAATATAAACTAAACAGAAAACATCCACGATTCCTTGTTTACAAAATATAGGAGCTGGATGTAATGATCTCATCTTCCATCCCATTTTACATCCATTTCGATCTTTTCTTTCTTCCCTGTCTATAATGAACACATTAGTATCACACTGGGAAAATCTGATGTCAAGAACCTTTCCAAAGTGCTAAAGAGCAACAGCGACAGTTTAATGACTAAGATGTATCTGATTCAAGCCATGGCCTTTTCAACTACTTCCTATGAGTAAGGATGACAGAAGAATTGATGCTTTTGAATTGTGGTGTTGGAGAAGAATATTAAACATTGTATAGACTGCCAAAAGAACAAACAAATCTGTCTTGGAAGAGGTCTAGTCAGAATGTTGTTCCTTAGAAGTAAAGATGGTGAAACTTATTCTCATGTACTTTGGAGATGTTTTCAGAATTGGACAAGCCCTTGGAAAAACATCATGCTGGGAAGGGCAGATGGGCAGAGAAACAGAGGAAGACACTCAATGAGACGGACTGACTCAGTGACTGTAACAATGGACCTGAGCACTTCCAAGAAGAGGATGGGTACGGTAGAGCAAGCTTCAGATCTGTTGTTCACAGGGTCACTACGAGTCAAGGTCAACTTGATGGCACCTAACAACATTATCTCAAATAGGGCTAACAGTATAATCCTTTATACCAAGTAGGCATATTAGTAAAATATTTAAATGTAAGAATATTTTTAGAAACGAAGTAAGAAAAATGTCAACATTTCTTCACAGTATGACTGTCAAATTTTCATACTGACTGAAAACAAATATCGCAAAGCTTATGTACTGTTACATCTCTAAGAATTAAGCATTTCTTATATATATTTCAGAAGTTTGAAAATATTAAAGCTATTAAACATATTTTGTGGTAAAAAGGACAAACTATTATAAAATTGGCCCCAAATTTATCTAATATTTATTTTTAAATATAAATTAACCCATTTATTACAGGCTAGATGCTTCAAATGGGGGACCTTCTACTGGTCCTTCAGTTCCTTCAGTCTTCTGATAGCTGACTTCACTGTGATGGCCGAGGTGGTGTGATAGGTCCAGGAGCCACCAGCTACAGTCTTCATGCAAGAACCACACTGCCAGATGCCCACATCTCGGCTCTTCATTTTGGTTTTACCACAGAAGGAGCAAGTGTATTTGGTATGCTGGCTGACTTCAATTTTTTTTACCATCTTCCTGAGCGAGGCATCATAACAGGTCCCATAATTACTGATGATGCCGACTTTTGCGGTGTGTTTGGCCATTTTGCCACACCAGCATCAAACCCAATTTATCTAATATTTGAAAGGGAAGGCTATTGTATGATGTAGGGTTGAGTAACGGCATGAGATCAGTAAACCTGGGTTCAAATCTCCACTGTAATTTGAGTAGTAAAATTATCTGATACCAAGTGAAATAACTCTACAAAATTAATTTGTAATTGTTACCCTAAGGTTGGCTGACTCCCTCCTTATGTTACTTTTTTTAAGGAAAAAAAATATGAAAATTTTAGTACTAAAAATATGATAGCTAAAATTAAGAATATAAAATATGGTATAACAGTTGATTAGATACAGTTGAAGAGGGAATGGGCAATGGGAAGAAATGTCAGTAGTAAAACGACTTGGCAGGCCTGAGATATTTCTAGCACAGCAGGAATCATGGAATAAGTTTCCTTTAAGATACATTTATGGAATAGAAAATATTTCTTGGTGTTTCCTGTTCCTGCTTCCCTGCTGCATCCAAACAAAAATTCTGGTTTCACTTTGATTCTGGCTGTCAGCTCCTCCTACTGTCCAGGGACTCCTGGATAGTTCCATGTCTGCATGCTGTGCAGGGCTGACCCAGAATGAGGTCTTCAAGTGAAATACCACTAAGCGTCTTTATTCAATTTTGTCACTGGTAAAAGATTCTAAGAGACTATTTTCCATATATGCTGGTTATAAAATGTGTAAATTAATTTTTTTTTAATTTTGTGTGCGTGTACCATCAAATCAGATCTGACTGGTACAGGAGGATATTGCGCCTCCTTCTCCGGCAGAGCGTCTGGTGGATTCGAACCGTGTTCCTCTGGGATTGCAGTGCAGCTTCTTGCCACTAGGCCACCAGAGCTCCCCTGTAAATTAATTTTACATTAAAGAGTTTTTAATGATATCAAAGACAATAATTTGATTTTTTTAAGGCAGGAATTTATAATTCCACAAGGTAAATTCTGGAAGAAAAATTTCCAACATTATACTTTCACTATTAAGATTTTTTTGTTTCCTGAAAATGTCTTCAATAATAAAATGGCCAAGAAGTGCCTTGAACTTACCTCAAAAGTCACTGCCACCTTTACTGTTCATTCTGTAGAAGCTATTTATCTCATTGGTTAGATTATCTATACAATGTGCATAGCTAAGCTTTATAAGACATACTTCATTTTGAATAAGAATTGAAATATTTTTATCTTCACTTTTAGATTGTGACACAATAATCACTTGTTACTTAAAACACTCTAAGACATTTGAACAGGTATAACATATTTCTTAAGCTCTCTTAGATAAAGTACAGAAGGAAAAGAAACTTATTAAGATGCATGGTATTCATGCAGCTACAGGTCTGATCCAATGCATAGATGACCCCCTAGTGAGTTTCTAGTGTGTCTAGAGGCTGTAAATTGTACAGTAGTGTGAAATACAGTGTATATGAATTTTGTGGGCAAACCAACATAAAATGATAAAATAAATAGAACTTGGAAACAGGAAAATAAATTAAAAAAAGAGTTAGTAGCCCATCTCTCTCCTGAAGAGCTGCTGTTGGTGGTTTCAAAGTGTCAGAGGGGCACTGACTTTTGGGTCAGCAGCACAGCTCACTACAGACTATGCCACTGGACCTCTCATGACATCTATTAAGCAGAATATAAAAATTATGCAGACATAACCATTGCTATAGCAGTTTATATAATTTCTTTTAAGAATAGTACTTTATCTTATAGCCAAGGATGTGTTGAAGTTTTAAGTTTTTATGTTTACTCTTTTGTGTCTTATCAATAACTTTTAGACTATTTAACATCAAATATATTCTATCCCCAAATGGTTACTATGGAGCTAAAAATAAGTAAAATTCCATGAAATACAAAAGAATTACTTAAAAGAATTATCACAGATAATTAGCAACATAAAATAAACCTTAAGAAACATTTCCAGCCAAAAACAAAATATGCATGGTTGAATGGAAAACTAATTTGCTCTGTAAACTTCCACATAAACCACAATAAAAAAGAGGAAGAAAGAAAAAAGGTAGTCAGACTGAAAAGACATTTTACATGCTACTTCTAAACTATAAACTACACAAAGCAGGCTAGAAAACTACTCTAATAAAAGGAACACTCACGGGTATTTTTGTTTAGATTTTTGTTTTCTTGAATAGGCAATTTTCAAAATTGTTCTTCATATGTCCAATATATTAATTTTTGAAACTATAGTATTATAAATATACTTATTTATAGATGTAACTTATGACAATTTGATGTCAATACTTAATTTTAGTCATATTGACAAACCACATAACGATAAAAAACAGTGTTAGGTTTTTCCCTCTTTCAAATCATAAGAAAATTAGAAACATTCTCCATTTTTGTTTTCTTCCGTTGCTAATGCCACCTAGGCTTCAATTTTGTCCCGAGACCAAATGTCTTCACTTCATCAGCCTTCAGCTTTTGGTACAGTTCTTTCTACCACAAAAACAACTACAAAATGATATCATTATCACAAATAACTTGAAGATTTCAACATCTTTTCTTAAAAGGTCTTCATCAAATGATCAATCCAATTCTTTTTAACCTAACAGTGTTCCTTTCATGTAAAATTCAATCATACCCACCTCATCATACTTACAATATACAAACAAATGACAAAGTGAAAGCAGCCAGAGTGAAAAAAAAAGCACAGACATAATGTTTTAAAAATATCAGTACACTGGCATGAAAAACTTGAAAACGCAAATGGACTAGGATATATTCTCAATGAGATCAGCTAGTAAAACAGCAAACAAGATTTTATTTAAAGGCATTTTAGTAAGGAATATATCCTTTATTTATTGGTGAAAATGAGTTTTAAAGCATACATGGTAAAGCACTGGGAAATCTTTCTAAATAGTATTTCATAAAATGACAAAGAAAATGGACAAACATGCTTTTCTTTGTATTGTTATGTATAACAACACTTCCCTCTCTCAAAATGTTGAGATAACAGAAAATGTTGAGACACACATAAAACGTTTTCTTGTTTACATATTACTTTAACAAGTTAATGGAGACTAATCTGTCTCACTCTACTTCCAATATAAAGTATTACATCAGAGTGAGAGGGTTATTAATGAGGTTTTTAATGACCAATGGTGTGGAAATCATAAAATAGTTTTAAGAAAAGTATAAATGTTAAATGCTATTAAATACACTGCATTCAATATGTAATGGGCACACTCACTAACAAGCAATGCATTGATCTTGTCATATAATTATTATATGAATCCCTGACTCTACTCTCATATTCTATGAGTAGATGGTATTTTCCTCAAATCCCTTTAAAAAGGTTAGTCCTTTCTGTTGTCTGTCTTTTTCATTTTTGCTTTACTGACTATGTAAAGGCATTGGCTGTGTGTCTTTTGTCTTTCATACAAGATGACAGTCTAGGAGGGAAAACTGAAAACAGAGGTTTGGAATAGGACTCAGGTCAACGTCATGGCTTTCTCTAGTCCTTGCTCTCTGGGTCTAAATGCTGAGATGTTCCATCTAGTTGCAGGCACATAGAGCACTCACTAGTGGCTTTATAAACCTGGGTGTTAAGTTTTATCCTGGTTCTTGTATTTAAGATTTTTAAGTCATTTGATTGCATCTAAACCATACCTTGGGGAAAGGTCACTTGACATAGCTGATGGAAGGAATAGTAGCACTTGTTTCATACCCACCCCAGCCAGCATGGTAGCAGTGTTAACCAGTTAGAAATCCCTCAGAGCTTAGAAGTTGTGTTTAGCTATGAGACTCTTTTACTCTCAATACAGTATTAATGGGTAAATAAAAAATATGGTATCTACAAGTTGGCATTCTTCCTAATGTAGCAGTAACAAGTACATAAAATACATAAAACCCAACAGGGAAGTTGCTCTGGGGAAAACAGTAGATGGAAGCAATCAGGCCCTGGCCTTCCTTGCTCCTTATGTGTAATCTAAAGAATCTGAGAGCTTCAGTTCACTTCTGGACAAAAATGTGGTTTAGTAACAAGGGTTCATGTGGCTATTATTTATATATGAAAAATAAGCATACAAAAATGAAAATATCCCCCTGCTTCCAGCCTCTACCACCCGACAGGGGACAGGGGGATTAATCATCGGGTTGTACAATTTGTTGGGTGGGGAGATGAAAGAAATTGAAAGAATTTGTGTTTGAATGTTTTAAAAATCTAGTAGAAAATGAAAAAATAAAAATGAAAATGTTATATTGATGCAAATTATGTTAATACAATACAGATAAAAATATTAACCCCTGAACATGACTTTAGAAAGGAAGTTCCTGATTTTATTACTTTGATCAATTAACTTATGAAATTACATATAAGATATATTATTAAAAAACCTACTGTGTTGAAATTTATTTTTAAAACTTACTTGGTTAAAATCCTTTTGTCTCAAGTATGTAATTGCTTTATTTATTTCCAGATCATTTGCTAATTCTACGTACTGAGAAGCTTTCACAACTTCAACACACCTATAATGCAAAGGATAAAAAAGGTTATTTTATTTTAATATAGTTACATTGCTGATTTTCTTATATTATGATTTATCAAAGATTTTTTGAAGTGCACCTACTACCATAGACCACCACCTGCCTGGCCATCACCGTGTCTTTCCAAAACAGATTATTTTTCCTTACTTAAAAAAATATTTTTTTTAAAAAAAAAATCTGGTTTTAAAAGGTAAAACATAATATTGTCTTTGCAATCTATTTGTTAAATTTTTTTGTTTTTTTAAAAATTAATCAATTAATTTATTTTTCATTTCAATGAACATTTACAGAGATTTTGGAATTCCATTCATTCATTGTTGCAGCCCTCTCTCTGCCCACCCCGCCTCCACCTTAAATTTCTTTTATTGTCTACTCATGTAGGCACTGTGCAGTATGTTTTCTTCCTCCTTTGTCCTTTTGTTGTTGATTTCTAATTTTGTAGCACTGTGGTCTGAGAATATGGTTTGTATTATATCTGTGTTTTTTAATTACTGAGGCTTTCTTTGTGATGTAAAATAAAATCTATTCAGCAGAAAGTTCCGTGTGCACTGGAGAATGTCTTTGTAATACAGCAGTTGTTTTTTAGGTGAAATATTGAGTAATATTATGACTGCCTCAAAATGATTTTGGTTTGACTGAGATTTTCCAGTACAGAAAAATTTTAACTTACCAGAGCTATTTGCCACATCAGACTTTAGATCAAGCCAAACTTGGTAACCTAATTACCCTTGCCTGTAGACAGGCTGTGATTTTAAATAGATATAACGCTACTGCAGAGTGGTTGCTTTGCTTAGAAGATGAAGTGTAAACAGCCACTATGAAAATATGCCATCTATTTTAAAAGACCAACTGCTTTCAGATTTTGGGATATATGGTGATAAAATTAACAAGGCACCTACACAGAAGACAGAACTCAGCCTTTTCCCGAGATTCCTTTTTTACATATTGTTTAACCCCAGCTCAATATCTTTTTTGTCATCCATGATAAGTGTTTATCATTATCTTCAGCAAAGACTACGTTATTAGATGCTGTTGAGTTGACTACAATTCATAGCAACCCTCTGAGCAACTGATTGAAACCTTTCCCTGTCCTGTGACAGTTTCACAGTCTCCTTCATACTTGAGCCCACTGACACTCATTGTCAGTCCATCTCATTAAAGGTCTTCCTCTTTCTCTGACCTTCCACCTTTCCCAGCATATCTTTTTCCAAGGACTGGTAACCTGCCCAAAGTATGTGAGACAAAGTGCCACGACTCTTGCCTCTAAGGAAAACTCTGGTTTCATTTCCTCCAAACCAGAGATCAGTTTCCAAAGAGTGTAGTGATCTTAAAGTACTGCTTATAATGATTGCTAAAATTTACACAAGATTTTTGTTACAACTTCAAATATGTTGTTGTTGTTATGTGCCGTCGAGTTGCCTGTGACTCATAGCAACCCTATGTACAACAGCTCTAAACTCCGCTCTGTCCTGTGCCAATCGCACTGTCTCCGACACTCCCATCCCAATTATCCGATGAATGAATCAATCCACCTCATAGAGGGCCTTCCTCTCCTGCGCCGTCCCTCCACCCTCCCAAGCATGATGTCCCTCTCTAAGGACAGGTTTCTCCTCACAACATGTCCAAAGTAAGTTAGACAGAGCCTCAGAATCCTTGCCTCCAAGGAGCCACCCAGTTTAACCCTCTCCAGGACAAATCTGTTTGTTCTCCTAGCAGTCCATGGTATTCTCAATACTCTTCTCCAGCACCACAGCTCAAAGGCATCAATTCTCCTTCTATCCTCCTTGGTCACTGTCCAACTCTCTGATGCATAACAGGTGATTGCGAAGACCATGGCCTGTATCAGACGCACTTTAGTCTCCAAAGAGATACTGTTGCTCTTCAGCACTTTGGAGAGGTCCCTAACAGCAGACTTTCCCATGGCAATGCGCCTTTTAATTTCCTGGCTGCTGGTGCCAAGACTGTTGACCATGGAGCCGAGCAAACTAAAGCTGTGCACAATCTCAATCTCTTCACCATCCATCCTGATGCTGCCAATTGGTCCAGTGGTTAGAATCTTTGTCTTCTTGACATTGAGCCTCAATCCATATTGTAGGCTGCAGTCCTTGACACTCTGCAGCAGGCGCTTCAGGTCCTCCTCAGTTTCAGCAAGCAGGGTTGTGTCATCCACATAACGCAGAGTGTTGATAATTATCCACCAATCTTGACCCCACATTTCTCCTCATAGAGCCCAGCCTCCCAGATAATCTGTTCTGCATATAGGTTGAAAAGGTATGGAAGCTTCATATATAAGTTATTAGATGGAGGGCTGGTGAAAGGGAGATAGATGTGAAGGGAGGGGGTAGAAGTGGATGGATATCCTGTGGGATCTTGAAGCAGGAAATAAGTGCGTAAAGGTGCATGTGTGAAAGGCAGGGACAACACTGACACTAAAGTTAACTCCGCAATAAGGGATATACCTTTAACTTGCTGGTCTGTCTAATACTTCTCTAAATCTGAACATTCACATTGAGACAGACTAGGAAGAAGGATTGGCCATCCACTTCTGAAATAGCAAGCCTCTGAAAACCCTATGAAAAACTTCAAATATAATAAACATTATTTCCTTATGCACTAAAAATGAAGGGGTCCTTTTCTCTAGATTGAAGTTTTTCAACAAAATTTCTAGTAAATTTGAGAAAGAACCTATGTATCTATATCTATATTTATATCTATATGAAATTTTCTCGAAACCATTTTATCAGTAATTATAGTATATGTTTTAAATGAATGTTATTTATACATACATAAAAGTACATGAAAAACTATATACACACACAAAATTATGTAATAAATATGCTGCTGTGTGCTGTTGAGTCAGAAGTGACCCATAGTTGACCAACCCTCTAATTTAGAGTTTTCAGAGGCAGTGAATAGCACAGAAAATTGCCCATCCTTCTTCAGAGTAGCTAGTGGATTCAAACATGTGCCTTTGGGATGGCAGTGCAGTTTCATACCACCAGAGCTTCCATATACACATATACAAATAAAAATATGTTCATACATAACATGTACAGGGGTGTGTGTGTGTGTGTGTGTGTGTGTGTGTGTGTGTGTATAAAATTCATGACAGTGCTATTTACAATACCACCAAAGCTCCTAATAGGGGTTAAAAACATACTTTACATATAGGAAAACATTCACAGTATAATATTGTATTATTCTTTTTCCAAGTGTGTTTTATTCATTGCAGATGATTAAAGAACAAACTTTTTTAAAAACCAAACCATCTGTTTGGCTTCTGGAGAATGGTTAGGACTTAAAATTAAACAAAAAATATTTAAACTAAATTGCTTTATTTCAGTTCTGTTTAGATAAATTTTCAAATGATATTTTCCCCAAGAAATAAGCCAAAATCCCATGGCCATCAAGTTGATTCCAAGTCACAGCCATCCTCCATCAGTTTCCTGCGTCAAAAATCTGAACAGCAGCGGACTTTCCGCCTTTCCTCCTTGGATCGAGCACCTGGTGGGCCTAAGTCTTCTATATCATGCAGATCTATAGGCAGTTACATGCTTGTATTTTAAGAGTTCAATAAAAGGGGAGTAGTTTTGATGTCAAAGACTAGAATTTTTATTTTTTCATATCTACCTTTCTTATATGGATTTAAGTTTTTTACAAATCTAAACACAAAATTCTGAAATTCACATATCTGCAGAGTATTACAAAATTTATCAAAAAGAAAACATAAGTCATGTATGAGACCAGGATTAGACTACTAGTTAGCAAAAACGAGACTTAGTGGGAAAATGCCTTTAAAGTTCTAAAAGAAAATAATTTATAATCTAGAACTTCCAACTTTATTATGTTTGCTCAATCAAGAATAAGACCAGAATAAAATTTCCAACTTTATTTGGAAAGAGACACCAAATAAAGCTCTACTGAAAAAGAAAAACAAAACAGAAGGGATCACTCTTCCTGATCTCAACACCTTCTCTGTAACCATGGTATGGGTACAGCAGTAGATACAATGACCAATGCGTCAAGACAATGAGTCAAGAACCCAGAAATCAACCAAATTACCTACAGTCAATGAATATTTGACAAGGACACAAAATCCATTAAGTAGGGAAACAACAGTCTCTTCTAAAAATGTTACTGGCAAAATCAGGTATCTGTCGGCAGAAAACCAGTAAGATTCACATTTCACACCATCCACAAAACCCAACTCAAGGCAGATTAGAGAAGGAAGAGTAAACTAGAAAACTATAAAGATCATCAGAGAAAAAGAAGAAACAAACTGAGAAGCCCTAATAAGTGGCATGAATAGCCTTTCAACATAACCAAGAAATCATAACCAGGAAAGGATAAAATAAATGAATGGTACCTTTTACAAATCAAATCCTGTGTGCATAAAAAAATTCTCCAACACTCAGGCAGATCAAGGAATCAGGAAGTGTGATACCTCCTGCTTTGTTTTTCTTCTTCAGTAGAGCTTTGCTTATTTGGGGTCTCTTTCCAAATAAAGTTGGAAATTCCATTCTGGGCTCCTTCTACAATAACTCAGTCTCATAAAGACAAATACTATATAAGATCTTTACTGTAGAAATAGATAACTAATAAAATGTGTATGAGGATACAAGGTGGGGAGGGTAAAAGCAGAGGGGTGAGGATAGGCAGGAGGATATCATATGTTCATATGTTCACACAAATTAATGGGTAGAGGAGGGATGGGTAAAGGAAATGGGAATGATCCGGTGGGGATCTGGAAAGACAGGACAATGATGGCCATAGTTCAATGTTGATTAACACTATCAAATATAATTAATGGAAATGATTGTATGAAACACAATGTGAATAAAGGATAGTGTGAGACACAATGTATATGAACTTTGTAAGCAAACCAATATAAAAGAAAAAATTATTGTATAGATATATAAAGAATTACATAAAAAAAACCCTCAAACTTCTCCAATAGTTAACAGAGACTAATGAATGACTGGGTAGGGTTAAGGAAAAGAGGGTATAGCAAAGTATTGATAAGACATTGTATTGTACTTAATAAGACAAAATTTATACAATTGATTGAATAAAAACCATTTTTTTAAAGAAAGAAAAGAGGCCTTAATGTAGGCTTTTGCAGACATACAGACTGACTTTAGGTAGCTAGTTCAGGATAAAATAATAATAATAACCTAGTTAAACAAGAAAAAGGAGCAGAGAGATGGAAACTCTAGGAAGGAGAACTCAAAGAGAAGCCTGAGCCTACAATAGAGGCAAAGAATGAGAGAAAAGAAAGCTAGCTAGCTAGAAAATAAAAAAAAAAACCAAACACACACAACAACAACCCACACCAAAAAGTCAAGGTCTATATATGAAGCCTTCATTACAAATTAAAACAAGTTTCTCAGCAACAAGTGCTGGTGAGGTTATGGAGAAACTGGAACCCTTATTCACTGTTGGTGGGAGTGTAAAATGGTGCAACCACTATGGAAGACTGTATGGCGCTTTCTCAAAAAGTTGCAAATAGAAACACCATTTGACCCAGCAATTCCACTACTGGGAATATACCCCAAAGAAACCATAACTGCTACCCAGGCAGATATATATGCACACCCATGTTTATCGTGGCTTTGTTCACAATAGCAAAGAGTTGGGAGCAACCTAAGTGCCCATCAACAAATGAATGGATAGAGAAGCTCTGGTATATTCACACAATGGAATACTACACTGCACTGAAAAACAAGGAACTCGTGCAATATTATTTAAAATGGGTAACGCTGGAGGACATTATGCTGAGTGAAATATTTCAGTCACAAAACGCCAAATACTGCATAGTGCCACTGCTATAGAACGGGACTGACATCAGCATTGGGGTGAGACTGGGAAAAATTGGACAGATTATGTATACTGCATTGAAACAGATGAGGGAGAGAACAGTTTAAAAGTGATAGATATATGATTGGGTATTATTGTTATGACAAAAGTCCAGAATGAAGGTTGCATAGTGGAATGTACTAGGGGTGGAGGGTGGGGAATTGTATACCAATGAAGGAATTTTTCTTTTACTTTTCAAAGAGAAGAGCAAACTGGGAGGGTGGGGTGGGCAGGGAGGAAAATGCAACAATGAATGAATGGAAATCCAAAATCTCTGTAAACATTCATTAAATTTAATAAAATAAAATTTAAAAGCAAAACAAAACAAAACCCAAATTAAAACAAGACACTGATATTCAAAATGAAAAATGAACTCCAAGGAATAGAGAGAACAAATAATAATCTGAACGATAATCTAGATTTAGTTGTTGTTGTTGTTGTTATGTGCTGTCGAGTTGCTTGTGAGTCATGTTGTTGTTGTTGGTAGGTGCCGTGGAGTCATAGACGACTCAGAGCGACCCTATGAATGAAAGGCCTGAGCACTGCTCATACACAGTTTCTGGAGGCAAGACATTTCGGAAGTGGATGCCATTCCTGCTTCTAGGCTTGTTTTAGTTGGGAAGCTCCAGCAAACACTGTCCACCAGGGTAAGCATTACCACATTTGGCACATCAGTGTCACAGTGTTCAGCATCACCGCACCCATGAGTTGTGATTCATAGCAACCCTATATACAACAGCTCTGAACACTGCTCTTATCCTGAGCCAACCTCACTGTTTCTGACACACTCCTATTACCCTAGTCACTGAATCAATCCATCCCATCCAGGGTCTTCCTCTCCTGCACTGTCCCTCCACCTTCCCAAGCTGAATGTCCTTCTCCAATGACTGGTCCCTCCTTACAACATGTCCAAAGTATGCCAGAATCATTGCTTCCAAGGAGCAGTTTGGTTTCACCCTCTCTAGGCTGAACCTTTTTTCTCCCAGCAGTCCAGGGTATATTCAATACTCTTCTCCAGCACCAGAACTCAAAGGTATCAATTCTCCTTCTACCATCCCTAGTCATTGTCCAGCTTTCTGATACACAGCCATATATTACTTTTACCAACATGAAAGCAATCAGAAAACAGGCTACCAAAACTCTTCTGTACTTTGGTTTTCTAACCATGTACATGCACCACGGATTGAAAAATTACAGTTTCATATATCTGTATGAAAGATCAAAGAAAAAGGTTCTTGAGGGGTAAACTTGGATTGAATCTATAATGAAGACTTTTTAAACACTTAAAGCCATTAAAAATTAAGATAAATTACTAAATATAAGAAAAAAACCTCAGCTTTCGGCTTTCGGCTCGAGGAGGCCTCGGTGCAAGTTTCTTCGGTTGTCCCGCATCCGGGTTCATCCGACACCAGCCGCCTCCGCCATGCCGCCCAAGTTCGACCCCAACGAGATTAAAGTCGTGTACCT
>NW_006399885.1:1692594-1699435 GCF_000299155.1 Elephantulus edwardii | reverse complement strand
GGGAACTGCCCAATCTGTGGGCTGCAATGCTGATGGCCGTCACCCTCATGACATCATAGAAGACATCAACAGTGGTGCTGTGGAATGCCCAGCTAAGGAACTACAGATGAAAATATTTCAATAAACGATTATTTGTTAACAAAAAAAAAAAAACCCCAAAAAAAGAAAAACCTCAGAGACTAAATGGCCACCTAAAAGGAGATTCCCACACTGGTGGCGTACTTACTTATGCTCACACAAAATCTGTACCTAGACCAAGAAGCTGTTGTCTGAACAGAGCAAGTGAACATGGTTTAAAATCAAGAAAGATGTGCATCAAGGTGTACTCTATTCTCTATCCTATTCAATCTCTATGCTGAGCAAATAATTGTTGTTGTTGTTTTGTGCCATCGAGTTGAGTATTAACTCATAGTGACCCTATGAACAACTAATCTGAATCCTGTCCTTATCCTCAGTCTCTTCACATACTCAACACCATTGCTGCAGTCACTGTGTCAGCACACCTCGTCAAAGGCCTTCCTCTCTTGAGGTCCCACTCCAAGAAATAATCTCTTCTAGCTGAACTCTATGAAGAAGAATAGGGTATCAGGATTGGAAGAAACTCATCAACAACCTGTGTTATGCAAATGACACAATCTTGCTTGCTGAAAGTGAAGACTTAAAACACTTGCTGAAGATCAAACACTATAGTACTATATGGATTGCAGCTCAGCATCAATAAGACAAAAATCTCATCATTTGAGCAATATGCAACATCATGACAGATGGAGAAAAGATTAAAATTGTCAACAGTTTCTTATTACTTGAATCCACAATCAACACCTTTGGTACCAGCAGTTAGTTCAGGAGATATAGTGCACTGGCAAGTCTACAGCCAGGGACCTCTCCAACTAATGAGCAACAAACAATGATGTCAATGTAAAGACTAAGGTGCACCTGATTCAGGCCATGGTCTTTTCCATCACTTCCATCTGAGAGCTGGACAATGAATAAGGATGACAGAATGCTCCATGGAGACAAAGATGACAAAGCTTAGTCTCACATACTTTGGGAATTTTGCTAAGACAGGTTACTTCTTGGAGAAGGACATCATGTTTGGAAAGGTGGTAGACTGGCAAAAGAGAGGAAGATCTTCAACCAGACGGACTGACACAGTTACTGCTGCAATGGACATCAGGAAGTGTAAGGATGGCACAGGATAGGAAAAGGTTCAGATCTGTTGTTTACAGGGTCGCTATGGGTTGAACTTGACAGCATCTACCAAAAACAACATACTGGTGGAAGCACAAACCAAAAGCAATCACTCATTCAACAAGTGACCCAAGTAAAAAACTTCCCGCTCCCATATAGGAAATGCAGCTTAAGAGAGGCCAACAAACACTGCTTAATGCCACTGTTATAAAACAGGACTGACATTGGGGTTAAAAAAAAATCTAAGAAAGAAAAAAATCAAACAATACATACTGCATTGAAACAGGTGGAGAGAATTGTTTGAAAGGAATATATGATTAGGTATTATTTTCATGACAAGAGTCCAGAATGAGAGCCTTGTGGGGGAGTGGGCTGGGGAGGGGGATTGTATAATAATGAAAGTTTTTTGGTTTTTTTACTTTCAGAGAGAAAAACCAACATAAAGTAGAGGTGGGCTGGGAGGAAAATGTGCAACAATGAGCGAATATAAATCCAAAGTCTCTATAAACTTTCATTAAAATTTCAATTAAAAAAAAGGCCAGTAGCCTCACTATTAGAGTTAGTTCTAGCAAAAAGCTTAAGGGAGGAGAAGGAGAAAATGAATTAAGGTTGAAATTTATATAATGAAAGCACTTAATTATCTTAATTATCCTTACAGCAAATGGTAAGTTATTTGCCAGAAGAATGTCATTAATGAGATGAAATAAGTAAAGAGACATATCAGAATTTTACAAGTGTCCATATTAGTTTTAACAAGGCTGCTTGATATGTACAAACCAATTATTTTCAATTATTCACTTTTCTAATATCAAGTCAATAAAGTATAGGTTATGAAAAGAAAACAACAGGTCTAGTTGTATTTAATTTCTCTCTTACCAATCATAACCGACAGCAAAAGTTGTTTCAATTACAGGAGCAATGAGTTTGGCAGCTGTCATGATGTATTTTTCAGCCATGGCTTTCCTATATCAAACAAACAAGTTACATTTAGAAACACTGCATGAAATTAGTATCTTTTTTTATTTCTTAAAATTTAAATGTAAGCACTCTCTATGCTAGGTCAGGAAAGACAGTTATGCTCAAAACCAGTTAGAAAGCCAGGTTAAAGACCATGATGACTAGTCAACACAACTAAAAATTGATGGGTCAGCAGTGCTCTTTTCCTCCCCCAAGATACCTTCTGACAGACTGAAGCACATAACACTGGAGAGACAAACACTCCACAAAAGAAGTTACATAACCTAAACTCTCTGTGAAAGTAAAGTGTGAAAACAGTCATTGAAAAAAAAAATAGTTTATGGTGAATTATTATTGTTAGGTGCCTTCAAGTCAATCTCAACTAAGAGCAACTGCATGAACAACAGGTCTGAATCTTCCTCAAGCTTGCACCATCCTCATGATCTCCATCATGCTCAAGCCCAAATGTGTTAATCTGGATGAGGCTCTTCCTCTCTTTCACCGACCCTCCACCTTTTACATCATGATGTCTTTTTCTAAGGACTGGACCCTCCTGACAACAGGCCCAAAGTATGAGATGAAGTTTCACCACCCTTGCTTCTAATGAGCACTCTGGTTGCACTTCGTCCAAAACAGATTTGTTAGTTCTTTTGGCCATCCATGAGACATTCAATATGCTTCACCAACATCACAGCTCAAAGGCATTGATTTGTCTTTGGTCATCCTTATTCACTGCCCAACTTTCTGATGCATAGGCAGCACATGAAAATAACGTCTCTTGAATCAGGTGCACTTCAGTTTTTAAACTGTTATCATTACTTTTTAGCACTTTGGGGAGGTCACTGACAGCAGTTCTTCCTCCCCCTCCAATGTAACACATATTTTGACTTCTTGACTGCTGCTATCATGTGTGTTGACTGTGAATCCAAGTAAAAGGAAACAGTTGACAACTTCAATATTTTCTCCATGTCATGATAGTGCCTACTGATCCAGAGGTGAGGAGTTTTGATTTCTTGAGTTGAGGTGCAATTGGTTCTTCTGAAGGCTATAGTCTTTGATCTTCTGCATTAAATGCTTCAAGTCTTCTTCATTTTCTGCAAGCAAGGTTGTGTCTTCTGTATAAACAGGTTGTTGATGAATCTTCCTCCAATCCTGATGCCACATTGTTGTTGTTCATATAATCCACCTTCTCAAATTATTTTCTCAGCAAGATATTAAGTCTTTAAACATTCCTGTTCATAATTTTTCTTTCTATTTAGAGATAAATGTAAATCCACAGCATTTGTAAAAAAGAACAGGTATCTCTTGTGCCATTTAACCAGTGTTAACATCTTACAAGACTGTAATACAGGATTACAATCAGGAAACGGACACTGATAAAGTCAAGATAGTAAATATTTTCATCAAAACAAGGACCAACCTCCAGGTGCCCTTTTATAGCTACCCCATTTACCTTCTATCACACCTTCCTGGAAACTACTGATGAGAACTACTAATCTGCTCCCTACTTCTAAAATTTTGCCATTTTAATAGGTAAACAAAGTATGTTTCTCTTGGGATTTTTTTTTGAAGGGGGCATGTATTTCCACTGGAGTTTCCTGATATCTTCTTCAACTCCAAAGTTGAGGTGTAAGAGAACTCATCGCCATGTGGTTGGATTCCAAGTTCCTTAGCCAGTCTGACTTCATTCCATATTCCTCTTAACTTTCTGTTATTTAAAATATCTAGAGTTTTTTACTGTTCCTAGAGACAGAAACAGAGAAAAGTGCATTTATAACATCTGTCCAGAAGCTTGTTGTTGTTGATTGCCTTCAAGTCCTGCCCGACTCATAGTGACTCTATGAACAAAAGGCTAAAGCCCCTGTACAACTATTGACATTTATCAAAGTTCATAAAGTTTCTGGAGGCATGTTATTTAGGAAGTGGATGCCACTCCTGCTAAACACTCTATATTATTTTTAACATTCATAATTTCTAAAGGTTAACGAACCTTCCTGCTGTGATGTATGCCTCCTATGTTGTTACTGTAAGCTGCTGTTGAGTTTATTCTGACACAGATTGTTGAGGAATGTTGGGGCAGAAAAGAGGGCCTCTGGCCAGGAAAGACTGCCTAGTGCAAGCCTCCCAATTGCCTTTAATATAGGGAAGGGAAAGGTCTCTTAATGTTTGGCCATACCAGCTTGAGAAAGCTCACCACCTGGGAAGATGGCTGCCTCATCTGTTGAGCTGGGAGTAGTCTGCATGAGGCTGAGTTTCTCCTATCTAATCCACATGTCCCACATCTGCAAGCCAACCCTAAACTGTCTTCCTGTTTACTTGCTCATATATAAGTGCGTTACAGGCCCCAGTAAAGTTGAGTTGGTTTGACTCTCTGAACGTCTCTAGGAGTGGTGTGTCTCTGTCGTGCTTACCCCCATCAGGGTGTTGTTGTTTGTTGCCGGCGAATGGACAGCTACAACGGAGAGCCTCATGTGTGAAGAGTAGCTCCATTGGGATTTTATGGCTGTGACTTTATGAAAAGCAGGCTAAAGGTACAGGGACACAAATTGCCAACTGTTGGGCTGGTAATGAAAACTTAACCATTTGTGGCATCCAGGGACCTCCACTCTGAATATATTTGCTGATAATAAATAGACACTTGACAGAGGCTCAGTTCTGTGCTGCAGGAGGGAATAACTTAAATCAGTAGAAAGACTTTTTTCTGAGAGCCGAAATTTAACTTAGGAGGCAGGACAAAAATACATAATTTTTGAAATAAAGATATTTGTAAGCGATGTCCCAATATTGGTCTGCACCAAGTGAGAAGGAAAAGTAAGTTTCACAGAAATAGGAATAATTTTTAAATAAAAATAATTAGGTGAATTAGCATGGGGATTGAGATTATTTTCAGGTAGAAAATTCAGTAATATATAGAAATGATGAAACACCTCTATTAAAAAACACATTGAACATATATTGAATATATTTCATGAGATAAAACTGTACATTTAACTTTCTTATAAAAACTAAAATGATATTAAATTTTCATTATTAAGTTGAATAATGAATATTATCCGATATATATTACCTCTCACGTTCCATTTGCCTTAGGTTATCATTTTTTATAGCTTCAATCACTAAGTTAGTATGAGGATCATCCTGGGAAAACAAAATGGGGGGACCTGAGTACTTTAGAAGCAAACAGTAAGAACTTGCATTCCTAATCAACCTCGACATTAACCCAGAATGTAGACAGAATGTACAGAATGGAGACTTAATAATGGTTTAAACTATCTTCCTAAAAAACAAAAACAACACCCACCAAAACTACATACATTTATGTCAGGTAGAAAGGAGCTCTGTGGCATAGTAGGTAAAATGTGGGCTTACTAAGGAGAGACTAAGAATTTGAACCCATCAGCTACTCCAGAAAAAAAAGGCAGGCAGTCTCCTCTAGTTAAGATGTGTTGTTATTATGGGCCATTAACACCAACTCATAGCTGACCCTCCAGAGGGTTTTCATAGGCTGTAAATCATCTGGAGAAGAATGTCCACCTTTCCTGAGTTGAGACTAACTCCATAGCAGTGGGTTTGATTTTATGCCATGTCAGGGGAAAAAATTCCCCTTATTCTTTCTAATTAACTATCTTTCTTTCCATTGAACTAACAGTTGATTCTGATCAACTGATGAAAAAAAATAAAACAGGCTGCAAAAAAAATACAAGCTGTGGCTGTGAGTACACATTTATAATCTTGAAATGAAAATTCAAGTATAAATTTTTTAGTCATCATCAATTGTTTTGTATGAGTCATATCTGCATGCCCTATGTGCAGATGATTTTTTTTTTCAACACATACTGTCTTATTATTAAAATAATACGAAAAAGGAAACATTTACTCAGTATTCATGTTCCAAGTGGAGCTCTGGTAGTTCAGTGATAAGAAAGTGCATTGCCAATGCAAATGTATGTGGTTGAAATCCACCAGCTACTCCTTGGAAGAAAGATGGGCAATCTCCTCCCTTGCAATTAACTGCCTCTGAAAAAATCACTCAAGGGTTACCTATGGGTTGGTTCTGACTCAATGATACACAATAACGACATGTTCCAAGTACTTTTTAAAGAACTTCACATGAATTAACAAATATTCTCACAACAGGGTAGCACAGTCTGTTATTAATAGTTGATTTTATAACAAAAACCTGAGGCACAAGAGATAGATTATACCAGATAGTCTGAGATCATAGCCCCCATTTCTTAACCACAATACTAAAATACATCACCAAAAAATCTATTAAGTTCAATAATATGAAATTAATGTACCATTTTGATCTATAAAAGTAAATCCACATAGTTTGCCTAAGTATGAAACAGTATGATTATATACCAGTAATATATGTGGAAAAATCTGTAAAATATTTAAAAAGCTTACCATCCAGGAATTGCGATATCTATTTTTTCCCCCAATTTATGTTCACATGTGGGTGTAAATACCTCTTTCATGTATTATTAATAATCCCCAAGGTCTTGGAAAATTGATGTCTAATAAGGGACCAATTGGTAGCATCAGGATGGATGGCGAAGAGATTGAGATTGTTCACAGCTTCAGTCTGCTTGGCTCCACGGTCAACACTCTTGGCACCAGCAGTCAGGAAATCAAAAAACGTATTGTGATGGGAAAGTCTGCTGTTAGGGACCTCTCTAAAGTACTCAAG
>NW_006399885.1:1681008-1688566 GCF_000299155.1 Elephantulus edwardii | reverse complement strand
GATTGGCACAGGACAGAGCGGAGTTTAGGGCTGTTGTACATAGGGTCGCTATGCGTCGCAGGCAACTCGATGGCACATAACAACAACATAACAACATGTTATATATACCCTCTGGTAAGAAATTGACTGAAATAGGGCACTAACAATGGTCTGATGAATTCTACAGTAAAAAATTACTCTAAAAATAGACATGTAAAGTTATTTAACTAAGACTTTTATTTTAGATTTCTTTGGCTGAAACTGTCCAGTACATTTCAGTAATTTCTTTAGTCTCATTTCAATAAACAACCAGAATTTAAATCTAATAAGTAAAATATATCAGTAATACCCGAAATACATTCATACAGGGCTGGTAAAAGCCTAAGAAGTCATCTTTTACATTTTTCTCACTTTTGGACACAGAAAGCCACAGATACCATGAGCTGACTATATATCACTCTTCTAACAATACTTACACTTGGTGCAATATACTTATCATCTTCATCAATTTCTAATGGAACAGCAATCAATTTTTGGAATGCCTTCTTCATTTTTTCACGGTCTCCAACAGCAAAATAACTAAGAATTAAGTTGAAGCCTGCCTTCAGATTTGGTGCCATACTCATTATGTGTTCAAATGAATTAATTGCATCTGAATACTGGCCAGTTTTAATAAATGTAACTCCAATATTCTGCATTATTTTAATCCTAAGGAAACAGAAACATAGGATTAGCTTTAAAAGTCTGAACTGTTTAGTTTGGCTTTCAAGGCTATCTCATAGTTTCTTCCTTTTCTACCTTGTTTTTTAAATAAAAGCCTCACCCTAAAATAAAATCTTGTACCCATTGACAGTCATTTGTCACTCCTAGCCCAAACAACCAGTATGTTTCTACGTAATGTGTCTAAGGATTTGCCTTCCTAGACATTGCAAATAAATGAAACATACAATATGTGGCCTTCTGTTTCCAACTTCTTTCACTCAGCATAGTGTTTTCAAGGCTTATCTATGGTATAGTATATATCAATAATGTATTCCTTTTTTATAACTAATTAAGGAGGGGAAGACCCTCAGTGAAATGGATTGACACAGTGACTGTAATGGTGGGTTTGAGCAGGTCAGACATGGCCAGGATGGCATACCATAGGGCAGGGTTCAGACCCATTGTTCATAGAGTTGCTATGAGTCTTAGTTGTTTCAATAGCACTTAGCAACAATAACATACAGGACATATAGACCACATTTTGGTTTTCCACCAGAGTCTCCCCAGGAGAATGGATGGGCAATCTCCTCCAGTGCAATTTACAGCCTCTGTAAATCTGCTGGAGGGCCAACTGTGAGTCAAATCTGATTCGATGGCACTAAGCTTGTGGAGCAAATGAACATTTGTGTTGTTTTCACTCTTGGCTATTAGGAATAATGCTACTATGAATATGTGCATATAAACCTTTTTAACAAGATTTCATTTCAGATACATATATACATACACACACATATATATGTGTGTGAGTGTATATAGATAGATAGATAGATAGATAGATAGATAGATAGATAGATAGATAGATAGATATAGATACAGATTGAACTCTGGTGGCCTCTCTCTCTTTCTATATATATCTAAGAGTAAAACTACCCATTAATATGGCAAATTATGTCTTTAACCTTTTTAAGAAACTCCCTATTTTCCCAAATGGCTGCACCTTATACTTCCAATATATAAAGGCTCCAGTTTCTCCACACTTGTTATTATCTGTATTTTCTGTTATAGACATTCTTGATCATACTTTGTTTCTAAGCACTGTTCAACATAATCTTTCTCTTTTAACACTTTGCCACAAATGACGGTAATATATATATTAAAAAATGTGTTTCTAAGTATGGTCGTCAATTTAAAAGTGTGCGGCAACTTGTTAACTGAATTAGTTTATTCTCTGATCAAATCATAAAGATTGTTGTCTCATGCTGCTTCCTTTATCTGGAATGTCCTTCCCTCCTTCCTTCTTTTCTTCCTTCCTCCCTTCCCTCCTTCCCTCCATCCTTCCTTCCTTCCAACTTAGATCATCAATCTCAAGTATACTTTCTTCACAAAGCTTTTCTTGACCATTCTAGTGCTCAACAATTATACCTGCAACTGAATTTTCTCAGTTATGAAATACTTAACATATGTTACCTAATAGCTCTCTTTTTTCCTAAAATGTCCAAATTCTTGACCTTGCCAGGGTTAAAAATACTTTGAGAGTATTCTACAGCTAAGTAATTATTGTTGATAATAAAGAAGTGTCCTGTATAACTTAAAACTTATGATTATGAAATATGGGATTTATGAATACATTAACTTTCAGAAAGGAAATGTATTTAGGGGGAAAATATGAATAAACCTTCTTTGCTCTCTAGTTAGCACTCGACCATAAGGTAAAGTTACTATTTCTGCTACTGACATATTGTAGAAACAAAATATTCCAGCTTTCGCCATTCTCTCTCATTCTTCTAAGATTCATAAGTAATTCCTTTCACTGTTTAACTTTCAAACTGTAACAAGGACATAAAGAACTTTAACTTTCTAGCCTTCTATACTAGAGTTCCATGTGTTGTAGAGGACTAATGCTTAGATTTAAAGCATTATTAGCCTCTAATATTCTGGTCTTAATAACCTGGAGAGTTACTTCTTACAGAGATCAACAAGCTTAGTTTTTTCTCTCAGTCACTGATTATGGCTTTTATTATAATAGAACATTGTACAAACATGTACAAGTAGTCACAAGGAAATACAAAACATTACAACTATATCATAAATTTGATACTTCTGATATTTAAACATATAAAAATGTTGACCCATTAACAATGGATCAGAATAGTTTGTTTTAAAACATATATGTACACAAAGACACAACACATTTTACAAAATGAGCATGGTATTAACTTACCTCATTTCTTTATGGACACTTGGAATTTGATCTAATGCCATCCGGTAGAATTTAATGGCTTTGGAATAGTTTCTCTGCTTTAAATAAATATTTCCCATATTCACTTTCAATCTCCCTGATTAAAAACACAGTAAGAATATAATATTCTAATTTTTCACTTTTTCTATACTATATCAGATAATATTATTACATATTCTTTTACACTTATTTTCAATTTACAAAGTTTCAGATACTATTTAAAATTCTAACTTTAAAACAGTTATACTCAAAGGGTGCACAGTGGAGTGGACTTAGGGGGAGAAATTGTATAACAATGAAAGAATTTTACTTTTCAAAGAGAAGAACAAACTTGGGAAGGGGTGGGCACGGAAAAAAGGGCAACAATGAATGAACAGAAATTCAAAGTCTGTAAATTTTCATTAAAATTAGTAATAATAATTAAAAAAATAAAAATCTGGGAAAAACCCCAACAGTTGCACTGTTTTCATACAGATGTACAGTATGCTGTGAGGAAGTAGAATTCAAGATAATGGGCTATGACCACAGATTGGAAAACAATTTATATTATAAAAGTGGAAGAAAAACACAAGACTTAAAAAATACAACACAGTGCAAGTTAATGTAACAATGACATGCATTTTAATGTGGTATCGAAGCAAATGACATTGTAATAAACCTTGCTACCAAAAAATTTGATCCTACTAGTCAAGAAATCAACAGACATATTTCACTAGGAAAATTGGCTGTCAAGAACATGCACCTAATTCAAGCCATGATTTTTTTTCCAATTACTTGCTATGCATCAGAAAGCTGGACAAGGAATAAGGATGACAGAAGAAGAATTGATGCCCTTGAATTGTGGTGTTGGAAAAGAGTACTGAATATCCCATAGATTGATTGTCAAGAGAACAAACAAATTATTAAGTCTTGGAGAGAGTGCAACGTGGGTGCTCTTTAGAGGCAAGGATGGTGAAACTTTGTCTCACATACTTTGGGCATGTTCTAGAGAGAATATGTCCTTGGAGAAGGACATCAGTGCTTATCAAGATGCAGAGTCAGCAAAAGAGAGGAAAATCCTCCACAAGATTTATTGACATAATAAGTGTAACAGTAAGTTTGAGTATATCAGAGATGGTGAGGATGGTACAGGATTGAGCAAGGTTCAGATCTGTTGTTCACAGAGTTGCTATGAATTGTATTTGACTCAACGACATCTACCAACAACAACAAACAAACAAACTACAGATACAAGTGCTATTGCTCCTTAGGCATAAATTTACTCCAGGAAAAGCAGAGCCTGTAAAGCCTGCTTTCTACAGGGTTTACCATGACTTATTCAACTTGTGATGACTATATATATTATATATATTTTGTATTAGGCAGTCAACAGTTATCTAAAACCAGATGTGGTGAAGCTCTTCTAAGACACATATGGGGTTAACCTGAGGGCATCTGGTTACTAGCTACTAATAGGCAGGATATCTTGTATCAAACCAAGTATTTGCAGTTGCATATATTTTCATATAAAATTTTATTATAAAGAAGTATAAAGTAAGGAGGCATAAATCAACATTACAAAAAAACTATTTTAAAAAAATACCCAAACTGATTCTGTACACATACCTGCATTGCTAAACATCTTATTTTTTACTATCACTTGATATGTGTTTAGTGCTTCGGCAAACATTTCATTGGCTGAATACTGACTGGCCAAGTTGAAAAGAACCTAAATGCAAGAACAAGAACAAAAACCAAGCAAGCACATAACCATTTTAAGCTTCCTTTATTTCTATACATTGAAATCTTATGACAGTTATCAGCTTATTGATTTGGAGATACCAAACAATCAGAAAATGAAGCACATAGAGAAATAGTTTGCATTCAAAAGGATGAGAACATTAAGGTAAGTCGTCCTCTAAATTTCACCTCTATTTTTTAGGTATTCTAACTTAGCTATAATTTACCATTCAAATCCCAAGAAGATTTATAGAAACTAAACGTGTATTGTTTCTATCTGCAGGTGATAAGAATAAACAAATTAGTCCACCAAATTCTCTTCACAAACATAAAAAATATAAATATCTTGTGGATATATGTTTTAAAAAATGAATTTTAATGGAAGATTTCAGAGACTTTGAATTTCCATTCATTCATAATTGTACTTTTCTCCCTGCCCAACCTCCCCTGCAGTTTACTCTTCTCTTTAAAAAGTAAAAGAAAAATTCTTTCATTGTTATACAATCCCTCCCCTCAGGTCCACTCCACTATGCAGCCTTTTGTTCTGGACTCCTATCATGGCAATAATACCTAATCAAATATCCCTTTTAAACAGTTCTTTCCCTCATTTGTTTCAATGCAGTATACATAATTTATTCCATCTTTCTCAATCTCCCCCCAACCCCGATTTTAGTACTGTTTTACTACAGTGGCACTATGCAGTATTTTTCCTTCTGTGACTGAGATATTTCACTCAGCATAATGTCCTCCAGGGTCACCCATTTTGTGTAATATTTCATGAGTTCCTTGTTTTTCAATGCAGCATACTATTCCATTGTGTGAATATACCACAGCTTCTCTATCCATTTGTTTACTGATGGGCACTGAGGTTCTTTCCAACTCTTTGCTATTGTGAACAAAGCCGCAATAAAACATGGGTGTGCATATATCTGCCTGGGTGGCAGTTATGGTTTCTTTAGGGTATATTCCCAGTAGTGGAATTGCTGGGTCAAATGGTATCTCTATTTCCAACTTTTAGAGAAAGCGCCATACAGCCTTCTATAGTGGTTGCAACATTTTCCACTTCCACCAACAGTGAATAAGGGTTCCAGTTTTTCCACAACCTCACCAGCATTTGTTGTTTGCTGTTCTGTTAAATTTTGCTATTCTTACTGGGGTGAGATGATATCTCATTGTTGTTTCGATTTGAATCTCTCTTAGAGCTAGGGATTTTGAAAATTTCTTCATGTGTTTGTTTAAACTTTAAATTATATAGGAGATGCATTTGTATAACATTTCTCTATGTACAAAACTCAATTTAAGTAATTAAGTTATAGTAAATTATGTTTCTAGAGGTAAAGAAATTATCATGATGGTATACACACCACCACCATCACCAACAAACTTTATCCTAATTTAAATATTCCATGGAATTTGAAAATACTACTTAAAAACTGTAAACATTTAAAAAATTGCTCTTTTTCAAGATATAAAATATTTATTTGTTTTAAAAGAAATAATACATTTTTATTTTCAAAACACATTAGTATTCAAAATTGTAAGCTATTTTAAGGACTGGTCCTCTTGTGGTCTCCAATGACATGGGGGAGGGGTGACAGAACTCGGGACCCAGGAATATGAAAGCACTAGTTCAAAAACTTAGCAGTAGCTACTGTGCCAAGTTCAAAGGCCCAAGTCAAATCCTAGACAGGTCCATGGATGTGTGGTAGGACACAGGCTCCAGTCTGGTGAAAGGATGGAAATGGCTTTTAGAAGACAACTGGGCAAAAGAGAATCTGGCATCTGCAGCGTCTGGTGGGAAACATAGGAAGATAAAAGAAAGGAACCCTCCTCCTGTACTACCTGCGGGCAAGGCAGTCGATCCTGGAAAAGAGCCGAAGTGAGTAGCAGCAACTTGGATTCCATAAGGCAGACAGTAGACCACAGGCTGGGCACATAGACTGAATGCTGGATCCAAGTCTGGAGACGAATTACTCTAATTTCTCTGCAGCTTATTTTCTGGCCCATAGAACTTCCTCATAAGTGGCTTTTTTCAAGCTCTCATAACTCAGGATGACTTTGTTAGTGATGGGGACAAGGCCCAAATCCTAAGCCCACAGTGCCACGCAACTATAACTTCTGGTACTGTGCTTAGGGCAACAGCATCTTCCCCCAGTTTCTGCAACATTCGAAACTCTACGACATCTCAAAGTTGGGGCCTTCCTGTAGTTCTCGATGGCCTTTCATTTGTTTCCTTGTATGGCGAGCCTTCTGTCTCAGATCTCAATCATAAGTGTCAGACAAGGGAGGGAAACAACCTCCAAACCTGTCATCATTGGGGCTTCTGGATTCTGACCAGAGAAACCAGGCAAGTTTATATGATCATGGATCAGCATAATATCACCAACTTCATACTCAGGATTGAGCCCTCTAGCTGCAATGGTGACCACTAGGGTGTGGTGTCCACACCCAGAAGACAGAAATCCCTCACTGGGAATGTGACCTTCAAGAGCGAGCAGCCTTTATACATGTGGAATCTGCTCGCATCAAGACACACGGTTTATTCTCTAGGAGCCCAAACACAAGGCGACCAGCATGTCCTGGAATCTTTCTCCACGGTAGCACCACAAAGAACCAGCCCTTCCCGGGCCCAGTCCACTGCACTCCTCCAAGTTGCTGTCGCTGGGTCTGGCAGATACAGGGTCAAAATATCAAATATTCTTTCCCTCAATCTATTAGCATTTCTAAATATCTAGCAAATGAAAACTTCTTTCACTGAAAACATATACTTTTGTGTGTGTGTGTGTGTGTGTGTGTGTGTGTGCGTGTACCGTCAAATCAGATCTGACTGGTACAGGAGGATATTGCGCCTCCTTCTCCAGCAGAGCGTCTGGTGGATTCGAACTGTGTTCCTCTGGGATTGCAGTGCAGCTTCTTGCC
>NW_006399885.1:1671845-1680789 GCF_000299155.1 Elephantulus edwardii | reverse complement strand
AAATAAAAAGTTCAATAACCAATTTATACTAAAAATGCTAATCTAAATGAATAAAGGGTGTTACACAATGGTCCCAGTGAGCAAACCACAGAAACACACAGCAGTATCAATATAAGCAAAAGAAAAAATTAAGTCTAAAATTTAATGTAATTAGAAATACATTTTACAAGTCTATAAACTACTAAAATAACAAAAAAAGTCTACAATGAACAATATATAAATGCAACAATGAATTCTATAAGAAGGAAAATGGAGAATAAGCACATTATTTAGGACGATGCTTGGTGGAAGGGATAGCTCAGGCAGGGGCACTCTAGAGTTGGATGCATGTTATTGTCAAGGTCACAGCTTCTTTTTGGATTTGGAGCTGGCAAGTACTTACTATACTATCAGTTACAAATTAGAAAGAGCCTTGTACAGATTGAAGATGAGTGTATCCCATGAACTGAAAATTACTATAATTCTATATATCTGAGAACCATAACATTGGAAAAGAGGGAAAACCCCACCAAGATTGGAAAAAGTAAAAAAAAAACTACTGTAATTCATAAATCAAAACTAAAATACTTTTACTCAGGAGATATTTTAATACTTACTGAGTAAGTTAAGTCCAAATTGATATTTTCTGGACTTGTAATTTGTTCTCGTTGTCTTACTAGTACACGTTCTTTTCTCCCAGCATCCTTTGCCTTTTCTAAGGCCTAAAATAAAATTGAATGCTTATCACATGTATGTATTTGAAAAATATTTTTAAAAATATCTTTATAAAGCAATGTATTTTCTGTTCTTGGGTTTCCTAGCTTAATCCCTTTTAAAACAAACGAACCTGTGGCATATTTTAAACAAATACACCATCATAAAAATATCTGTAGGACAGAAGTGTCTGAAGCAAAGAGATGGAGCAAAGGCTAGAACTTGGAGAAGTGTTTGGGAATAGGGGTTCTCTGAGCCAGCTGGCTTCTAATTAGGCACTATACCTCCAGGAGTGCATGAATTTTTCTCAGGGACTAGGAGCCATAAGCCAAACTCACTGTCAATGACTCAAGTCTGACTTAGGATGATTGTCCATTGTGTTTAGAGAGTTATTAATCTTAATTTTTACTTTTATTTTTTAAAAAAATTCTTTTATATTGGTATGCCTGCAAAGTTCATATACATTGTGTTTCATACTAATCTTCATTCACATTGTGTTTCATGCAATCTTCCCATTCATTGTTTGTTGGGGTTTTTTTTTAAATTTTATTCTTTTTTGTGTGTGTACCATCAAACTGTATCTGACTAGTGCAGGAGGAGATTGCCCCTCCTTCTCCAGCAGAGCATTTGGTGGATTTAAACAGTGTACTTCTGGGATTGCAGTGCAGCTTCTTGCCACTAGGCCACCAGAGCTCCCCTCCATTCATTATGTTTTATAAAATTAATCAGCCTTGAACTATGCCCACAACTACTCTATCACTGCAGATCCTGGCCAGATCTTTCCCATTTCTTTTATCTGCCTTCCCTCCATTTATTAATCTTTATAGGAGAAGATTGCCAATTTTTATTTCACAGAATGACCTAGTAGTAAGAGGCTGTGCTACAATCCCAGAGGCACACAGTTTGAATCGACCAGCTGTTCCACAATAAAAGGATAGGCAATCTCTTCGCAAACAATTAACTGCCTCTGAAAATCCTCTGGTCAGCTATGAGTCGGTTCTGACTCAACAGCACACAACAACCAGAAGTACCGCAGCTTTAAAGAATTACTTTCCAGACCCTCAATTTCCAAATGAATTTTTCTCTACAAAATACCTATCCAAGAATGTCCTTGAGGTTCCAGTGCTACATCATCTTTTTCCTCAAATTTTCCTTTTCTCACTTTATAAAAGACAAACATAAAATATTTACCATATAACCCTGTTATTATACTCCTATATATTTATACCCAAAAGAAGAACTTTATGTTCAGGTAAAGATTAGCCTGAATAGGAATGTTCATAGCATTTTTATTTCTAACAAGCCCAAAACTGCCTATTAATAGATGACTACCCACCAAAGATGAATCACACTTTAGTAAAAATCCTAAGTTTGGTCAATAGCAAAACAAAAATATGTACCTATACCTATTCTTGTATGTGAATGCAAGTGTAAAACTAAACATACAGATATGAGTCTTAGGAGATTATGAACTCACCAATTTTAAGTCTCCACAACTGTTTGCAATACAACTTTCTTCTACTAACTCATTTACTTTCTTCTCCAATTGTCTAATCTTTTCTTCTGGACTATTAAAGAAAAAAAAATAGATATAATGTAAGTCAGTCTATTATAGTAAGATATATAACTATTTATTTTTAATATTGATACTAATGTGCTTTTAAACTCTGAGAACAAGTTAGAAATAAGACAAATGAATAAATGGTGTTAAGGGAATGAAAAGTAACTGTATTAATGTTGTTAAAACTACATTATATTGATATTCATCATTGTAAAAGACATAACAGGAACAAAAAGTAGAGGAATAATAGGTGTTCTCTTCATTTTTCTTCTTTGAAATATAATTTTAAAATAAATACAGCTTATCACACTTACAACTTCATTGTTGTTGTGTACTATCGAATCGGATTCAATGCACAGCTGATTCTCCAGTGGATTTTCAGAAGCAGTTAATCAAACGGGAGGAGAGTGCCCATCTTTTCCCACATAACCTCATTAGGCCTTCAGTATTGCCTTAAAAACTATATTCTCAAATGCAATATGCCTACTCCTCACTTACTGTCTTGCTATCTAGTATTTCAGAGATGTGGTAATAGTAAAAAATCTACTGACCATTTTGTACACTAATGATGTATGTCCAGCAATACCAAAATGTTGAGATGCAAGGCAAGAGTAACACTGGCGGAGACAGTTACGATTAAGTGTCAACTTAGGAGGGCCATAATACTCTGAGGTTTAGAACTATATAATAGTACTATTCAGTAGTTATATATTTATGTAACTTGGCAGTTATATAAGATACCATTATCTTCATTGTTGTAAAGTGATATGTTAATCCTTCATCTTCAACCAAGAGCAATTCTTCTTCCAACAGCAATTTTTATATAATGATCAGGTCAACTATGTAAGTAAGCAATAAGTAGGTATAATATAATAAAATTGCTCAGAACACATATTCTTCTTAGAATTTATTGATTTTTCTAGTTCCAAGAACTAGAAATAATATTTTCTTGCTTAAGAAAGAAACTTTTGAAGGATTTAAGAAGTATGCACTTTCTAAATTCCAAAATCAATCTCCATAATAGTATATGTGTTTCCCACTGCCAAAGGGGCCCTTTAGAGTAGTGAGAGAAGATCTTCACCCTGAAACCCACAGCGTCCCTTTTCAGCAGGAAGTAGCTAAGAGAATACGCCGTCCCCTTTTCCTTATGAGTCAGGGTGAAGTCTCTCTCAGGGAGGAGTGATAGGGAATGGCAAAGGACACACTGACAAAGGAGATTAATCAGAACTGGCTTTGACAAGCACTGTGGCAATTGGACAATTAAAACAGACATTCGGGGGTGGGGGGAGAAGAACGAACTGGGGAGGAGGGTAGAGAAAACAGTGCAACAATGAATGAATGAAAACCCCAAATCTCTGTAAATGTTCATTAAAACTAATAAAATTTAATAATAATTAAAAAAAAGAAGTATGCACTTAGAAAATAAAAACAAAAAATTAACAGGAACAGCAAACATTGGCATTACAACTCGCATACCTATCTTCATTTTTTGCTTCCAAAGGAGGCGCAGGGCCCCTTGATTGACCAAGGGGATCAAATGAAGAGCCTAAGACCAATGAAAATGTTTACATTGGCAATCCAGCATCAGTGAACAAAATATGAATTCTTGTATAAGTTAATTAAGTGGTTTAAACTGTATTCAACTTTTATTATAACTACATAAGCATCCTGTACATTAGGAAATTGGTAAGATTTTTAATGCACATGAATTCATTCAAATAAAAATCTCTATGTTAATGTGTAAAGACAAAAAGGAAACATTATCTCAACAATTACTTCCCCCCATCTCAATAACTACTCTCCCCCACAGTGATTTATTCCTATTATGAAGTTTCAAATTATTAACCATCTGAGTAATAGTTAGGTATTGGTCACTTAATGTTTCTTAATACTAAGTAAACATTAATTTCTTCCATAATAATGTCATATTAAGATACATTATCTAATTTATATACTTAAATATTATTTATAATTGTGCTGTAATTTATATAAAATAAAATGCACAAACTTTAATTGTACAGTTCATTATATTTTCACAAATTACACAATAGTATATCTTTTTTTTTTCCCAAGTAATATGCTGCTGGCCCCTTTCTTCCCCATGTTGCTATAAAAATTAGGCTAGCTGCTATTGTTAGGTGTGTTGAGTAAAGTACGACTCACAATGACCCTAAGAACAGCATTTCTGAACCCTGTCCTACCCTGTGCCATCCTCATCATCTCTGACACACTTGACCACACTGCTTGTAGTCACTGTGTCATTCCATCTTGCTGAGGGTTTTCCTCTCTTTCACTGACCCTCCCCCTAAAATATTTAGAAAAATACCTCCTAGTGTTTGTGAACAAGCATTCTATTATGAAAAAACGTGGTAACTACTAGCTCAACATGTAGAAAATATCCATAACCCCTTTATAATTGATGGCATCATAATAAATGGTAATAACATTTATACACACTAAAACAGTAAAAAAATAATTCAAAGATTGAAGGGAAAAGTGTTAGGGGCAATGGCAAAACAAACCTCTCAAAGCTGCTTTGGTAAAACCAGCTGCTCTTACTGCTGTCATCGGTCTAGTAACTCCATCCTAAAAGGATAAAAATAACTTAAAAAGTATTTCTAAAAAAAACATAGATTTCTCTATACTTCTGCACATGACATATGTTAAGAGTTCCAATTTTTAACACTGATTTTCAATTGTTATCTATTTCCTATCTATGCCTCATGAATCATTTCTGTCTATGCTTTCCCTTTTGCCAATAAAATATCAAATCTTTAATCTATCTGGACTCATTCCCAATTTTTAAAGGAAAATAAAAAACCCTCTGATTTGTTTATTAGTTGGGTAAACCTCTACTTTTGACTGATTTTTGACATGCCTATAAGAGAAAGTACAAAAATTATTCTATATGTCACTGTAGAAATAGAACTCAGATAACTTCATACAAGCAAACCCTTAGCCCATTCTCCACTCAAATATCTTTTTTTTTTCCACTCAAATTTCGTTTTCAACCCAGAGGGGAAAAAGTCTAAATAGGCTTTGTATCCAAAGATTTTAAATGGTCTAAACTTTTGCCTATAGTTTAAGACTCTAAAGTCACTATTTAAGTAAGATTTTCCTTAGCATTTTAAATTAGCATGTTTATAATAAAGGGGAAACTATCATGGTAGTAATATCCCAGTTCAAAGAAAAGGCACAAAATGAACACTCATACTACAGAGATACCTGAATAGTTCCCGTCATTGGTCTTCCCATGGATGATGTCAGGGATGTCTTAGACTAGTAAACAGGAAAGTCAAAATGATTCCTAAAAACATTTACCTTTAATTTTATAAATTATAAAAGTTTAATAGTAAAAGTAAAATAGAGTTTATTTCCTTTTATGGCCTGATTATAAAACAAAAAAAATTCTAATACAAGGATAACAGACCAGAACTCACAGCTGTTGCAAGTAAAGTTGTGCAGGAATACAGCCACTCCTCCCTCACAGGTGGCCCTTTCTTTCGCATTAACTAACGTAGAGCTTAGTAGCTGCATTATAGATCACATATTGTGCAAAGCCTAAAACAATTGGCCCTTCACAGAGAATGTCTACTGGCTTCTGCTCTAAAATGTCAATAATAAAATTTGTTCAAGTTAGTTAATAAAGATTGTCTCCTGTCACACACAGTCACATGTAAGGGCACCTTCTTTGTCCATGTAAAGAAACATTACGAAGGCGTAGCCCTAAACCTGAACAGGTTGAGGGTCTGGAGTCATTTTATGGCCCTAAGAGAATCTAACAGAAAAATTAGGACTAGTTCATCTCATTCTTTCATTTTTCTCCCATTTCTCTACTACTTTATACAAAATACAATATCCAAATTAGATTTACTTTGAGCAAGAGTAAAAAGGTTTATTTCTTTTAATGATTTTTATGAGCCCCTTTCCTTCAAAGACACTTTTGAAACATTTCTTACATTTCAATTTTATTTATTTTTACTTGGTTTTTGGTTATAGTTGTATCAACTATTACATTCATACAACATCTAACTTCACACAAAATACATAAAATACACATGAGACTTGATAAGAGCATGTAAAAAAATAAAATGAAACGATAAACATAAAGTTTACAAATGGAAAAGGGTTTAAAACATTTTCTAATACATTTACAAACAAAAATGTCTAGAATGCACAATGTTTATAAACAAATTAGACTTATATTAATAACTATCCAAAGTGAAAAAGTATCAGGTTTATGGACTGAAAGATAGCCACAATTAGCCTTGCCTAAAGTGACCTTATGTATGAGAAAAATCACCTTAATATTTATTTTCAGCTTAAGCAAACCTACCCCATATCCAGTAGCTATGGGTCTAGTAACTGCAGTGCTTGGAATTTTAGCAGTTATCTTGGGGAGGAAAAAAAACATGGTTAATAGAATTCAAATTAAACTACATAGTAGAAAATTGGAAAATTCAGACTAATCAAAAAGAGTGCTCAGGTATTTTTAGTACTGAGAAGAAAATTCACTCTGGTATTCATCTTAAAGGAGAAAGGAGGATTTAAAATTACCTGAGAGGCCACTAGTAATAGTTCTATACCTACCCACCAATTCATTATACATTTACTGCATACTTATTATTATTAAGCCAGCCACTAAGCCATAGAATAAACACAGAATTTACAGACTGAATTGGGGTTTGAATCTCAGCTCTCTTTCTCCCACCTACATTTCTTTGAATCGAAATTCTCTCATCTTTGACATATAGTTAAAATAAAATAACATACATTAAAATGTCTTAAAAATCATTAGGTATATTTGAAATATCTGACTTAAGGATCACTGGTGAAGAATTTCTATTTCTGGTTATGGTGGACTACTATTTAAACAACCTTCCCACTAAGAACAACTGTAAAAGTTGTGGAGAAATCAGCTTGAATACATTAGACAGCCATCAAGCCAATCAACAATTATGCAGGCTCATGATGGGGAAGAGAAGGTCATCTAGGGGAGCTGGTATTTTGCTTTGCTTCTTTAGTAGAAGCAAATATTCAATCCAAAGGCATGGCTTAGAACTGAGAAACGTTTCTAACAGACACACAAGTGTCAGAGAGAAAAAGTAGAATCTAGCACTTGCCAAAGAAGTAGTCCTAGTAATTCTCTGGGTGTAGGGATAGCACCTCAAAATGCTACCCTCTAACTTGTTTTTGCTGATTGCTGTTGAATCAGGTACGACTCATGGCGATCCTATGAACAAAAGGCCTGAAACCTTTCTGGAACTATTGTTATTTATCAAAGTTCCTAGTTTTCAGAGGCATGTTGTTTAGAAAGTGGATGCAATTCCTGTTTCCACTTTTTAAGACGTAGGGGTAAATCAACAGTGTTATCAGCTCTCACAAGGGCTGAAAGCCAATTCTCTCTGATTAAAGAAAATTGGAATTGTGTAACAGAATTTTCTATGGATGAAAATATTCTTTATTTGCCCTAATATTGTATCCATTAGCCATATATGTCTGGTGAACACTAGAAATGGCTAGTGCAATGAGTAGATAAGATTTTAATTTTAAAGAATTTATGTTTAAAAAGACACATGTAAGTAATAACCACTGTTTGGGATGTCACAGACCTATAACCTTATATTATCTGCACAATTTTTCCATTGACAGTACCTAGTATTCAATCAAAACTAACAAGATATATTAAGAGACAAGATTAACTAATAACAAAAACAAAACAACCCAAAAGAAAACCCAAAGAGAAACAAAAGACAAAGGAAAAAATTCCAGGGGCAGAGCGGAGTGTAGTACATATAATGAAAACATCAGACTCAGAAATATGTAACATACATATGGTTAATGGTAGACTTAGTATGCTCAACTTCAGCAGACAACTGTAAATTTTTTTTTAAAGTTCTAGAACTGAAGAATACCTGAAAATAACCTAAAACTCTTCCATTTTCCAAGAAGTGGTAAAAACATTCATTCACATTAGATTTAAAAAGTCAAAGATGAGTGTTGTAATCTTTAGGGAAACATTAAAAGGATGATTCAAATGTGAACTACTGAGATCCAAGATGGTGGCAGAGGCAGAGACAGCATGGTCAGCTGCGGGAGCAGCGAACCACTTAAAGCAGGGCCATTATGGCCTTCCACAGACTTTGGCTTATTGATAATTGAACACTTAAACAGCTGATGACTGGCCCTCAGTGAAGATCGAGGCTCAAGAACAGGAATTCAAGGATTCCCAAGGAGAAATGGGTGAGTCTCGTGGCTCCCACCCCCCACCCCCAACAGAGCCCTTGCTGTGATGCACAGCCACTGCAGCTCCATGAGGCTTCCACAGCCAGAACCAATGGATTCCCTCACCCAGGATGGATGCTGGGCACCGGCCCTCCTCAAGACTGGTGCAGTGAAGCCACCCCACTGCTGCAAGGTGGACTTGGTCTGGAGAGAATTCTTGGAGCCAGGATGGCGGCTGTGGGGGAAGCGGGCGCCCACCGGCTGCCCGCACAAGATGGGCCGCACACCAGCCGAGCGCCTGTGTGGTGGGGTGGGGTGGGGCGTGCCCTCAACAGCCGCCTGTGCTGGGGGGGCCGCGTGCCTCCCGCAGGCCTCCTGCGCTGGGGGTGTGTGTGCACCCCACTGGACACCTGTATAGGAGGTGGGGGATGGGATGCATGACCATCATCTGCAGGTTTGGGTCTC
>NW_006399885.1:1668380-1670006 GCF_000299155.1 Elephantulus edwardii | reverse complement strand
CTCTGTAGGATCTGGTCCCCTCTGGACCCTCATTATTTCCTTCACCTGCTCCCCCCACCGACCAAACTGTGCAGCTCTGCATCTGCATCCTGGCCCATTCTCACCCTTCTGCCCCCAACCCTCACCTTCTTGTACCGCCAATATGTTTTTCCCAATTAAAAAACAAAAACAAAACCAAAAAAAAACAAACAAAAAAATTGAATCAGAAACTTCATAAAAAGAAATAGTACAGTAGTCCCAAGGTCCAAAGCTCCTTGTAGGTACTGATTATACTCGTCCTCTCTGTTCTTTGTTTAACCTATTCTAGAACTCTCATATTTATGACTTCTTTTCTGAACCCCATTTCCTGCTGTTATAACTTATGCTAGGACTGTTGGTGGTACAATGGCAGAAACTTGGTGGCATAACAAGTTGGTTACTGTACCTCTCAGCAAAAAGTCAGTAATGTACAGTTTGATGGGTGGAGCTGGAAGTGGTGAAGGAAATGGGAAAGATCTTGTGTGAAAAATAATGTATTCAAACTTTGTAAATATACCAGTATAAAAATTAAAAAAAAAAGCAAATGTGAACTACTATAGTAAATGTGAACTACTATAGAAAGTGAGAGACATGGAATAATAATCAGACAAAAGAGAAGAATGAAAAGGAAACATAAAAAGGGCAGAAAAAACAAAAAGCTAATTCTAAGGTGGTAGATCTAAGCCAAATCAGTAATTTTACTAAACAGAAAAGGACTACTTTAAATGTTAGGAAGCTCTGGTGTTCCAGTGGTAAGGAGTTATACTGCCAACCCAAAGGCTAGGAGTTCAAATCCACTCTATCTTTGTGTGATTTACAGCTTCTGAAATCCTGCTGGAGCTATGAGTCAGTTCTTACTTGACAACATATAAAAACAACAACTACCAGGGTGAGAAGGAAGTAAAACAAAACCACCATCAAATGACTCAGTAGGTAACCCACAGGGCTGCCAACCAAAAAGTGGAATCCAGCAGCCACTCTGCAGGAGAAAAAGCAAGCAGTCTGCTTCCATAAAGATTCATGGTGTTGGAAACTGTGTGGAGAAATAGCCCTATGAGGTCCCTATGAGGCACAGTCAACTCAACAGTAGTGGGTTTGGATTTTTGTTCATTTGTTTAAGTTACATATTTCATTAAATTATATACACTAAACTATTAGCATTAAGAAAGCAGAACCAATTATTTGCTAGTAAGAGAAACATTAAATACATGAACGTGGGGTCAAGATTGGTGGAAGATCTATCAACAATCTGCATTATGCAGATGACACAACCCTGCTTACTGAAACTGAGGAGGACCTGAAGAGCTTGCTGCTGAGGGTCAAGGACTGCAGCCTCTAATATGGATTGAGGCTCAATTTCAAGAAGACAAAGATTCTCACCATTGGACCAATTGGCAGCATCAGGATGGATGGTGAAGAGATTGTGATTGTTCACAGCTTTAGTTTGGTTGGCTCCACAGTCAACACTCTTGGCATCAGTAGTCAGGAAATTAAAAGATGTATTGTGATGGGAAAGTCTGCTGTTAGGGACCTCTCCCAAGTACTGAAGAGCAATGGTGTCTCTCTGGAGACCAAGGTGCATCTGGTACAGTCCATGGTCTTCAAAAT
>NW_006399885.1:1665943-1668060 GCF_000299155.1 Elephantulus edwardii | reverse complement strand
AGTGACTGGGATAATCGGGATGGGAGTGTCAGAGACAGTGCGATTGGCACAGGACACAGCAGAGTTTAGGGCTGTTGTACATAGGGTTGCTATGAGTTGCAAACGACTCGATGGCACATACCAACAAAAACAACAATGTAGAAAGGTCTAAAGTAAAGATACAGTGTATAGAAAAAAACCCTTGCATAGTTTTATTAATATTCTAATTTCAAACAAAATAGACAAAATGTACTACAGATGGAGAATATCTGTAAAGATGCATAATATGGAACAAAACAATTAACAAATCTGATGTAACTTAAATAGACCACTGTATTCTTTAGCTGTGGAATATTCTTTCCAAATGTGTTTGCAGTATTTACAAATTTTAAAAATTTATATCATAGTTATGTTCCCTAAGGAATTAGAGTAAAGCTGACATACATAACACAATGATAACTAGAAAGATATGTTTTGAAATTAAGTATATTTATAAATAACCCCTGGGTCAAAGAAGAAATGTGGCATCAGCACTGGAGGAAGACTCATCAACAATCTGCATAACGCAGATAACACAACCCTGCTTGCTGAAACTGAGGAAGATCTGAAAACTTGCTGCAGAGGGTCAATTACTGCAGTCTTCAATATGGATTGAAGCTCAACATCAAGAAACAAAGATTTTCATCACTGGGCTAATTGGCAGCATCATGATAGTTGGTGAAGAGACTGAGATTGTTGACAGCTTCAGCTTGCTTGGTTCTACAATCAATACTCTTGGTATTAGCAGCCAGGAAATTAAAAGACGAATTGCATTGGAAAAGTCTGCTAGCAGAGACTTTTCCAAAGTACTGAGGAGCAATAATGTGAGTCTGGAGACTAAGGTGTACCTGATACAGGCCATGGTCTTTGCAATTAGTAGCTATGCATCAGAGAGCTGGTCAATAACCAGGGATGATAGAAGGAGAGTTGATGCCTTTGAGGTGTGGTGCTGGAGAAGAGTATTGAGTATACCATGGACTGCTAAGAAAACAAATAGGCTAATCCTAGAGAGGGTTAAACTGGGCTGCTCCTTGGAGGCAAGGATTCTGAGGCTTCATCTGACATATTTTGGACATGGTGCAAGGTGGGATCAGTCCTTGGAGAGGGACATCATGCTTGGTAGGGTAGAGGGACAGCACTGGAGGGGAAGACCCTCTATGAGGTAGATTGATTCAGTGACGGGTAATCGGGATGGGTGTGTCAGAGGCAATGTGATTGGCACAGGATAGAGCAGGGTTTAGGGCTGTTGTACATAGGGTCGCTATGAGTCACAAACGACTCGACGGCACATAACAACAACAACAACAACACTAAGCAAGGACTGGAACTCCCAGAGATCACCAGGGCTTCTTCTGTGTAATTAAGATGACCTTAAAATACAGACTTTGGGGTCATATTAAATTCATCTATCAGTAAGCTACTCAGTGAATGCTAGTGACTGTTAGTCACTTTCTATTTTCAGTGATTTGTCACTAATCACTTTTAAAAATACTTTGTCATAATAGAATATAAACATTATTTGTCATTCTAGCAGTTCTAAAGTTAATGGTTATACAAACAATGTTGTGCAAACAATATCCTTATTCTCAAAATTTTTTCATCATTCCAAATTTTGTACGAAGTAAAGAACAAATCCCCTTTCCACCCTTCCTCCAATACCTTCTCCTATTAACACGAATCTACTTTCTATCTATAGGCATTTGCCAACTGCAGATAATTTTATGCACCCATTTGTGTTCGGTTTCTTTCACATGGCATGATATTCTCAAGGTTCATCCCTGTTACAGCATGTATCAGAACGTCATTGTTCTTAATGGATTAATAGTAATCACAAGACATAGATAAGGGAACTCTGGTGGCCTACTGTTAAGAAGCTGTGCTGTAATCCTGAAGGCAAGTGGATCACATGCTCCAGCTACTCCATGGGAGAAGGTAAATCTCCTCCCAAGCAATCTACTGCCCTGAAAACCCACTGGAGGGTCAGCTACAGGTCAATTCCAACTCAAAGCGCCGTCGAGTCACTTGCGACTCAGCGATCCTACGTACAACAGCTCTAAACTCTGCTCTGTCCTGTGCCAATCTCATTGTTTCTGACACAC
>NW_006399885.1:1661499-1664173 GCF_000299155.1 Elephantulus edwardii | reverse complement strand
CATCTGGTCTTCACTCATTCGTGTTCAAGGCCTCAAACCTGTTCTTGAGATGGTTCTGAAATTCAGGTGGGATAGACTCAAAGTTATATTTTGGTACCCATGGATTCAGTTTAAGTTTTCTCAGCTTCAGCTTGAACTTGCATATAAGAAGTTGATGGTCTGTTCCACAATCGGCTCCAGGCCTAGTTTTCACAGCTGATACTGAGTTTCTCCAACGGTTCCTTCTGCAGATGTAATTGATCTGATTCCTATGCATACCATCAGGTGAGATCTATGTGTATAGCCTGAGTTTATGTCTCTTAAAAAAATGTGTTTGCGATGAATAAGTTACTGATTGCACAAAATTCAATTATTCTATCTCCAGCTCCATTTCTGTCTCTGAGTCCATGTTTTCCGACTACTGACTCTTCTTCTCTGTTCCCAACTTTTGCATTCCAGTCACCCATTATTATCAATGCATCTTGACTGCATATTCAATTGATCTCCAACTGTAAAAGTTGGTAGAAATCTTCTATTTCCTCTTCTTTGACTCTCGTTGTTGGTGCATATACCTGAATGATAGTGGTATTCGCTGGACTTCCTTGTATGTGTATGGATATTATCCTGTCACTCACAATATTGTACACTTCAAGATCGATCTTGGCTTTTCTAACTATGAAAGCAACCCCATTTTTCCTCAACTTTTCATCTCCGGAGTAGTATATCATATGATCATTTGATTCAAAATGCCCCATGCCAGTCTATCTCATCTCACCAATGAGTATGTCAATATTTATGCGTTCCATTTCCCCTTAACAATATCTAATTTTCCTACATTCATGGTTCTCACATTCCATGTTCCAATCACTCGTGTCTGCTTACAACTGTTCCTCTTCCTTTGTATTTCCATACTCAGTTGCCCTTTCTGTCATTCTACGTGTGTTCTGTTGTACATAGGGTTTTCAGAGGCCTGCTATTTTGGAAGTGGATGGCCAATCCTTCGTCCTAGTGTGTGTCAATCTGAATGTTCAGATTTAGAGAAGTATCCAACAGATCAGCATTTAACAGAAAAAGTGAAAAGAAAATAAATTCCTTATTGTGGAATTAACTATTAGTTTTGGTATTGTTCCTGCCCTTGACACAAGTGACTGACCTGACCCACTTATTTCTTTGCTCCACCATCCATCAAGATACCCCTCTACTTCTACCCACTCCCTTCAACATCTATCTCCCATTGTCTAGCCCTTGATCTGATAGATTATATCCAAATCTTCCTTGGTTTCTGTGATTCCAGATTCATCAGCTGGTAACAGTTTCTTATGCTGTGACCAGAGTCTCCTAAGTTTAGGACACAAGGGCTCCCTTCGCGGCATAGCACACAGCAAGTATGCAGGGAACACAAAGGCTGAGAGCCTCTGGCAGCTCACATCCAGTGGCTCTGAGGGAAAAACATGGGTAATCTCTTTCTGCTATAATTTAAACAGCCTCCAAAACCTGACGGAGGGTCACTATGAGCCAGAAATGACTCGACGGCAATAAATTTGAGTCTGAGTATTTTCACCACATAATACAAAAATAGAAAAGCAAAAATATTTAAGCAATGAATGTTGTAGATAAATCTACTCCAAGGCCTTATGTAAATAATGATTATATTTGCAGGAGCATGGAAGAATCCCTTCTATCCCCAAAAAATACTTCAACATTCACTTACTGGAGGTCTTCTGCCATGACTAGTTCTCACAGCTTGCTGAAAAGCTGTATCATTCTCCAAATCCTAAAATGAAAAGGCAAACTTAACATTCAACATGTAGTGGGAACTGAAACAAATGTTTAAACTCTTATTTGGCATTCAAGATCCTGAATAATGTAATCTTAACCCATCTGTTCACAAGGGTGGAAGCTAAGGACTCTTATCCTCAAATCTTCTCTTCTTCACACCACCCAAGGTACAAAAGTTTCCGTTCTGCAGGGAGAATAACACCGACAATGGTAATCCATTTTAAGGACATTTCATTAGCCATCGTCAAAATGGTTGTTGTCAATATGCTCAATTAAAATCTGAAGCACATATGTTTCACCATTCTTCTTCTTCTATGTGTCTATGGCTAGATCTCAAGATCTCTGTCCCTCTTATTCTATCATATTGATTTGTCCTCCCTTATGCTGGGACCAAGACTACTCGCCCAAGCTGAGCAAGTCACTCCACATTTCCAACAAGCACCAGAACAAACACTTTCTTCTGTTCCGTGTCCTTTTGCCCGAGTGAATCAGGCTTCTCATCTCACAAAAGTGGTTATATCTGAGATTTGAACTGATATTTAAAAAGGCCAAGGGGCAAAAACAGTTAACCTTGGCAAAGAGAGTATTCCACAGAGTTCAGCCTATATGGTCATTTGGAAACAAAGCTGAGTTAAAATAAAATGTTAGTTTGATTTGCTCATTCCAGATTTAGGCTCTTAGTCTCTCTCTGGAAATAAGAAGGAAGGACTGTTAATTAAGTGCAGGATAAAATGCTTCTAGGGTTTCCCAGATGGATTTTAAAAATACTGTAAGGTACTTGTCCAAATCTTCTAACCAGCCTTCATTTTCTACTATGTGTTCCCCAACAAAATCCTTGCTCTAATCCTTCATATACTTTATTCTCAATTCTGTTATCTTCCTCTCTTTAACCAATGTATTTCTCTCTCTCTCTCTC
>NW_006399885.1:1655734-1661269 GCF_000299155.1 Elephantulus edwardii | reverse complement strand
CAAATAATATATTTTTAAAATTGAGTCATTAACACAGGGGAGCTCTGGTGGCCTAGTGGCAAGGAGTTGCAACTACAATCCCAGAGGCGCACAGTTCGAATCCACCAAATGCTCTGCCAGGGAAGGAAGGCCATTTCCTCCTGTACCAGTCAGATCTGATTTGATGGTATACTCACACAAAAATAATAAAATAAAAATTTAAAAAAAATTTGAGTCATTAACAAATGAAGGAAGTTTTTAAAAAATTTCTAGATGATCAAAAGAAAACATTTATATAACCAGAATGGAAGTATAATGTACTTTAAAACAGGATTGCAAGATGTATAAGTGTAATTTTTATTTAAATAACCTTTATAATTTTCCATATATCAACTTCATAAAATTAAGTATACGATTCTCAGCCAAGCAGAGGAACCAGAAAACGTTCATATGAGATATAAAGTCAAAGACAACCTATATTTTGATTCTTCTGTTTAATTTTATTTGTTTTGGCAGATCTTTTGCTAAAGAGAAAGTCAAGTCAAAGTCACTGCTGTGAAAACAGAAGAATTCATAGGTGACCCTCTCAAGTGGGTTTTCAGAGGCTGTAAATCACAAAGGAGGAGACTGCCCATCTTTCTCCCTAAGAGTAAATAGTGGTTTTAAACCTCCTGCCTTGTGTTGGCAGTACAAGTCCTTAACCATCTGCCCACCAGAATCCCCTATGGTAAAGAGAAATCTTCTAATATTACTAAAATACTTACATTAGCTAAAAAATAATTAAACTAAACGACAAATTAAAAGGAATTATCAATAAACTGCCATTTAAAAGTATCAAACTGATGTAATTTTTATAATTCTCCTTTATGATATAATTAGCAATTGCAGTATATATATACATATATATATACTAAATTTATTGTAATTAAAATAAAATAATGGATAAACTACATATCATTTTTATTTTACACAAATTCACTTTTACATTGAATATTTTAAATAATTACTTCAAATTAAATAGTGAAGCCACACTATTATTATGACAATTGAAGAAATAGAAAAGTTTCTCTGGGACTTTGAAAAGAATTCTATTCATAAACTATTAACTCCACTTCTAGGAATCTATGCAAGGAAACATTTGTCCCCAATACAGGAAATTAAATATTCATAAAATTATTCATTATGATGTTATTTATAACAGTAGAAAATAGGAAATACATATTCTATGATGAGGAAATGCTTCTAATTAATCTTATATATAATGCGGCCATTAAAATACTTACTTAAAATTTTAATATCATGTGTGCTGCTTAAGATGTAACTGAATGTAAAGAAGCATACAGAAAAGTGATTGCACTGTTTCTTGGCCTTTTGGCTAAGATCAACTGTAGAAAAGTGATTGCTATTTATATACTAAATAAACTAAAAGAGAAAGAACATAGTGCCAGGACTATGGATAATTTTGTTTTCCACAATGAGACTGTATTACTTCAATAATTGGGGGGGGGGGGGTGGAAGGCATTTGAATGATTTTCAGAATTAATTTTAAATTAGGAAAGTACTTAAATTGCAATGTATATACTTAGAAATTAGATTTTATACTTGCATTTAAATATGTGTATTCATAAAATGAGGGAAGTATCTCAGTATATTAAATGCAAAACACTGGGCAATATATCCAGCATAAATGATCTTTGGGTAAGAGGGTGTATGGTACTTGTATTCTTTTTTCTCTGATTTTCTACATTTTTTTAATTGTCTGTAATGATACTCTAAAACTGTGTGATAGCAATTATTTCCTGTTTTTTTCCCCTCATATAGAATAAGTGAAAGGTTCCCTCCTCTATCCCTGGGTTTCATGGTTTTCTTCACAGGAGAAAACTTTTACTCCAGAAGAAAAAAAAATCACCTAGAAAACAACTAAAAGTTATAAAGTCTTAAAATAGAGCATTTCTTAAATTAGTTTAAAGAGATATAATATTAATATTTTATTTTTATATACCAACAATCACTATTCATTCACATGTTTCATCCTTACTTATTCTTTCTATTCTAGTTCAATATACTTTATAAATAATTTCTTGCTTTGTTTTTTACAATTTGGAAAATACACCCTCATAAGACATGTAAACAGATTTAATATACTCAAATTTTTCTTAGCAATAACTTCCCTTTCGTGATTTAGTATACTATTAAATATCAAGCAGATATATATTTCTTGGCATAAATGGATAGTCATGAAAGAAAGAAAAGTGATTCTAAAATAGCAGTATACTCCCATCCTATCTGAAAATATACAGTGTATAATCCCATTGTATCTGAAAACATACAGAGCTATAAGGTATCTGTGTAGGAAATGTTTGGAGAAACCACCACTGAAAGTCAGTAATTTTTCTCTGGATGGTGAAAGTTTCTATTTCTCATTCTATTTCTTTTCTTGAGATGTACTCTATTTACTAATTAATAGTTATAGGATTTAATTAATAGAAGAAAAAGTAACTGCATATACCTTCTCAAATTCTGAGCATTAAGAAAAAGAAACTGATTTTAAGTGTCCTCTGGTGATACAAATTTTTACCCTACACATTTATGTAACTAGTTCTAAAGACACAAGTATACAATTCATTTTTGTTTCCATGACTACTCTCCTTTGATCTTTCCTTCTGTGTAACTGTTATTATTGGTGGGATTTACCTCAGTGTCATAGGTTGGATTGTAGTCATTGTAGCCAGAATAAAGATCATCTTCATCTGTCTCTGGAGCCAGGTGCACATTTTGCATCATTTGGACCTACAAAATATTGGCAGTATAAGTAGGTTCAAATTGTTCTTAAGTCAAAGTATAATTATTTAATGCTATGCATGAGCAGATTCTCTCCAGCTAATATTGACACACAGTTCAAATTACGCATACCAGTGAATAGAAGATACCAAATATATAGTAGATAATAAATCCTACTATACATAGCAGCTTCATTCTATTAAAATCTTAGGTTCTTTCACTGGTCAGTTCAAACCCCAGCTGTTCTACACAGCCTATCTCTCATGCCCTATTGCCCAAGGCTGAGTCTAGTCTCTCTTAATTCCTTCTACTTTAGATTAGCCTCTCTTTTCCTTCTCATTTCCAGCTTCCCGGGGTGAGGCTGGCAGGAACCAGCTCTAAGATTACAGGTCCTCCAAATGCCCTTCACTTTAGACTAATCAGGTGCCCCTGCTTCTTTCAACTGAAAATTTACTGGAAATGTTCAAAGAGTTCATGAGAGACACTGTATCTGTAATAACATTTTAATAGGATGAAATATTACATACAAATGAAGAGACACATAAGTCAAAGCCTGAGGGACATCCTGGAATAGACCTTCCATTTCCCAAAGAGGACACACTACCCTCTTGAGAACAGACTTTTGCACTCTCCAAAGCAGAAACTCAATGAACCTTGTCTTTCAAAGTACTTTCTGTTCTCACAAAGTGACCACAATAAATTGCATAATGCCACAGAAAGCTATGCCATTATCAGGCCTCCAGCTGAGTCTCTGTCCACCAGGCTCTCAGAATCCCCAGCAAAGGCTAAGAAGCTTTATGCACCTCACATACCCTTTCTGATCATAATTATCTATATTCTCTTCCAGCTCTCCTGGTCTCCACAGTGATAACACCTACAGATTTCAAGAAGAGTAAGGGGCACTGGAGTACTGCACAGATGACTGTTCTTATTTCAAAATTTCATTCCAGGTACAGAAGTGAGTTCATAATCAATTTGTATTCAAGGGAGAAACCACATGAGATATTACTACAAACCCACCTGATTTGTGTCCATTAAAAAGAGCTACAGTACTAAATGTTAGCAAACAAGTGGAACAACCTAAATGCTCATACAATTATCAAAACAAAATGCACTGTTTTTGAGTTGATTCTGACTCACAGTCACCCTCCAATACATTTCCCTAAGTGTAAATCTTAACAGGAAGTCCATGCCCATCTTTCTTCTGAGGACTGTCTAGGGGATCCTAACTAGCAATCTTTTGGTTACCAGTGAAACACATTATACAGTACACAATTGGAGCTCATTCATACACTGTTAATGAGAGTTTAAAAAGGTCTAACTTTAGGAAAAGATCTGGATATTTAATGAAATTAACATACATCTGTTATGAGTCAGTAATTACACTCCTATTTATCCAAGAAAAAAAGAGACCATACAAAAAAGGTTGTATAATTTTTCATAGAAACTATCATAGATTATAATGTGTTCCCACAAAATATGCACATCTGGTGACATAATGCACAAGCTGTGTAATGATTTGATAAACCAAATAGTTATGCAAGGTTAAAGAATGGAATGCAACACTTTTTGGATGAAATCACAAATCATCACAGCACTAATCTGATGTAAGGGCGGTTTCTCTAAGAGACAAATTATAATACAAGTTTCAGTTGGGGTTGTGTGGTAACTTTGGACTTGGGCCTCTGGGAGAGGAAGTTCTTTGACAGAAGGAAAGGCCAAGATCTAGGGATATATTAAAGAATACTGAGCATATGGATGCTGAAGGACTTTCCAGAGAGAAAGAGAGACAGAGACACAAACACAAACTCACAGAGAGAGACACCCAGAGAGGCAGAGACATTGACACCGAAAGAGAAACAAAGAGAGACTGAGAGAGTGAGCTAACAGGACGTCCTTTAGAGCTGGCACCCTGAATTTGCATTTCTAACCCTCTAAACCATAAGAGAATATTTTTGTTTGTTAAAGACATTCACTTGTGGTATCTCAGTGTAGTAGCACTAGATAACTATGACTGAAATAGGACCCATAAGTGTTCATCAATAGGATAAACAAAATGTGGCACTTATATAACAGAATTCTAATAAGTAGCACTAGTAATAAAGAAAACCATTTTTTTTCTTGATATATGTGACAACATAGAAGTACCATAATAATGTTTAGTAAAAGAAGCTTGCACAAGAGATTATATTCTTTATCTCATTCATATCAAGTTCTAAAATAGGCAAAACTAATCCATGATAGAAAACAACCAGCACAGAGAATTAATCTTGGGAGTGGAAGGCAGGGATTGCATGTAAAACAGCATAAGGAAATTTTCTGAGGTGATGATAATGTTCTAAGTTTTGAAAGGGGTATATTGCACAAAGTGCATGTTGTTGTTGCTGTTACGTGCCATCGAGTCGCTTGCGACTCATAGTGACCCTATGTACAACAGCACTAAACTCCGCTCTGTCCTGTGCCAATCACACTGTCTCTGACACTCCCATCCCCCAGTCATCCCCATTACTCCAGTCACGGAATCAATCCACCTCATAGAGGGCCTTCCCCTCCTGCGCTGTCCCTCCACCCTACCAAGCTTGATGTGCCTCTCCAAGGACCTGTCCCTCCTTACAAAATGTCCAAAGTACGTTAGACGGAGCCTCAGAATCCTTGCCTTCAAGGAGCTGCCCAGTTAAACACTTTCCAGGATGAATCTGTTTTCCTAGCAGTCCATGGTACCCTCAATACTCTTCTCCAGCACCACAGCTCAAAGGCATCAATTCTCCTTCTATC
>NW_006399885.1:1618568-1653844 GCF_000299155.1 Elephantulus edwardii | reverse complement strand
TTTCTCCACAACCTCGCCAGCATTTGTTGTTTGCTTTTCTGTTAAATTTTGCTATTCTGACTGGGGTGAGATGATACCTCATAGCTGCTTTGATTTGCATCTCTCTTAGAGTTAGGGATTTTGAACCTTATCTGACACTGTCATTACCAAATATTTTTTCCCATTCTGGGGCTTCCCTTTTTACCCTGTTGAAGAAGTTTTTGGGTGTGCATAGGGATTTGATTCTTAGAAGGTCCCATTCATCTATTTTATCCTCTCTTGTATGTAGATTTTTTTTTTTTCAGGATGCTTGGAAGACTGTTTATGTTGTGGATTAGGACTTCTAGAGTTCTTCCAAGCTTTTCTTTAATGAAGTTTATAGTCCTTGGTTTTAGTCCTAGGTCCATGATCCACTTTAAGTTGGTTTTTGTGTATGGATATTGCTTGAGTTTTCTGCAGATAGTTTTCCAGTTTTGCCAACACCATTTGTTAAAAAGGCTGTCATTTCCCCACTTAACTGATTTCATCTCCTTCTCAAAAATCAGTTGACCATAGGTAGATGGACTGATTTCTGGATTATCAATTCTATTCCATTGATCTGTGGTCTGTCATTGTATCAGTACCATGTTGTCTTAACCACCATAGCAGTGTAGTAGGATTTGAAATCAGGGAGTGAGATGCCTCCTACCTTGTTTCTCTTATTAAAGAGTGCTTTGCTTATTCAGGGCCTCTTTCCATTTCAAATGAAACTGGAGATTGCCTTTTCCACCTCATTGAAGAATGGGATTGGTATTTGTATTGGGATTCCATTGAATGTGTAAATTGCCTTTCGTAGTATTGTCATTTTCACAATATTGAGTCTTCCTATCCATGAGCAAGGGATATTAATCCACTTCTCCAGTTCTCTTTTGTTTCTTGTAGTAATGTTTTGTAATTTTCTTTGAATAGATCCTTTGTGCTGCTGGATTTACTCCCAAGTATTTAATCTTGTGATTTGCTATTGTGAAGGGGACTGCTGCTCCCATAGGCTCTGGTTGTTGATCTAAGTAGCATGAAATATTTGACAACTTCAATTCCTTTGCTGTTTATCATGATGTTATTTATCAGCCTGGTTGTGGACATTTTCAGGGTTGGCTTTTTTGTTTTTGTGTGTGTTTTTTTTTAATGTTCAGATATAATTCCTACTGAAGGATAGTCTTTTACCTATATCAATAAGTGACTTGAAGTCACTTCCTTAAACATGATTCTGCCACCTGTATAACACATTCTTCTTACAGACCAGCTTCTTTGTTCAGCATACATATTAGTAAGTAAAAAGATACAATTTTGTTACTACCTTTTTTAAAAAAATTAATTTTAATGAAAGGTTTCAGAGACTTAGGTTTTACAGTCATTCATTGTTACATATCTTTTCTGATTTTAAATCATAGTATCTCCTTATTCTCTTTGAATGATGGCCTCTTGACCTATGCACAGTTTTCACATGGGCACATTTAAATGTTATGGAATTACCATTTTTTGTAATGTTATCCATACTTTGTTAATGATGCTCAGAGTTGAATGCCTTAGCATAATCAGTAAAGCACATTTTAACATCTATGGGGTATTCTGTGCATTCAGCCAGGATCCATACATCTGACTTGGATTGGTCTACCTTACCTGGATTCAACAGTGATAGTGGAAACCTTGTTCCATGTCCTCTTTTGAATCTAAATGGAATGTTGGCAGTTCTCTATTTGCAATCTTTATAAAATTATCTTCAACAGTATTTTGCTAGCATCTAATATTAATGAAACTGTTTGATAATCACATTTCATTTGATTACTTTTCTTTGGAATGGGCACAAGTATGGACTTCTTCAGGTGGATTTCTTAGTAATTACTGTTTTTCTTTATTTCAGTTTTACTTGCTTTGAAATGCATTTTATTGTTTTTTTCAACATTTTATTATGAAAAATTTCAAAAGTATAGCAAAGTTTAAGGAATTTTACATCATATCTTTTATGTAGATTTTACTATGAACATTCCTTGCTATATTTGCTTTATCACATATTTACTCATTTATCCATTCCTCTATCTGAAAATGTGTCTTATACTGGATTTTAAATTAAAGATATATTTACACCACTGTGGAAGACGGTATGGCGCTTTCTCAAAAAGTTGCAAATAGGGATACCATTTGACCCAGCAATTCCACTACTGGGAATATACCCTGAAGAGACCATATCTGACATCCAAGCAGATATATGCACACCCATGTTTATTGCAGCTTTGTTCACAATAGCAAGGAGTTGGAAACAACCTAAGTGCCCATCAAGAAACGAATGGATGAAAAGCTGGTGAACTGGCTTGATGTAGCTTAGAATTTCCTTGTTAACTATGTGACCGAATTGAAACAGACATCCAAGCAGATGGAAAAGGGGAGTCCCTATTAAGCTGAATAGTAGTGGGTAAGGATTTACGCTGTTAATCCAAGCGTACGGGGTTTAAATCCACCGCTGGCCCTAGGGAGAAAATGGGCAATCTCCAAACGTCCGGCCTCTGAAAACCTGCTGGAGGATGAAAAGAAACACTGCTGTTGTGTGCCATCAAGTTGGAAGTGACCCATAGCTGGCCATCCAGTGGTCAGCTGTAAATCGCACGGGAGAAGACTATCTTTCTCCCGGTGGATTCAAACTGTGTGCCTTTGGGAGTGCAGCTCCATTGAGCTGTGTGCCATCGAGTCGACACCGACTCATTGGGGGGTTTCTAATAAGCACCGGAGTTTTAGAATTGACAGATGCAGAATCCTCGCACACACCACACCGCTGGGGTCGGCCCGCCTCCCCAAAAGAAAACAGGCACGGCGGTGGCAGCGGAGCGGGCGGCGTCCCAGAGCGGCCCGGGCCTGCTGCCTTCAGGGCCAAGGGGGGTCTGCGCTCGGGACTCAACTTCCCGCGGGGCCGCGAACCGGGCTCTCGAAGCGGCCGCAGCTCCCTGGGGCCGGAGCATCTCTGCCCGCGCCGGCGAAGGGACGCCCGGAAGCGCTCGCTGCCCCCCGAGCCTTTCTCCTACCTCAGGCTGAGGGGAGCGGCGGCGACCACTTGTAAAGCCCAAGAAAGACGCGGCTTTGGCGCGGATCCACCACGTCTTCCAGGCCAGACAGAGCGCCGGGTCGTTGCCAGACGCCGACTCCAAGGAAGCCGCTCCCACAGTGCTCCGCGCCGGGGGGCGGGTCCGGGGGCGGGGGCGGGCGCGGGGGTGGGGCCGGGCGTCTCCAGAAGGGCGGGGCTGCCCTGTAAGGAGAGGGGCTGGGGAAAAGGAGTCTAAAAGGGAGGGGAGCCCTGTGGACACACCACCCAGAAAGACGATTACCAGGAAGCCAGAAAGGAGTCATGTTAGCGTCATCCCAATGTCAGCTTGTTGTGCCATCGAGTCGCCTGCCACTCATAGCGAAATTATTGGTACATTAGTTCTGAAACCTGCCCTTTCCTGAACTAATCTCTTCGTTTCCTGCAGACCTAATCCCATTTCTCCAGTCACTGAGTCAATCCATCTCATGCAGGGTCTTCTTCTCCTGGCCTGTCCCTCCACCCATATACACCGTTCACCTGTGTCAGCGCTTTGGTACTTAAAAGGTCAAGAGGAATAGAAAGGTGTATAAAACGCAGGCTGCTTATGAACTGTGAACAAATTCTTTTGTTTCTGAGCCAGAGACTGTGTGACAGCATTTGTGAAACTTTTATGTTAAGTCCTTAGCTTGTTATAAAAAATTCAAACCAAACCCTCTGCTCCGGAGACCGTGCAATAACAAAGCTCCACTGAGTTTCCAAGACAATTTATCTTTACATAAAGGAGATTACTGTATGTTTCTCCTGCGGAGCAGCTGGTCGATTTAAACCATCAGCTTTTCAGCTAGTAGCCCAATACACGCTACCCAAACTATGCAGAAATCTTTATTAAAGGAGACTGAACATCTTTCTCCTGAAGAGTCAAATAGATTCAAACAACCAACCTTTTGTTTCGAAATACAACGTGTGATGCACAATCCTGTATCACAAAAGCTCCTTGTTATGCTTGTTATGCTGTTCTTAAGTACCATCGAGTTGGGACCAATCTGTTTTGACCCTTCAACGGGTTTGCAGAAGCAGTAAATTGCACTGGGGGAGATTGCTCATCTTTCCGCCTCAGAGTAGCTGGCAGATTCAAACCAAATGCCTTTGGGTTGGCAGTTAGCTACAGTAGCTAGGACAAAGCAGTTACTTAATAACTATTTCTTAAATTAATGAGGAGATACTGTACTACAACCCCCCCCCAAGTCACTGCATTTCATCATACAGAAACTATGATTATTTCTTTAGAACTCCAAGGTATAAATTTCTAGTTCTTTTTTTTTTTAATTGTTAATAAATGCAAACTCATTTCAACCTGCTTGCTCCTTAAACATACTGAGTAAGATCACTACATAGTTACTACACTGGGAATAATCAGTTATTTCCGTAATGTAAAATACTAGGCACCCAAGCGTCAAGGACTCTCCTTCATAGGGTCGCTATGAGTCGCCTGCGACTCGACGGCACTTAACAACAACAGCAAAATACTATAGGATAGTATTTTAGAATATTAGAACCGTATTCATATTTGTTGAACAAGTGTCTTGCTGCCAAACACAATGTTAGTGACACATAGTACACATTTCTAAAACACAAGTTCCACAGAGAACAGATTTAAATTGTTATCGTTCTAAACCCTATCCCCAGTGCCAAGAGTAATTCCAGAAACAATTGGTTCTTATTATTTGCATATCTATAATTGCATAGAGACGTGGGGTGAATGGGAGTCTCAGCTTGTATATGAGTAATGGAGTAAAAGTTGGTCCCGTTTAATAACATTAATAACATTTAAGAACATTAGAGAAGTGTGGGCTGAGAATACAATTTTAGTTTTGGACCAGGGCTTTGAACCCGTTCTTTCTGGTCTAGTCACTTCCTACAAAGTGAAACTGTAATGGACCTAAGTTAGTGTGATGTGCGCGAACCAGAATTATAACTGGAAGGGGGAAAATGAGGAGTAAATATCTTGCTAGAGACATAATCTCTCAGAGAGAGAAAAAAGACATTGTGCACATTGCATGTTCTTATGTGCCGTTGAGTCACCTGTGACTCAAGCACAATATGACCCTATGCACAATAGCTGTGAATCCTGCCCTATCTTGAGCCTATCTCATCGTCTCCGACACCCCCACCCCCATTTCTCAATTTATTGTGTCAAGCTATCTCATACAAGTGTCCCTCTCCTGTGCTGTCCCTCAACAGCAAACATGATGTCCTTTCTCCAAGGACTGGCCTCTCTGGGCAACATGCCCAAAGTATGTGAGACAGAGCTTCAAAACCCTTGCTTCCAAGGAGCAGCTTGGTTTCACCCTCTCCAGGACAAACAATCATATATCTTCACAGTTAACTGCGCTATTTTGGATGTGTATTGCTCTCTACAGTCCTGGTAATAATCCAGTCTCCCATATAAAACTCCTAAAGGGGTTCACCAGGCCTCTTCATAATCTCCCATTGCAAGAGTCCCACCCCTAACTTTTCCCACTCTAGCTCTTGTTCCATTTCACCCAGTTTTTTAGTTTTAGTTTAATTTGTTGCCTGTGACTGAATCAATGGAAACAAGTTGAAAATCCTGTTTTAAACACAGAGTTTCAGACTCTGTGTACAACCAGAATTGTTAGGTTGATGTTAAGTTCAGAGGCGATATTTCAGTTGGAGATGTGTATTTGAGATTAATTGCCTCCTAAAATAGAACTGAAGTCTGGGAGTGAGAGAGATTGCTGCAGGGAAAGGTGAGGTAGAGGGAGCAGAGCATTAGCTTAGGATTGATCCATAACAAATTAATGTTTAAATACTTGATATAAAAAGAAACCCTGATAATTACTTGTAATAGAAACCATTGCTGTCTAGTCAATTCCTATTCATGTTATTGTTGCTGTTGTTAGGTGGCAAAGAGTCAAATCACTCTTCTCAATTCTATGAACAACAGATTAAAATCTTGCTCTGTCCGGTGCCATCCTTACAATATACTTAATGCTCAAGTCTGTTGCAATCATTATGTCAATCCATGTCATTGAGGGTCTTTCTTTCTTGTGATTCTCCACTTTTGCAAGTACAATGTTCTTTTCCTAGAACTGAAACCTCCTGACAAAATGCCCAAAATATTAGAGGTGAAGTCTCACCATCCTTGTCTCCAAGGGGCACCCTGGTTGCACTTCTTTCAAGACAGATTTTTCTTTTGGTAGTCCATGGATACTTGTTTCCAACACCTTAATTAAAAATCATCAATTATTCTTTGATATTATTATCCAATCTAAATGTACATGCTAAGTAATTTTAAATACTATGACTTGGATCAGGTATATCTTAGTCTTTAAAGTGATATCTTTGCTCTATAGAACTTTAAAGAGGTCTTGATAGCAGATTTTCACAATGCAAAACATCTTCAGATTTCTTGGCTGTTGTTCCCATGTATATTGATTGTGAGTCTAAGTAAAGTGGAATCTTCAACAATTTCAATCTTGTCTCCTTTTATCACGATGTTGCATATTGATTTCATAGCCAGCATTTGGTTTTTCCTGAATTTGAGGTACAATCCATACTAAAAACTATAGTTTTTTATCTTCTTCTGTTAGTGCTTAAAGTCTTCACTTTCAACAGATAGGGTTGTGCCATCTGCAGAACACGTATTGTTGGTGAGTCTTATTCTTATTCTGATGCCACATTTTTCATGTAGTCTAGTTCTTTCAGTTATTTGATCAGCACACATATTGAATAGATGCAGTGAAAGGACAAAACCATGATGCACCTGTATCCTGATTTAAAGCCATTCAATATCCCCTTGCTCTATTGCAATTACTGCTTCCTTGTCTTTGTACAGGTTCCATAAAGGGGCAATTAAGTGTTGTGGAATTCCCATTCTTCTCAATGTCACCCATACTTTATTATGATCCATGCAGTTGAATGCCTTTGCTAGTCAATAAAACACAAGGAAGCAACTGCTCCATAGAGTTTATAAGACTTGACAGAAGTAGATTTCCTGATCTTTCTTCTGTGGAAGAAATACTGTGGTTAGAGATACTGGAACAAAATTGGAGTAGTGGATTCAATGGAAGCTAAGGGAAGAAAGTATGTTAAAAGCAATGTAGTGGGCAGTGTTAAATCCTAATGACAGATCAATTAAGTTGATCAAAAGACATTTTGCAATATGAAGGTTATTGTTTAACAAAAGTCATTTCCATGAAATAGAAGGTTGGTCACACTGGATTGAGTGATAAATGGTAGATTAGGTATTTACTAGATATACAAATTGGAGGCTAGGATTTTGAAGCTTCATCTTACATACTTTGGGCACATGGCCAGGAGAGACTGGTCCTTAGAGAAGGACATCATGCTTGGAAGGGTGGAGGGAAAGTACAGAAGAGAAAGACTCCGGGTAAGATGGATTGATACAGTAACTGGGGCAATGAGTACTGGTGTATCGGAGTTGGTGAGACGGGATCAGGATAAGGCTGGGTTCAGAGCTACTGTACATAGGGTAGCTCTGGGTTGCAGGTGACATGATGGCACATAACAATAACAACAATATGATGATGTTGTTGTTGTTGTTGTTGTTACGTGCCATCGAGTGGCCTGCAACTCATAGCAACCCTATGTACAACAGCCCTAAACCCTGCTTTATTCTGTGCCAATCTCACTGTCTCTGACATACATATGTGCGCCTGGTCTTTGCAATCACTTGCTATGCGTCAGAGAACCAGGTGGATTGAACAACAATCTGAATGAGAAAAAAATCAAAAGGCAGAGTCTTGGGGACCCAAGAAGAATTTTTGCTGGTTTGTCTTTTGATTATTGAAGAAACAAGAACATGTATGAATGCCATGGTAATACTCTTGGAGTTACTTTGTAAGAGGCTTGTAAAAAAGAGCAAAGGCAGCATAGGGACAGCCATATCTGACCTTTATCAACTCCAAAAGGGGAACTGACCCTGTCAACAACATCAACACCACAAAGCCAATTTCCATAAGATCAGACATGCTCCCCCCACACTGGTGCACCTTTTCTACTCATCCCAACACCAATCTTACCAGTTTTCTGGGTCCCAAATTGTTGCAATTGTACATAAACCACACAGAACTGTATTAGGGATATTAAAAGGGTGGGTTAGTAGCAGAATAAAATCACTCAGGACAGTTTTTGAAATGTGCTTATTCACTGCTGAGTCAAAGGCAAGCAGTTACACTTCACCAGCTGAAGGGTTCCTCAGCCTTCAGCCTTGCAGGTTTAGGCACTTAGTCATCCTGCCAATTATAGATCCCCCTCTCTACAGTCCACCAAGAAACTTGAGCAAAGGCTCTTAGTTCCAGTTCTAGAGTGTAGCAATCCCAAGGTCAGAACCATCTTATGTCACATCTCTGGTTCCCTGCTGTTGGCTGGTATGGTCATCCCCTAGGTCCTGGTTCAGCTGGTGCAAGCCAGAGTAATGTACTGCATTCTCTTGCTTCTTTGCTGGTGGTGAGATTTTTAAAATCTGCCACTGATTCTGCTCAATTTAGTGGCAAAACCAACCAATCCCCTTATGGATAGGTTAACTAGCCTTATTTGCATATCTTTCCATCTATGCTGCAAAATTAAAGTCAATGGTTAGGAAAGCCATTTTGAACAATAAATTCTTAATACCACAGGGCTGTTGTTGTTGTATACTGTCAAATGGGAACTGACCCATCGCTACCCTCTAGCAGATTTTCAGAGACAGCAAATCACCAGGGAGGAGATTGCCCAGCCTTCTGTGGAGCAGCTGGTGAATTTGAGCTGCATACTTTTGCATTGGTAGCATGATACCTTACCACTAAGCTACCAGAGCTCCCTTTAAAAGAGTGTAGCAGCCATAATTGAATAAGAAGACACACTGCATCTCTTCGGCAGCTCAAATCCAATGGGTCTTAGGGAGAAAGGTGGACAAACTCCTCTCATGTAATTTACCGCTTCAGAAACTCAATGGAAGTTGAGCCAGGAATCAGTTTGACTCCACCAACAATGAATTAGAGGAATCCCCGCCCCCTTTATTTTATATTGGTTTGCATACAAAATTCGTATCCATTGTGTATCATTGTATTTCACATATTCCTATGTTCCTGCTGTGTTTCAATCACTCATATACATTGTATTTTATAAAATTAATCACCATTGATCTACACCTCCTATTACTCTGTGTTTTCAAGTCCCCATTGGCTCTTCCCTAATTCCTTCACCCCTCCCCACCCCTCTGCTCACTAGACTGTCATCCTGGTGAAGAACTTCCTCCTCTTCACACCCTTTGACCCTCTCTCCCCTTTCTCCTTTTGGAATTTTTATCCACATCTTACTTGTTATCCTTCTATTTTCACAATAATGGTCTTATGAACTATTTACCCTTATGAGACTGATGTCATTCCCTCAGCATGATACTTTCTTGATTCTTTCATGTATTTTACAAAATCATTGCTCCTACGTGCTGCATAGTTTTCCATAGTGTGAACGTACTGTCATTTCTCAATCCATTTGTTGATGGACATTTGGGCTGTTGCCATGTTCTTGCTATTGTGAATAGTACTGCTATGAACATAGATGTATGAGCTCTAGGAGACCTCTGGTGGTGGAGTGCCATAATCTATCAAGTTTGCCACTCCCCAGAAGAAAGAGCTGTTTCCTTCACTAAAGATTAATGGCCACGCATCAGAATGGGCTCAACAGTAGGCTTTTTGTTTGTTTGTTTGTCTGATTTTTGCACTAGGGAAGTATTTCTCTCCCTTGGGTCTGGAAGAAGGTCTCTGTCCCTCCTACTTGTTTTCTCGTTCTTTGGAAACTCTATGCAGCTTGACAGAGATCTTTCTCATCTCTAATTCTCTTGATGGCACTGCCAAGCCAAAGGCAAGGGGTTTGAATTCACGAGCTGCTCCATGGGAGGAAAATGGGCAATCTCCTGCCTTGTGATTTAAAGCCTCTGAAACCTGTTGGAGGGTCAACTATGAGTTCAGACTCAAGGGCCCAAAGCTACAACATACCTCAAAAGATACTCATTAAAGACATGCTCTACATTAATTTTGCCTTATTAATATAGCAAAGATGTTGTTATGTGTCACCGAGTAAGAGCTGACCCATCGTTAACCTAGCAGTCTTTAGAGGCAGAACTGATATACATAGTTGTCTTTTAGTAGGTTTTCAGAGGTTATATCTCATGGCAGGACATTGCTTCTCTTTCTCCCAGATGGAGGCAGGTAGATTTGAACCGAATGCTTTTGATCTGCCAGTGAAATTCCTTATGACTAGGCCACTAGAGCTCCCTCTAAAAAAGGTAGCCCATTTTACGTGGATTTACACTATAGGCATAGAAGTTAGGGTTTACAACATGTATTTTGAGGGGATTTGTAAGTGCAATTCAATCCATAACTGGGCAAAGGGAATTAGAATGGTGTCTTTGAAATTTTATATACTTAATTTCTTATTGTTAAGTTAGGTCACTGTAACTGTCATTCATACAACCCAATGTATAAAATAGCAAAATGTTGCCTGGTGCTATGCCATCCTTACAATGTTGTTATGCCTTCAAGTTGGACAGACTCATAGCTGACCCTCCAGCAGCTTGGCATATGCTTTTAATCACTTGGGAGGAGATTACTTGTCTTCTTTCCATGGAGTAGCTTGTGGATTAGAACTGTATGCCTTTGGCTTGGCAGTGCAGCTCCTTACCACTGGTATTTTTGAGCCCATTGTTCCAGTCACCATATTAATCCATTTCAATGACGGTAACTTTTTCCTTTATGTGACAAAGAGATTACATTTCTCTAGGTTTCTTCTGATAACATAGCTGACAGGAGGGTGTTTTGAAGGTGGAGCCGATAGAGAGCTAGGCTGCTAGACCAAAAGGTGGTGCTTCTCTGACAGTTCAAATCCACCAGCAGCTCCAAGAGAGAAAGATGGGCAAACTCCTTCAAACTTCTCCAATCTCTGGAAACCTACTGGAGGGCCAGTTAGAAGTCAATTCTGACTCAAAAGCAGTGATTATTATTTTTTTTTTAGTTTGAAATGAAGAAGTTAATGAAGCATAGAAGTCAAATTAGACATATTGCTGAGATAATGTCAGCAGATTATAGGACAGGCCTTTTGAGTGAGTGACCATGGAAATGGTGCCATTTTTAGGTGGTAACAAGGTTCAGGATTTGATAAGGTTGTAATGTGAAGGAAGTTGTTAGATATGAGGAGTTCAGGGTTTGGGGACTCTGGGAATAGTTGGGGAAGTATACCACAGGTAGCAAAGGCTGAAGAAAACTGAAGGAGTTTGAGATTATTTGAAAAATATATATACCAGCTAGTACGAGACTCACAGAAGCAATTTGGCAAGAAGTCTAAGGAAACAAAAAACTACCAACTTTGTCCCTTGACTCTGAGATTCTTTGGTTGTGAGAGATTAACCTCTAACTGAGAGGTTTTCAAAGGCAGCAGATTGAAAATCCTATGAACATTGTGGTGCACTGGAGACAGTAAACTTTTCATAAAGCAAATGGGATTGGGGGTAGACTTAAAGAGGGAAATCTTGGGGAATTCACAGAAATTAAAATCTCAGAGGGCTCTGGGAGTGTCTTAGCCAGTTGACTCACAAAGCAGCCAGGGCATGTCTGCTGTCTGGAATGATTTATACTATAGGTGGTGACCAAGGAAAACGGAGAAACGTGGGAGAAGGTGGACGTAGAACTGATAATCTCTTGGACAGTTTGAGGACATGATTGTAAGGAACTTCAGCCATGACCTGAGACTCAGTGTTTCTGCAAAAGAAGTACACATTCCATATATTTGTGGTCAACTGGTGGTGGTGGCTGCAGGTCATCGCAGTTACAGGCAGCAGAGACAACTGAGCTCCAGCCTTGTGGACTTTTCTTCAGTAGCAAGTGGTGAAGGAAGGGCATGTGAAGTCAGTTTTCTGCATTAGGTCAATGTTCAGGGTTCTTTTATTTTATTGTGTTTTCAGTAAAGGCTTATAGCAGTTTCATTCTCATTCAACAATTTCTACACCAATTGTTCAATAACATTGGTTGTATTTTCACAAAGTGTTTCCATTAATTTAGACTTCCTGCCTCCTTACAGACTCAGCTTTGTTTCAATGCAATTGTTAATTGTTTGGTCTCCTATTTAAAAGAACACAATATTTACGGATAATAGGGAAGCAAGCTATTATTTCACTAAAAGGTGGCCTCAGAGACTAATTTGTAATGAAGGCTTGAAGAATATCTCACAGCAATAAATCCAGGGAGGCTTCCAGTCTAAGGAAGTACAGTAACAGGGTTAATTTGATTCTTGTTTTTAAAGAATTTCAGTTTCTGTTCCATATTTTTCTCTCAATCTATCAAGGTTCATCTACCTGTGGCCCTGATTAGAACAGTAAGTGGAAATAGAAGGGCACTATCTAGTTTTTCTGGTCTCAGAGTAGAAGATAGTGTGGTTTGTGTAGATTATCAGCTGCAGACCAGTTTATTTAAAAGATTGAAGTTGTCAGTGAATTGCTCTTATTTGAATCCACAGTCAACATCTGTGGAAGCAGCAGCCAAGAAATCAAAAACTATTGTGTTGGGAAAATCTGCTGTCCAGGACATCTTAAAGTGCTAACAAGCAAGGATGTCACTTTAAAGACAGGTGCACCTGATCCAAGCCATGCTATTTTCAATTACTTCACATGCTTATGAAAGTTGGACAATGAATAAGAAGACTTAAGAAGAATGAATAGGTATAAATTATTTTAATGCTCTTTGAAAAGAGTGTTGAATATACTATGGACTTCTAAAAAAACCAAACAAATTTGTCTTGAAAGAAGTATACCCAGGATGCTTTGTAGAGGCAAGGTATGTGAGACTAGCCCCTACTGGTAGCACTCAAAGTATGTGAGACAAAGTTTTACCAGCCTACCTCTAAGGAGCAAGTGACTGCAACAATGAGTTCCATGGAGATTGTTAAGAATGTTGCAGGGTTAGGAAAGGTTTAGATCCGCTGTCTAGGTTGTTGTTGTTGTATACCATAACGTCAGAATTGACCCATAGCTGACCCTCCAGAGGCTTTTCAGAGGTAGTTAATCACACAGGAGGAGTTTGCTGATCCTTCTTCCACGGACCAGCTGGTGGCCTTGAACTGCGTGCCTTCAGGATTGTCATGCAGCTTCTGCTGTCCACAGGGTCACTATTAGTTGGAGTTGACTTGATGGCACCTAACAGTAACAACTACCATTTCTTCTTCAAGTCTTTGGTTTCCTCTTTTCTCTCTTGTTTCAGACAAATAGAGACCATTACTTGTGTCTCAAGATGGCTGCTGTAACTTTTTAGGTTTCCGATATTGTTATTGTGTCATTAAGTACTGAGCCTCCAGTGAGTTTTCAGACACAATAAATGACACAGGAAATTGCCCTTCTTTGTCTCTTGGAGCATCTGGTAGTTTCAAACCAGAAGGTTTTAGGTTGACAGTGCAACTCCTAAGTGCTAAGCCACCAGAGTGAATTCTATTATGCCACTTGACTAAGATGTCCCTCAAGATCCCGATCTGGATCCTAATTCTTAAAAGACAGAAAATTCTGTGAGGTGTTTGATTATATCTAAGAAGTCTCTGTAAGTAAGTTCCCTATGTATTTTAGAAACATATGAGTACATGGAAAGTCATATATGTACACACATATATGTAAATATGCATTTAAGTTTATACCTACATATACACATATATACTCATAAACACACATATACACTCGTATGTCTACTATTCCACTGTATGTACAAATCGCATGTTATTTACCCATTCATCTGTTGATGGGCACTTAGGTTGTTACTATCTTTTTGCTATTGTGAATAGTAATGCAATTGGAACAGGTGTGCCTATGTTACTCTATTAATCCCTAAGGTTTTATACCTCAGAATGAAATTTCTGGGTCATATGGCAGGTCTATTCCTTCTTTTCATTTGCTTGTTTGTTTAGATTATGCCCAAAGTTTATTGTAAATGACAAAGAATTACATGCACCTTAATTAGTATATATATATATGGAAGATGAGTGGAGCAGCCAGATTCTACTATGGTGTGTTTTCTGGTTTTGGTGGTGGCAACTGGGAGTGAAGTGATTGGATTTGGCCTCCTATTTAAAAAGGCATTTGAGCCCTTGGGCCTGCAGCTCACAGGCCTGATTTTATTTGTTTTTGGTCAAACATTCTTCTAAGTGGTATAGGACTGGTCTGTCAATTTGTTGTACAGAGATAATTTGTGGTTACTGTGATGTTAAACACTGTGACACTGATTTGTCAAATGCAATAATGGTTACCCATATTGGACAGTGTTTGGTGGAGCTCTCAGATTAAAACAGGCTTGGAAGCAGAAGTGGCACCCACTTCCAAAATAGCTGCCTCCAGTAACTCTATGAATTTTGAGACATGATGAAAGTCATATAACTGTTCAGGTCATACATTCATAGGGTCACTATGAGTCATCTATGACTTGATAACACTTAACAACAACATATTATATATATATATAGTGTGTGTATGTATATATATACACACATATACATATACATACATGTATACACACATAATGGTAAAAAACATGTATGGATCCAAGGGGGAAAGGAGTGGGAGCAGAAGACTGAGGAAGGGTAGGGATGAAATCACAGGGTTGCACAGTTTGGTGGGTGGGGGGACTGGGTAAAGGAAATGAGAAAGATCGGCAGGGATAGGAAAAGACAAGGTAATGGTGGGCATAGTCCAACAGTGATGATGATGATGATGATTTTACAAAAAGAGATTATCTTTCTTCTAGTTGTGGGTTTTCCATTTGGGAATAAGGGACACAGATTCTCTGGCTGCTTCATGCTTAACATGGCTTTGAGATGAAGGGGAAGGTGTGACCACTTTAACACTTTACTGGTGATCTTGAGTCTTGTTCAGTTAGGAGATATTTTCATGATGTTTTCTGCCTTCTGGGTGCAAAATGTTTGTGTTGGTGAGTCCAGTGGGAGTTGCTGGCTGAACTTTGAGGTTCCACCCACTTTCACTTGCTTAGCTGGCAGTTATAGTTCCCTTTTGTCTCTGCAACTAGGCTCAGGGTTCAGATTCTGGAACAAGACTCAGCGTTCAGGTTACCTATAGGAAAGGGAACAAACTGAGAGAGAACAAATTTGTAAGTTACAAAGAAAAGAGCTTTGGAGGTGTTACTTTCATGTGTACTGGAGGAGGAGATGGAGGAAGTGGCTTAGATAAAGTTCCTCAGGCTGCTCTTTCCAAGGGCTGAGTGGCTCTCCCCAGGGGCTGGGCAGCTGCCCACAACAAAGGCTCTTCTGAGATCTAAACCTTGTGCCTTACCAGGGACTGTGGCCATGGACAGCATATCTGCTTCTAGCACCACCATCATTGCCCCCTTCCTCTCCATCGAGTGGTCTCATTGTAACTCGAAGTAGATATTATTTCTTTCCCCTTCCACAAATGGAGAAGGGGCTTCTAGAGTGGTGAACAGACTGACACAAGGTTGAAAAAGTAAAAAAGGCAGTAGAACAAGGACTCAAACCAAGGTTATCTGATGGCAGGCCATGAAGCAGTGAGTTCCACTTGATGCTCGGGTTGGCCATTTTTCATCTTCCTCTGTAACCAAAATCCTGATGAATATAATTTCAAAATGGCCAGAAGCGTACACCAGTTTGGGTGCAGGGTGCTTCCCAACAGCCAGCTATGCCTCTATTGCTGCTTTTTAAAGGAAACACCGCACTGATTTTTTTGCTTGTTTGTGGTTTTTTTTGTTTGTTTTTTTTTTTTTTTCAGCAGTTGTATCCTTTTGAATTCCCATCAGCAGTGGATGAGTGTTCCAGTTTCTCCATATCCACTCTACCACTAGTTACTTTCTGTTTGTATTTTAATCTTAGCTATCCTTGTGGAAGTTAAAAGGTATCTCATTGTGGCTTTGATTTCTAGTTTCTGTTGGCCATGTGAATATCCTGTGAAGCATTTCTTTATCTTCTTATCTCAGTTTCTATTTTTTTTGTTGTTGTTAAGTGATAGAAATGTTCTATATATTTTAAATATTGTATCTTTATCATTTATACCATTCCAAAATATTTCTCCCTAGACTTTAGATTGGTTTTTTACATTTTTTTTGTTTTTTTTTTAAATTTCATTATTTTTTGTGTGTACCGTCAAATCAGATCTGACTGGTACAGGAGGACATTGTTCCTCCTTCTCGAGCAAAGCATCTGGTGGATTTGAACTGTGCACCTCTGAACTTGCAGTTGCTGCTTCTTGCCACTAGGCCACCAGAGCTCGCCTGGTTTTTTACATTTTTTATAAACATAGGCATTATGATGTTGTTGTTGCTGCTGTTGTTAGGTGCCACTGAGTCACCTGCGACTAATAGTGACCATATAGCAATGGTGTCTCTCTGGAGACTAAGGTGTGTCTGATACAGGCCATGGTCTTTGCAATCACTTGTTATGCATCAGAGAGTTGGATAATGACCAAGGAGGATAGAAGGAGAATTGATGCCTTTGAGCTGTGGTGCTGGAGAAGAGTATTGAGAATACCATGGACTGCTAGGAAAACAAACAGATTCGTCCTGGAAAGGGTTAAACCGGGCAGCTCCTTGGAGGCAAGGATTCTGAGGCTCCGTCTAACATACTTTGGGCACGTTTGGGAGGGTGGAGGGACAGCGCAGGAGGGGAAGGCCCTCTATGAGGTGGACTGATTCAGTGACTAGGCTAATCAGGATGGGAGTGTCAGAGACAGTGCGATTGGCACAGGACAGAGCAGAGTTTAGGGCTGTTGTACATAGCGTCGCTATGAGTCGCAAGCGACTCGGTGGCACATAACAACAACAACAACATGCTTAACAGCTCTGAACATTTCCCTATCCTGAGGCAGGATCACCGTTTTCAACACACCAGCCTCATCACCTCAATTACTGTGTCAATCCGTTGTTCCAGAAATAATTGGCTGATACACAACTGTTTCAGGAAATAGCTCTGATCAAGAACCAACGATAATAAAGGAGTTCAAGTGGCACTGCTAGATTCATTTGACATATTACAACAACCTGATGTATCCCTGGACTTGATCACAAGACTGTGCCAAGAAATCTGGAAGATAGTTACCTGATGAACTGACTGGAAGAAATCCGTATTTATTCCCATTCCCCCAAAAAAGGTGATCTAGCAAAATGTGGAAATTATCAAGCAATATCATTAATATCACAGGCAAGCAAAATATTACTGAAGACTATTCAAAACAGAGTAGGGCAACACATTGACATAGAACTTCCATAAATTCATTTAGAATTTAGAAGAGGTCATGTCACCAGGGACATTATTGCTAATGTGAGATAGGTGTCAGCAGAAAGCTGAGAATACCAGAAAGATGTCTGAGTTTTATTGACTATGTAAAGGCAACACTTATGACTGATACTGAGAAAAATGGGAATCTCAGAACACTTAATTGTGCTCATATGAAACCTATACCTAGACAAGAGGCTGTTGTCCAAGAAGGCCAAGGGAACACTGCATGACCTAAAATAAAGTGTGTGTCAGCACTGCATTGATTCTTCATATCTATTCAATCTGCATCCTAAACAAAACGGACCTTTATGAAGAAGAATGTGGCATCAGCATTAGAGGAAGACTCATCAATAACTTGCATTATGCAGACAACACAACCTTGCTTACTACGAGTGAGGAAGACTTGAAGTGTTTGCTGTAGAAGATTAAGGACTACAACTTTCAATATGGATTATATGTCAACATCAAGAAAACAAAAATTCTCACCACCAGACCAATAGTAAATATCACTAGGGAGAAGAGATAGAAGTTCTCAATGATTTCATCATGCTTGGTTTCACAATCGGAACCCGTGGTGTCAATAGTCAAGAAATAAAAAAAGAAGTCACATTGGGAAAATCTGCAGTTAGAGACCTTTCTAGAGTACTAAAGAGCAATGGTGTCAGCTTAAAGACTAAGTCATGCCTGATCCAAGACATGAAGAGTCTCAATCACTTGCTATGTATCTGAAAACCTTACAGTGACTAAGTACAAAAGAAGAATTGATGCCTTTGAATTATGATGTTGGAGTACTGAATATCCCATGGACTGCCAAGAGAACAAACAGATCTGTCTCAGAAAAAGTGAAACCAGAGTGCTTCTTGGGAGCAAGGCTGGTGAAACTTTATCTCATATATTTTGGGCATGTTGTAAGGAGGATCCAGTCCTTGGAGAAAGAAAATATGCTTGGGAAAGTAGAAGAAGAAAGTGTAAGAGAAGAAGACTCTCTAGAAGATGGATTGAATCAGTGATTGTAGCAATGGGCCAAAATGTGTTTGAGATGATGAGGATGGCGCAGGATAGGGCAAGTTTCCGATCTGCTGTTCATAGGGTTGCTATGAATTGTGGTTGATGCAATGATACATAGGAACAATAATCTATGAGAGAACATATTTCTTTGCTAAAGTCATGCATTTATATTTGGAGGAGCATAGGAAATATAAGACAGTGACCAATTATCCTGGTTTTCTGGGGACCAAGGATTCCCAATGACTTAGAACTTCCAGTAATTACTGTAATTTCTGCTAGAGCCAGGAAAATCCCAGGCAAACTAATCCAAGTTGGTCACTGTACTGTGGATACTACAGTGGACACTTCTTTCATTTGCTACCTGCCATGCCTGTAGTCTAGCTCCCATAGAGCAAAAAGAAAGAGTATTCTCTCCATTTAGGCTTCCTATCATCAAACAAAGTGTTGAGATGTTGGACAGCTCAAAATGACAAGTGTCCATGGCATCTGTCCTCTTCTTGCCTGACCTCACTTGCACCATGTGCCCAGCCATGCTGAGCTTCTTTCAAATCACTGTGAGGTGTCATGACCTCTTTCATCTATTGATCTTCATCTATGCTATTCTCTTTTCCTAAGATGGAGTTTCTTACTGTCCTTTCAGCCTGATCCCCATTTCCAGGAGGCTTCTCCTAAACCCTAGTTTATGTCAGATTCTGTGCTGTGTATTCCTACTGTGTATGGCTTAGCGACTGCCCACTGCCAGCACATGGCAGTTTTATAATTCCTGCCTACCTATGAGAGTTGTGCCCAAGTAGGCCACAAACTGCAGCTAAGATAGGCACCGCATTTGTGTGGTTCACCACTGCATTCCCAATATCTGTTAAGGCAAAAACTCAGGCTTATTTAATAAGTCATTTATTTGGCTATTCACCTAGTATGCTCAGAAAAATACCCTGAAATGCACTGATTGGCTATTGTTGCTGTTATTTGCCATTAAGTCGCCTGCACCTCATAACAACCCTGTGTACAAAAGCTCTGAGCTCTCATCTATCCTGAGCCAACCTTGTCTCTGACACATCTACCCCCATTACTCCAGTCAGTGAGTCAATCCACCTCATTGAGAGTCTTCCTCTTTTGTCCCGTCCCTCCACCCTCCCAAGCATAATGTCCTTCTCCAAGAACAGGTCACTTCTTGTAAAATGTCCAAAATATGTCAGATGGAGTTTCAGAATCCTTGCTTCCATGCAGCAGCTTGGTTTTACCCTCTCCAAGATGAACGAGTTTGTTCTGCTAGCAGTCCAAGATATATTCAGTACTCATCTCCAGCACCACAGCTCAAAGGCGTCAATTCTCTTTCTATTATCCCTATTCACTGTCCAACTTTCTGATGCATAGCACGTAACTGCAAAGACTATGGACTGGATCAGGTGCACTTTAGTCCCCAGACTAACATTATTGCTCTTCAGTACTCTGGAGAGGTCCCTGACAGCAGACTTTCCCAATGCAATTTATCTTTTGATTTCCTGGCTGCTGGTACCAAGAGTATTGATTATGGAGCCAAGCAAATTAAAGCTGTTAACAATCTCAATCTCTTCAGCATCTATCACAATGTTATCCATTGGTGCAATGGTGAGAATCTTTGTTTTCTTTATTTGAGCTCGCATTCATATTGAAGGCTGCAGCCATTGACCTTCTGCAGCAAGTGCTTCAGGTCCTCTTCAGTTTCAGCAAGCAGGGTTGTGTCATTGCATAATGCAGGTTGTTGATGAATCTTCCTCCAATCCTGATGTCACATTCCTCCACCTAGAACCCAGCCTCCCTGATAAATCATTTATTAGGCACCAAGAAAACCTTTCACCTATTCTGCTCAGAAAAATACCCGGAAATTCACTGATTGGCTATTAAATACTTAAAATGATGATGATACTTTAAAATCTTGGGGTTGAAGATAAATTTGTTTTGTAAGTTCTTGCTCAAAGCACAATAAATTATGGGTGGGTTTTTTTTTTTAAAAAAGAAAGAAAACAAACAAACAAATTAGCCCAAAATTAGAGAGTAAATTTTTTTCTTCTGTTCGGGTTAATGTACAATTATTTAACTTACAGTCATCTTTATACATGTTTGGGGGTATATTCTCAGACAGTGTTGGGAAAATACAGGAATGAAAGTTTCAACTCTTTTTCTCTTTTACTGCTCTGTCACCACGTGCACGTCTTATCAGAAGTTGGTGGGTTTTTTTTTTTTCAGGTTGAAGTGTCTCAAAGAGAGTCAGTAGCCCTGACTTTGCAAATTTTATAATCAGGATTCTGGTTTGTTTGTTTTTTCTCTCTCTCTAGAGTCACATATGTGGGATTTTTATTCCTTTATAGCAAAACACAGCAGTTTTTTGTTTGTTACCCCCCCCCCCACTCTCAGCTGGTACCAACTAAATTATGAATAGACAATTTCACTCACACTTTAACTAAAATATCACCCATTGTGCTTAGGCTTGCAAGATTTCTTACTTGCAAGTTACAAATTAACTTTAACACTTCAATAGTTTCAATCTGTTCTAAATTAAATGGACATTGAACTTGAAATCACACTTATAAGAAGATCCTGATCACAATATGAACAAGTTAAAATTAATAAGTAATATACAAGGAGGTAGGAAGTAACTCAAATTGTATTCATATTAATGCATGTTTGGTTTGTTTGTTATGTGCCGTCGAGTCGCTTGCGACTCATAACGACCCTATGTATAACAGCCCTAAACTCTGCTTTGTCCTGTGCCAATAGCACCGTCTCCGATACACCCATCCCAATTACCCCAGTCACTGAATCAATCCACCTCATAGAGGGCCTTCCCCCCCTGCGCTGTCCCTCCACCCTACCAAGCATGATGTCCCTCTCCAAGGACCGGTTTCTCCTTACAACATGTCCAAAGTATGTTAGACGGAGCCTCAGAATCCTTGCCTCCAGGGAGCTGCCTGGTTTGACCCTTTCCAGGATGAATCTGTTTGTTTTCCTAGTAGTCCATGGTACCCTCAATACTCTTCTCCAGCATCACAGCTCAAAGGCATAGCATAAGAAATAACTTATAATTTTATTTAGGTAATTCTGATTTGTAGTTAGGGAGTACTCACTATAATGAAGTCACTAGTCTTGACTTTTAAAGGATGAAGAAGGCAAAATTTCTTCACCTTCTGGTGAAGTAACTCAGAGCTCAATGGTTGTTACTGTGTTGTTATGTGTTGTTGAGTCACCTGCGACCCATAGAGTACCTCAGCTCTGAACCCTGCCCTGTCCTGAGCCAGGCTCACTGATTCCAACACACCAACTCCAAATGTGGAAATGATACAACAATATCACATGCAAGCAAAATGCTGTTTAATATTATCCAAAAGTGGTGAGAACAGTACACTGACAGAGAACTACCAGAAATACAAGCAATTTTTAGAAGAGGCTGTGGAACTAGAGACATTATCGTCAATGTCAGATGGATCTTGGTTAAATCCAAAGAGTACCAGAGCAATGTCCATCTGTGTTTCAATGACTGTGCAAAGGCATTTGACTGTGTGGATCACAACAAATTGTGGCTAACTTTGAGAAGAATGGAAATCCCAGACCAACTAATTGTGCTCATACAAAACCTATATCTGGAACAAGAAGTAGTTCTTAGAACAGAGCAAGGAAACACTGCATGGTTCAAAATCAGGGAAAGAATGCATCAGTGATGCATCTTGTCTCCATTCCTTTTCAATCTGTACAAGGAACAGATCATTCAGGAGGCTTGACTTTATGAAGAGGAATGTGGAATCAGCATTGGAGGAAGACTCATCAACAACCAGCATTATGTCACAACCTTGCTTGCTGTAACTGAGGGAAAGCTGATGTGTTTGCTGCAGAAGGTCAAGGACTGTAGTCTTCAATATAGATTGAAGCTCAACATCAAGAAGACAAAGATTCTCACCACTGGACCAATTGACAGCACCATGATAGATGGAGAAGAGATTGAGGTTGTTAACAATCTCAGTTTGCTCCGCACTCTTGGCACCAGCAATCAGAAAATCAAAAAATGAATTGCCTTGAGGAAAACTGCTGTCAGGGGCCTCTTTAAAATGCCAAAGAGCAATGATGTTAGTCTAGAGACTAAGGTGTGCCTGATTCAGGCATGGTCTTCACAGTTACTTTGCTATGCCTCAGAGAGCTGAACAATGACTAAAGATGACAGAAGAATTAAAATCTTTGAGTTGTGATGCTGGAGAAGAGTATTGAACATACTATGGACTGCTAAGAATACAAAGAGGTCTGTCTTGGACAGGGTGAAACCAAGTATCTCCTTGGAGGCAAGGATTCTGAAGCTCCATCTCATACACTTTGGGCATGTGGCCAAGAGAGACCAGTCCTTGGAGAAGGATATGATGCTTAAAAGGGCAAAGGGACAGTGCTGGAGAGGAAGATCTGCAATGAGATGGATTGAAACAGTAACTGGGGTAATGGGGTTATGTATGTTAGAGTTAGTGAGACTGGCTCAGGATAGGGTAGGGTTCAGAGCTATTGTACACTGTGTTATTATGAGTCACAGGAGACTTGATTACACAGAACAATAACATCTTTGATATCATATACAAAAAATATTGCTGGAGATCATCCAAATATGACAATAACAAGTACATTTATAAGGAACTGCCATAATTTCAAGCTGAGTTTAGAAGAGGCTATAGCACCAGGTATATAATTACTGATGTCAGATTGATCCTGGATGAAAGCAGAGAATACTGGAAGAATGTCTATTTGTGTTTTATTGACTATGCAAAGATACATGGATAATAGCAAAGAATGGCTAACATTGAGAAGAATGAAAATCTCAGAGCACTTAATTGTGCTCATGCAAAATCTATACTTAGTTAAGAATTTATTATCTGAAACTAGCAAGGGAATGCTGCATGCATTAGAATCAGGAAATGTGTGTGTCAAGGATGTATCTCTTCTACAAAACTATCAGTCTGTATTCTGTGCAAATAATTAATGAAGCTGGACTGAATGAAGAGGAATGTGGCATATGGATTGGAGGAAGACTACTCAGCAACCTGTGTTATGCAGATGGCACAAGCTGGCTTGCTGTTAAGTGAGCAGGACTTGAAACTCTACCTGCAGAAGATCAAGGAGAACAGTCTTTAGTTTAGATTACATTGCAACATCAATAAAATAAAGGTCTTTGCCACTGAGTCAATAGGCAACATCATGATAAATGGAGAAAGGATTGAAGTTGCCAGTGATTTTATGTTGCTTGAGCAGTCAGGAGATCAGGAGACATATTACATTGGATAAGTCAATTGTCAAGGACCTCTCCAAAATGCTGAAGAGCAATGGTGTCAGTTTGATGATTAAGACGTGGTTCAAGTCATGGTCTTTTAAATCACTTACTATGCATCTGAGTGCCGGATTATGAATAAGGATTATAGAAAAAGAATTGATGCCTTTGAACTGTTGGAGAAGAGTACTGAATATCATACGGACTAACTAAAGAAACAGGTCCTGGTAAAAGTGCCAGAGTGCTCCTTGGAGGCAAAGATGGCTAAGCTTCATCTCTTATACTTTAGGCTTGTTGTTAGGAGAGGCTATTCCTTGAGATGGACATCGTGTTTGAAAACTGAAGTTTCAGCAAAACAGAAGAAGACTACCAGTTAGATAGATTGACATATGAGATAAAGTGATTGCAGAAATGAGCTCAGATATGTCAGAAATGGTGAAGGCAGAGATGCACAGGGTTCAGGTATGTAGGTCTGTCATTCACAGGGTCACTGTAAGTCATACTCAACTTGATGGCAGCTGGCCTGGCTTGAGGCCTGGGACCTTTGGAGTCTCCTTCCACTCTGGAAATTGGCTGGCTGGCTGACATCACGGTGGCGGTCTCACCTTGGTGGCAGTCAGGCAATGGAAGTTTCTGGGGTCCACTTGCTGTACAGAGGTAACTCATGGTGGCTGTGAAGCTGAATACTGTGATGCTGATTGTCATATGTAAGAATGGTTACCCATAGTGGACAGTGTTTGGTGGAGTTCCCTGATTAAAACAAACTTGGAAGCAGTAGTGGCATCCACTTCCGAAATAGTTTGCCTGCAGAAACCCTATGAATCTGGAGAGAGGATGAAAGTTATACAAGTGTCCAGGACTTACATTCATAGGGTCACTATGAGTGGCCTATGACTTGAGGGACTTAACAACAACAATTTGATGGCACCTAAAAACAATAACAAAAAGAATGACAAAGCCAGTTTCTATTTCCACCAACTTTGCCTTGATTTCTTAGATATTTACTCTTTCTGCATTTAGCACTTGCCATATTCTGGACTTCATCTAACTTTCTAGCCTTATTTCATGTTAAGAAGAAATTAAGACTCCATGATAGGGCAAGGTAAAGATCCATTGTTCATAGGATCACTATGAGTTGTAGTCAAGGCAACAGAACCCAACAATGACAACAATGGAAACAAAATTGCCTCTAATCCTGCTTTATTAACATTATCTAGGCTAATATTTGCAACACACAGGATAATTATACAATACTGAGAAGTATGCCCTATACTGTTATAAAACAGGACTGACATCAGGTTTGGGGGGAAACTTAAAAAAAAGGGGGATAAATAATGTACACTGCATTAAAACAGATGAGGGAGAAAATTGTTTAAAAAGGATATATGATTGGATATTACTTTCATCACAAGAGCCCAGAATAAGAGCTGCATAATAAAGTGGACAGGGGTGGGGGAATTGTATAACAATGTAAAAAAAATTTTTTTTTCTCCTCAAAGAGAAAAGTGAACTGGAGTGGGGAGAGGAGTGGGCAGAGAGGAAAACGTGCAACAATGAATGAATGGAAATCCAAGTTCTCTATAATCTTTCATTAAAATCTCAATTAAAAAAAAAAGAAGTATGGTCTAGTCAAATTGAAACCTATTTTGGAGGGTCAATCCATGACACATGATTATTCTAAATTTGGATACCACCATTCATCTGTTAGTTTGTCACACTGTGGTGGCTTGTGTGTTTCTGTGTTTCCAGAAGATACATGAAAGGTATTTAAAATATCAGCAGGGTCACCTGTGGTAGACAGGTTTCAGCAGAACTTTCAGACGCAGACAGACTAGGAAGAAGGATTGGCAACTACTTCTGTAAAAAGTGGCCAGCGAAAACTTTATGCATAGCAGCAGAGCATTGTCTGATACTGTGCCAGAAGGTAAGTCCCTTAAGTTGGAAGGCAACCATGGCCTCAAACAAAGCAAAGACTGTGAGGAGATCCAGCGTTGAGCAGTGTTTCATGCTGTTGTGCACCAAGTATCTATGAGTTGGAACTCATTCAACAAGTTTCAAGCAAGTATTAAGTTTGTAGGCAGTTTCTTTCCTGGCCCAGAAAGATGGTGTTGTAATATGAACAACGGACCTGAACCTTGGCCCATCCTGTGCCATCCTGGTCATCTCTGGTATACTTGAGGCCATTGTTACTGTGTCAATCCATTTGATTGACTCCGATCATATGCACCATTTTATGTGGATCCTCCAAGTTTCCAAATGTAATGTCTTACCCCCCTCTCCCCAGCCAAAGACTGGCTCCTCTAACAGCATGCCCTAAGTATGTGAAGTAACAACATGCCTAGAGTATGTGAGACAAGCTTTCACCATCTTTTTCTCTAAAAGCACCTTGGTTGTGCTTCCCCAAGACACATTTGTTTGTTCTTTTGGCAGTCCATTGAATATTCAGTACTCTACTCCAACACCATGGATCCTGAAGGGTAGGTTTTAATTGTCCTCATATATTTCAGCTAACAGATGCTGCCTTGGATGTGCTCACAAAGCTGTGCCAAGAAATCTGGAGAACAACCACCTGGCCAACTGACTGGAAGAGATCTATATTTGTTCCCATCCCAAAGAAGGGTGATCCAACTGAGTGTGGAAACTACAGAACAATAGCATTGATTTCACATGCAAGCAAGATTCTACAGAAGATTATCCAAAAACTACTGGAACAGTACATCAGCAGAGAACTGCCAGAAGTCCAGGCTGGGTTTAGAAGGGGTTGTGGTACTAGGGATATTGTAGCTGATGTTAGATGGATCTTAGCTGAAAGCAGGGAATACCAGAAGCATGTCTATCTGTGTTTCATTGATTATGCAAAGGCGTTTGACTGCATGGATCATAACAAACTGTGGCTGACTCTGAGAAGAATGGGAATCCCAGAACATTTAATCGTGCTAGTGTGAAACCTATACTTGGACCAAGAGGCAGTCGTCAGAACAGAGCAGGGCAACACTGAATGGTCCAAAATTGGGAAGGATGTGTGCCAGGGATGTGTCTTATCTCCATACCTTTTCAAGCTGTATGCAGAGCAGATTATCCGAGAGGCTGGGCTCTATGAGGAGAAGCATGGCGTTAGGATTGGTGGAAGATCTATCAACAATCTGCATTATGCAGATGACACAACCTTGCTCGCTGAAACTGAGGAGGACCTCATGCACTTACTGCAGAGGGTCAAAGACTGCAGCCTTCAGTATGGACTGAGGTTCAATGTCAAGAAGACAAAAATTCTCACCACTGGGCCAATTGGTAGCATCAGGATGGATGGCGAAGAGACTGAGATTGTTCACAGCTTCAGTTTGCTCGACTCCACAGTCAATACTCTTGGCACCAGCAGCCAGGAAATAAAAAAACGTATTGCGATGGGAAAGTCTGCTGTTAGGGACCTCTCTAGAGTACTCAAGAGCTACAGTGTCTCTTTGAGGACAAAGGTGTGCCTGATACAGGCCATGGTCTTTGCAATCACTTGTTATGCATCAGAGAGCTGGACAATGACTGGGGAGGACAGAAGGAGAATTGACACCTTTGAGCTTTGGTGCTGGAGAAGAGTATTGAATGTACCATGGACTGCCAAGAAAACAAACAGATTCATCCCGAAGAGGGTTAAACTAGATTGCTCCTTGGAGGCAAGGATTCTGGGGTTTCGTCTGACATAGTTTGGACATGTTGTAAGGAGGGACAGGTCCTTGGAGAGGGACATCATGTTTGGGAGGGTGGAGGGACGGCATAGGCGGGGAAGACCCTCTATGAGGTGGATTGGTTCAGTGATTGGGGTAATCGGGATGGGTGTGTCAGAGGCAGTGCAATTAGCACAGCACAGAGCAGGGTTAAGGGCTGTTGTACATAGGATCGCTATGAGTCGCAAGTGACTCGATGGCACATAACACCAACAACAACTATTGGGGTTCTGTGTTGGGGAAAGCTGAGGAAATGAGCCTTTCTTGGGGTCAAGCACTTTAGGTTCTACCTTCATGTTGACATTGAATTATTATGTGACTTTGGGTAAGTTCTTTCCCCCCTCCAAAATACTTGTCACCTGTAAAAGATGGGCATAGACTTGATCTCTTCCAGCTCTATTTTCTTTAGAGTCTCTGACATTATCTGGCATCATTTGTCCAAAGGACTTCTCACTTGACTAATTTTAAAATGAGAGAAACTCAAGTCTCACTAAGATGAATTATTTTATATTTCCATTTAGGTTCTAAAGCAAGAGTTCTCTTCCTTTCGACTTTGAAGAATTCTATGTCCCTTATTTTGAGGTGATGAACCTGAACCCCTCATGGAAAAAGATTACTGATTTAGAGAGAAGACAGTGAGGTAGAGGAGGAAAGTCAAAGTGGAAAAATATGATGATGAATGTTCAACTAACCTTTATGGGTGGAAAGGAGTAAAAAGTGGCTTGTGGCCGAGTCTAATTATTGCTCCGTGAAATCACACTTGAGCCTGGAGCAGAGTGAGACCCTGTGAAAGCAGGTCTTCACAAACAGCACATGCTGGCCCTTTCATGAGCCCCACACGCTGAGCTGTTGTTGCAGCCAAGGCTTTTATGTTGTACCGAGGCTTATTTTCAAAAGAGCAGTTTGTGTAGTAAATGTAAAAAAAGAACTTTCCATCCTCTTCAATTTTCTCTTTTTACCTCCAGAAATGTTTTCTTAGTTTTATTTTTTTTTTTAAAAATCCTTACTCCCTTAATAAAAAATGTTAATTTTCCCCCCTACTTGAATCAGTGACTTCTTGGAAATAAAAACCCAACCTTTATTCCCTAGTACAAAATGTTATTTTTTTCCTACTTGAATCAGTTTCATGGTTACAGAGGTGAATTTAACTGTTCAGCACTAAAGCAGGATCAGTGAAGTCTGGAGTGTGGTTTGAAGAGAAACCAATAACTGCTACACAGCCCAAAGTAAACTCCCACTTGTTTAAAATGTACCCTCCTCTTACCCACACATACACTGAGTGTGGTCAAATAACCAGCACCCTTTAAGAGTATTGAACAAAGCTATTTAATAAAAAACTAGTGAAATGCAATCTAAAAAAATCACAAAAAAATGTATACTAAAGGAACTTTCCCCAGCATATTATACAAAGACATTCAATGGTACAAAACAGTGAAGTTTAGTGTACTGTGTAGTCAGAATTATTGTGTTGCTTGACATCAGCTGTGGTGCTGGAGAAGAGTGTTGAATATACCATGGACTGCTAGGAGAACAAACAAGTTCATCCTGGAGAGGGTGAAGCCAGGCTGCTCCTTGGAGGCAAGGATTCTGAAGCTTTGTCTGACATACTTCGGACATGTTGCAAGTTGGGATCAGTCCTTGGAGAGGAACGTCATGCTTGGGAGGGTGGAGGGACGGCACAAGAGAGGAAGACCCTCGAAGAGATGGATTAATTCAGCGACTAGGATAATGGGGGTGGGTGTATCAGAGACAATAAGGTTGGCACAGGATAGAGCAGAGTTTAAGGCTGTTGTTCATAAGGTCACTATGAGTTGCAAGCAACTCAATGGCACATAACAACAACAACATCAACCATAGGTAGTGTCTAACAATGGTATACTTAATCACTCACCTGTTCATCCAACAGCGATAGATCAGAGTTTGTTATGAACACAGTTGTGGACCATATGGTTTGAGAAAGGAAGTTGTTGGAGTCTTTGATTCTAGAGGATGAAGACCACCTAGAAGGTCAACAGAAATCCCACAAGGAAAGGCTGTATGGAGTGAACTACCAGAACTTTTGGGACTTAGTAGTATAGCAGTCAGAGATCAGAATGAATCTTCTAAGTCATGGGAATTATAATCTGAATGATCAAGCAGGGCCGCTCTGAAGATAGGCATCTTTAAGGTACAGATAATCTTACAACAGTACCAATAAAGTGATTGTCAATTTCTCCCATCATTCCTCTCTGCTTTCTACTCTGGAGAAAATATTAATAGTAGCTAGTGAATATTAGTGGAGGTAACTGAGAAAGAGTGCAACTGACCATTTCATCCTCCTGTTTTTCTCCTCAAATTGCACCAACTGAAGGATAGAAGTATTAACAAACTAATTTAAACATTATTTATAAGTCAAATTACTCTTAGATATTTATTCCTTGAATATGGCCAGGATGTCAAAGATCTGCATACGCTTTCTTAAGGACAAGAGAAGAATTTGCTCCACTGGTCAAGGTTTAAAAAGGAGACTGTAGTTATTTATTGTACAGTAGGAAATGACCCATAGATAACCCTCCATCACGTTTTATAGACTCAGAAACCAATGCCAATTCTAGGCCAGTGAGTTTTAGTTTTGTTTTGTTTTTTAAAATCTGTGTCATCAAATATCATCAAAAGCACAAAAAGAAGAGAAGGTAAACTAGATGTCTAGGAACTTTTAAAAATTTAATCCTGTGCACATCCAAAGATCATCAAAAGAGTAAAATGAGTATCTACAGGTTTGGACAAAAGTATTTGGGAATAACATACCTGACAAGGGAGTAATCTCTAAGACTTACAGAAAATTCTAACACCTAACAAGAAAAAGATGGACAGCCCAATTTTAAAATTGGGCAGAGAACATTCCCCCCTGTGAACAGAAGCCAGGCAAGGCTACCACTTCCATCACTCCTAATCAATTTTGTTTTGGATCTTCTTGGCTAAGTCAATACAGCAAGAGAAGGAAATAAGAGGTATCCAAATTGGCAAAAAGTGGTGAAGCTGTCTATGCAGATGACACGTATACACAGAAAACACCAAAGACTCAACAAAAAAACCCTGTTAGACCTGTTGTTGTGTGCCATCAAATTGCCTGCTATTCCTAGCAACCTGAAGTACAATAGCTCAGAACTCTGCCTTATCCTGAGTCAGTTTCATTGACTCTGACACACTTACCTCCATTAGCTCAGTTACTATGTTAATCCGCCTCATCTGGGGCCTTCCTCTCTTACTGTTCCTCCATGCTTCCAATCAGCATGGTGTCCTTGTCCAAGAATTGGTCCTTCCTGACCAAGTGCACAAAGTATGTGAGATGGAGCTTCAAAATCCTTGCCTCCAAGGATAAACTTGGTTTCGCTCTCTCCAAGACAAATTTGTTTGTTTTTGTGGTAGTCCATAATATGTTCAATACTCTTTCCAAGCAGTGCAAATCAAAAGCATCAATTCTTTTTCTGTCATCTTAGTTTTTGTCCAGCTGCATAGCAAGTAACTGTGAAGACCATGGCCTGCATCAGGTGCCCCTTAGTCTCCAGACTGACATCATTGCTCTTTACCACTTTGGAGAGGTCCTGACAGCACTCTTCCCCAGTGCAATTAATCTTTTTATTTCCTGACTCCTGGTGCCAAGATTGTTGATTGTGGAACTGGGCAAGCTGAAATTGTTCTCAAACTCAAGCTCTTCTCCATGTATCATGGTGCTGTGAGTTGTGAGAATCTTTGTTCTCTTGATGTTGAGCTTCAATCCTCATTGAAGATTACAGTCCTTGACCTTCTGCAGCAAATGGTTCAGGTTCTCCTCAGTTACAGCAAGCAAGATTGTGTCATCTGCATAATGCAGGTTGTTGGTGAGTTTTCCTCCAATCCTGCTGCCACATTCCTCCTCATAAAGTCAGGCCTCTCAAATGATCTGTTCTGCATATAGATTGAAAAGGTATGGGGATTGGACGCATCTCTCATGCACTCCTTCTCTGTTTTGAACAAAGCTGTGTTTCCTTGCTCTGTTCTAATGACTGCTTCCTGGTTCAAGTATAGGTTTTGCATGAGCACAATCAAGTGTTCTGGGATTCCCATTCGTCACAAGGTTAGCCACAATTTGTTGTGATTCACACAATCAAATACTTTTGCAAAGTTAATGAAACTCATTACTCTGATACCTTTTTTAGACATTACTCTGGTACTTTTTGCTTCCAGCCAAGATCCATTTGACATTGGCAATAATATCGCTGAGTACCATGGCATCTTCTAAACCTGGCTTGTATTTCTAGTAGTTATCTGTTAATGTAGTGTTCCAGTAATTTTTTAATAATCTTCAGCAGAATTTTGCTTTTATGTAATATTAGTCATATTGTTTTATAATTTCCACACTGTTGGATCATCTTTTTTTTTAATGGGAATGAATATGAATCTCTTCCAGTCAGTTGGCTAGGTAGGTGGCCTCCAGACATGCACAACCAAGTGAGCATGTCCAAGGCAGCATCTAGTAGACCAGTTTAATAGAGTGCCAGGATTTAAGATCAGTAAACAAACTCAATTGTATTTCTCTACAGCAGCAAAGAAATAACAGAAAACTAGAAAAGTAGTATCATTTGCAAGAGCCAACTATAAGATGAAATATTTAGGAATAAACCTAAATAGAGACACAAAAGACTTTTATAAGGAAAACTGGAAAACAATACAATAAGAAACAACAAAAGACTAAATGGAAACATATTCCCTGTTCATGGGTAAGAAGACTGCATGTTGTGAAAATAACAATCCTTTCAAAAGCAATCTAAAGGTTGAATGCAATCCTATAACACACACTACATTCTTTTTTTCAAAGAGAGATAGAAAAGGCAATTTCCAGTTTTATTTGGAATGGAAAGAGATCCAGAATAAGCAAAACTCTTCTGAAAAACAAAAATAATGTAGGAGGCATCTTACTCTCTGTTTTCAAGTCTTCACAGTCGTAGTACTCAAAATAGCATGGTATTATTGTACCATGAAAGACACATAGTTCAATGGAATACAATCATGAATTTAGAAGTGTTACCCATCAATCTATGGTCAATTGATATTTGACAAAGTAATAAAACCCACTAACTAGTAAAACAACAGCCTCATTAACAACTGATACAGGCAAAACTGGATATCTATATGCAGAAAACTTAACAGGATCCCCATCTCACACCATACACAGAATCAAACTCAAAATGGATCAAAGACCTAAGGGTAAAACCCAAAGCCATAAAGATAATAAGAGATTAAATGGGAACACATTTAGAAGCTTTGGCCTAAATAGGCTTACAAACGTAGTAAAAAAATACACAGCCTGGATAGGATAAAAATCAAGAAATGGGACTCTTTAAAAAAATATTTTAAAATATATTGGTTTGCCTACAAAGTTTGTATATGTTGTGTTTCACACTATCCTTCATTCACATTGTGTCTCTTACAATCATTCCCATTCATTATGTTTTATAAAATTTGTCATCTTTGAACTATGCCCACACCTTTACCCTGTCTTTCCAGATGAATGGGACTCTTAAAATAAAATTCCAACAGATGAGGGAGAAAACTGTTCAAAAGGGATATGTGATTAGGTATTATTGTCATGACAGGAGTCCAGAACAAAGGCTTCATAGTGGAGTGGACCTGGAGGGGAGGGATTGTAAAACAATGAAAGAATTTTTCTTTTACTTTTTAAAGAGAAGAGTATACTGGGGGTGGGGGGAAGGGGTGGGCAGGGAGAAAAGAGCAACAATGAATGAATGGAAATCCAAAGTCTGTAAATTTTCACTAAAATGTATAAAAAATGCTTAAAAACAAACAAAAAATTCCTGTGGGTATAAAAAATCTTCACCAATAGTTTCAGACTTGGAAAGAAACATTTGGCAATGACAATTCAGACAAAGCTCTTATGACTAAACTTTACAAAATACTACAGAACCTCAACAAGAAAATGACTGTTAACCCAATCACTTTTGCCCCAAATAGGCAAAAGACATTAACAAAAACCCCACCTCTTTAAAAGGAGAACATGTGGATGACCAAGAAACATGAAGAAATATTAAAAATCATGAGGAGTCAGAGAGAAGCAAATCAAAACACCTCAGATACTATCTCACGCCAGCAGCAGTTAGCAACACAATAAACAATTAATGTTAGGGAGGATGCAGGGAAATTGTAACTCTTATGCACTACTGGTGGGATTATAAAATGGTACAATCACTATAGAAGCCAGTTTGGAATTTCCTAAAAAAGCTGAACATATAAATTCCATATGACCCAGCTATTCCCTGCTAGGGCTGTACCCGAAAGAAATAAGAACTGAGACAAGAATGCTCATAGCAATGTATCCACAATAATAAGAAGATGGAAACAGCCCAAATGTCATTAACAAATGGATGGGTTGAGAAACAGTGGTACATCCCACACAATGGAACAGTATACAGCACTAAAAAAACAACTATATTGTAAAAGACTACATTACAAATGAAAGATTGTATAAAACACAATGTACATGCATGAAACACAATGTATATGAATAATAAAAACAATAACAAAAATATTATGTTACATGGGAAGGTCTAGAAAGCAGTTGTTATTGTTATGTGCCCTTCAGCCAATTATGACTCACAGCAACCATATGAGCAATAGCTCTGAACCTTCCCTTATCCTGAGCCAATCTTGCCATCTCTGACACACCTGCACCCATTGCCACAGTCACTGTGCCAATCCATCTCACCCAGGGTCTTCTTCTGTGCTGATCTTCTGCCCTTCCAAATATAATGTCCTTTTCTAAGGACTGGTTGGTTACTCATGGCAACATGCCCAAAGTATGTGAGATGGAGTTTCAAAATCCTTGCCTCATATATTCCTTGTAGACAATTCTTTCCTTCACCTATCCCAATCTGACAATAGCTCAGAATAAGAAATATATCATTACAAAGAGAACTAGGGGCAGGGAGGAGAGGTATATAATTGTGCAACAATGAATATATTTTTTTTAAGTTAACTGGAGAGGGGGAAGGGAGAGAGAGTGGGTAAAATGTGTAACAATGAATGAATGAAAATTTAACTGCTCTGTAAATGTTCATTAAAATAAAATTTCACTAAAAAAAAAAAAGCAAACCCAAATCCCCCAAATAAAAAATCCTTGCCTCTAAGGTACATTCTGTATTCACCCTCTCAGAGGCAGACCTCTTTGTTCTCTTGACAGTCCATGGTATGTTCCATAGTCTTCTCCATTATCATAATTCAATGGCATCAATTCTTCTTCTGTCATCCTTAGTCGTTGTCCTGCTCTCAGATACATAACAAGCAATTGCGAAGACCATAGCCTGGATAAGGTACACCTTAGTCTCTAATGACTGACATCATTGCTCTTCAGCATTCTGTAGAGGTCTCTGACAGCAGACTTTCCTAAAGCATCTTATCTTTTGATTTTCTGACTGCTACTGCCAAGGATGTTGATTGTGGATCTGAAGACGATGAAATTGTTAATAATTAATTGTAGTCTTTTCTCTATCTATCATGGTGCTGCCAGTTGGCCTAGTGGTGAGAATCTGTTTTCTCGATGTTGTTGTTAAGTGTCATCAAGTTGACTATAACTCATAATGATCCCGTGAACAACAGATCTGAACCTTGTCCTATCCTGCACCATCTGGCATGCTCAAGTTCATTGTGGTAGTCAATGTGTCTCTCCTGAGCTTATGGCCCTTGCTGGCCTAGTGGCAAGACGCTGTACTGTAATCCCAGAGGTACGTGGTTTGAATCCAACAGTTGCTCCATGGTAGACAGATGGACAGTCTCCTTACATATTATTATCTACCTCTGAAAATCTGCCAACGGTTGGCTATGAGTTGATTTCAACTCGATGGTACATGACACTACAACAGTGGCTTATTAGGGAGCTCTGATGGCCTAGTGTTAAGAAACTGAACTGTAATCCCAAAGC
>NW_006399885.1:1606413-1616933 GCF_000299155.1 Elephantulus edwardii | reverse complement strand
TACCATGGACTGCCAAGAAAACAAACAGATTCATCCAAGAGAGGGTGAAACCAGGCTGCTCCTTGGAGGCAAGGATTCTGGGGCTTCGTCTGACATACTTCGGACATGTTGTAAGAAGAGACAGGTCTTTAGAGAGGGACATCATGCTGGGTGGAGTAGAGGGACAGCGCAGGAGGGAAAGACCCTCTATGAGATGGATTGATTCAGTGACTGGAGTAATTGGGATGGTGTGTCAGAGGCAATGAGATTGGCAGGGTTTAGGGCTGTTGCACATAGGGTCGCTATGAGTCGCAAACGACTCAACGGCACATAACAACAACAACAACATAACTATTATGAATTCATGAACTACATAACTGTAATGAATTTTTAACTCATCAGATATTATCCCATGTTTATACTTGTTGATCATCTTTCCCTAGAACATGTTTCATGAGAGTAGAGATATTTGTGTTACTACCACTCTATCTCCAGTTTTTAGAACATGTTGTTTCATACATGTGCTACTCAATTCATCAGTTTATTTCACTATTCATTAAAAGTAAAATGAACATTAACCACAATAAAATAATGTGCCTCAGCCACATTAGCTGTATTCGAAGTGTCAATAGCAATGTGACTAATCCCTTTAATATTGGATAGTATAGAAACAGAACGTTTCTACCACCAAAAAATGTTCTTCTATTGGATAGTACTACTTTACAATAGTTACAGGTCCATAGGAAGTACATCATAAGTATTTGAGGAATGAGTGTGAAAGAAAATTTGCTGAACTTGCCTCTTTGAATCTCTTGTTTTATCTTCTGAAAAAAGAGAAACACAATTAAAAAATTAAGAAGTTTACGGTATTCTGTTGCTTAGTCCTTAAGGAATTACACTGTTAATAAAAAATGATTATGAAGATTTAATGAGACAATGAAATGAAATTTCTTTGTACACCAAATGTGCAACACTAATGTGAATTAATTATTTTATTTAGACTTCCTGCATGGAACTGTGGTTGCACATGTGATCAATGTCACCAGGAAGGATTAGAATTTCCCTGAATCACACATTTCTGTCAGGAATACCCTCCTTGTAAAACACCTTGAAGGTTGGCAGTGTTCATACTTTGCCATTCCTGCCATCAACTAGCATGGCCACATTGATGATCAGACCAAGGATCTGTTCCCAGAAGTATTCATATTCACAGATAATGAAAAACAACAACCACAAACAAAACAAAGCACCCAAACAAACAAACAAAATGATCTGCTGGTGGGAAGAGAGAGAAAATGTGCAACAATGAATAAATAAATAAAATCCAACATTACTGTAAATATGTGTTAAATTCACAATAAAAAGAACTTACCAACAACATCTACTAGTCAGTAAAATAAACTTGTGGGCTAAATTCAGCTAGCATCAAAGAACTGATGACTGCTGCTATCCTCTGGGACTGAAAGCTAACCAAGCCAACTAACTGGCTGCCTTTGAGTTGACAGTGACTCAGAGAACCTAAGTTGTATCAGAGTAGACCTATATCCCATAAAGTTTTCATGTGGTTGATTTTCTCCTTTTTTAAATTTATTTTTATTTTCTTTGGTTTGCCTACAAAATTCCTATATTATGCTTCACTTGCAAACATTGTGTTTCACACATTCCTTCATTCACTTGCATTTGGTGTGTGTGTGTGTGTGTGTGTGTGTGTTTAACTTAATTAACTTTATTTGTTATACAAAATCGACTATGTGGTGGCCGCAGCTGGAGCCTGAGTCCTCTGCATGGAGACTCAGGTGTGAGTCTTGACAAGATTGTCAGTGAATTTCTGGTAGGGAGACTTGGTGAACACAGTCTGTTTCCAGAGATCTGGGGTCAAGCAGCTGTAGGTCTTGGAGATGCCATCAAATGTGGCCTTGGTGAAGTTGCCCAGGTTAGCTGTGCAGCCCTGGCTGAGATGTAGCAGTTATCAATTCCAGGTAGTAGCCGCAGCTTCTTGGGCACAGGGGCTGAGATGATTCCAGTGTCTCGGGATGCAGGGATCAGACACACCAACACGGAGCCACAGAGCCGTCACCTTGCAGAGAATAGTGTGAGGCTTGCCAGTCTTGTTCTCCCAGGAGCCATGCCACACAGGGACAATGGGGAGCTTGGCTAGGATAATGGCCCCATGGATGGCAGTAGCCACATCCTTGGAGCACTTGACGCTCAAGCCAAAATAGCCATTATAGTCTCTGATGGCGACAAAGGCCTTGAACCTGGTCCACTGGCCAGCACGTGTCTGCTTCTGCGCTGGCATGATTTTCAAGACCTCATCCTTGAGGGACATCCCCAGGAAAAAGTCAATGATCGCAGTGAGAAGAGACAAATCTCCTCCAAGGATTTGATCTTCTTATCTTTGACTGGACAGCCCAGTTTGGTGACAGGGAGCCACTCCTTGTCCTCAGCTTTGCCCCCTTGAGCTCTGTGGCCCCTCCCATGGCCCTCCAGACCACTACTGAAACCTCTGCGGAAACCTGGGCGAGCTCTCATCCCAGGGCACTTCTGCTGCACCAGCGTCATCCACCATTTGATGCTTTCTCGGAGAAGTAGCTCATTCACATTGTGTTTTATGTGAACTTTCCTATATATTTTGGGTTTTTTAAAAGAAATTTTATTTTATATTAGTTCGCTTACAAAGTTTATACACATTGACTTTCACGCTATTCTTCATTAACATTGTGTTACATTGTGTTACTTCCAATCATTATGTCTTATAAAATTAATCACCATTGGACTATGCCCACCATTATCCTGTCTTTTGTAGTCCCTGCCAGATCTTTCCCATTTCCTTTACCCCTTCCCTCAACTACCAAACTGTGTAACCCTGTGATTTCACGTCTTCTCATCCTCACCCCTCTGTTCCCACCTCTTCCCTTCTTGGGTCACCATACATATTTTACTAGTTACTCTTTTATGCTGTGTGCACTATCATATCATCTGCATATAACAACAGTTTAACTCTCTCTTTACCAATTTGAATGCCTTTTATTTCTTTGTTATATTGCCCTAGCAAGCACTTCCAATACACTATTAAATAGAAGTGGTGACAGTGGACATCTTGTCTAGTCCCTGTTCGCAAGGCAAATGCTTTTCATCTTTCTTCACTGTGAAAGATATTGGCTCTTTGTTTTGCATATATACTTTTCACTACATTGAGGAAATTAACTTCTATTTCCATTTTGCTGAATGTCTTTATTAGGAAGGGGTGTTGAGTTTTGGCAAATGCCTTTCTACATCAGTTGCTAGATCATGTAGTTCTTGTTATTTTCTTTGCTAAGTGGTGAATGACATTGATTGTTTTTCTTACGCTGAGCCATCCTGGCATACTTGTTATGAATCCCACTTGGTCATAATGAATAATTTTTCAGATGTGCTGTGAATTCTATTGGCGAGAATTTTGTTAAGGATTTTTGCATCTATGTTCATAAGAGATACTGGTCTGTAGTTGTAGGGTTGTTTTTTTTTTTGTTTGTTTTTGTAACATCTTTGCCTAGTTTTGGTATTAGAGTTATGCTTACTTTGTAGAATGTCTCTAGGAGTCTTCCGTCTTTTTCCATTTTAAAAAATAATTTAAGTAGAATTAGTGATAGATTCCCTCTGAATGTTTGTAGAATTCAGCTGTGAAGACATCTGGTTTTGGAGTTTGTGAGAGTCTTTTTATGACCTGCTCAATTTCTTCTTTTATGATGGATCTGTTCAAGTGTTCTACATCTGACTGTGTCAGCCTGGATAGGGCATGAGTTTCAAGGAATTTGTCCATTTCCTCTTAGGTTTTCAACTTTATCAGAATATAACTTTTCATAATATTTTGATATTATAGATTTAATTTCCTCTGGTTCTGTTGTGATGTCACCTCTGCCATTCCTTAATCAAGTTATTTGTGTCTTCTCCTTTTTTTATTCTGTTAAGCTTGCCAACGTTTTGTCAATTTTATTGACATTTTTTAAAAACCAGCTCCTGGTTTTGTTGGGGTTTCAATTTTTTTTCTGTGTTCTATCTCATTGATTTCAGCTCTTGTTCTTATAATTTCCTTTCTTCTGGAGGCTGTGTAATGAGATTGTTGTTATTTTTCTATCTGATGAAGGTGTTGAGTTAGATCATTAATTTTATTTCTTTCTTTCTTTTTTATGTGTTTGTCTATTACTGTAAACTGCCCCCTGAGGACTGCCTTAGCTGCATCCTAAAGGTTTTGGTACATTGTATTTTCATTAGCATTTGTTTCAAGAAAATATTCAATTTCATTTCTCCCCCCACCCCCCAAATCATGCTCTAGCAGGATGTTATTGAGCTTCCACATTTGGTGATTTTATAACCTTTATCCTCTTGTGGTTAATTTCTAATTTTATGGCATTGTGATCTGAGAAGATATTTTCTATTCTTTCAATATTTGTGAATTTGTTGGGGCTTGCTTTGTGTCCTAATATGTAATAGATTCTGTAGAATGTACCATGTGCACTTGAAAAGAAAGTGAATTGCATTTTAGTTGGGTGCAGTACCCTGAATCCCTGAATACATGCACAATGTCGAGTTGGCTTAATGTTTAGTTTAGATCTTCTGCATCTTTGTTAAGTTTCTTTTGAGTTTACCTATCTTTTGTTGAGAGTGGTGTGTTAAAGTCCCCTACCACTATTGTGGTGCTTGCTATTTCATCCTTCAATTCTGTTAAGTATTGTTTTATGTATTTTGCAGTTCTATCATTTGGTGCATAGATGTTGACCAATGTTATGTCTTACCCCCACCCCGCTGGACCATTTTAATGTAGCACTTGCATTTAAAATTGAAACCCATCACTTATTGCCATTCTTAGCAGCTCAGGGACCCAGGACATACATAGGCACAAAGCAGTCCTCAGTCTTATTTGGGGCGGGAAAAGCTCAGCTCTTCCTCTGTCCACTGGGAAGGACAGAGATAAGGAAAGTCAGCCAGCACCGTGTCTGAGTCTTGCCAGAATCGCCAAAGGATCCAGAACCATAGAGTTAGTTCTGCTGAAGAACTCAGCCAGGTGCCGAGTGCAACTTCGCCGCCAGCAGCCGAAGAAGACTCAGACAAACAGGATTCGTTGCAGAAGCTTTATTGAACAAAAGAAAATGGCGAAATGGCCCCGTCTTCTTCCCCGGCACTTGCTTATATCCCTCTCGGTTCCACGCCTCCTGCTCTTACGTCTTAGAATCTCATTGGTGTTGAGGTCTTTCTAAACCAGGTCCAATGGACCAATAGCAATATTGCAGCCATAAATGGTGTTGTTTGTGCGTTAGTAAGTCAATGAGGAAGTGAGGTATCAGTGCCATCTTGTAATGGCGGCATGCAAGTGCGGACCGCGCATGTGCAATGACGTCAATGATCTTAAACGGCTAGCCTGCGGTCGGCCTGCTGCAGCCAGGACCACCTGCAACCTGGTCAGCTGGGGGAACTGGTGGCAGGAGGGCTTGATGTGTACGCTAACACCAGCATGATGGATGCCCACAGCTCCAGCTGTCCACTTGCTGCAGCCTAGGAAAAGCTGGCCTCCGACACAAATGAACACAGAGTCAGATGTTATGTCTTCTTGATCTACTGTTGCTTTAATCATTATGTTGTCCCCTTCCCTTCCTTTATGGTGGTTTTCATTCTGAAGTCTATTTTATCAGAGATTAGTATTGCCACTCCTGTTTTTTTGTGGTTTTTTTGTGGTTACCATTGGTTTATCATTTGGAAGGAGGAGTGGCATCCACTTCCATAATAGCTTGCCTCCGGAAATCCTATGAACCTGGAGAGAGGATGAGAGACATCCAAACGTCGAGGACTCTCCTTCATAGGGTCGCTATGAGTCACCTGCGACTTGAGGGCACCTAACAACACAACAACATATTTTTTTTTCAGCCTTTGATTTTGAGCCTACTTTTCTCTTTGGTTCCTAGGTAGACAATACATTGTTAGACTTTGTTTATCCATTCTGCTGTTTTCTCTTAATTGGTGCATTTGGTCCGTTCACATTAAGTGTGATTATAGACAAGTCAGGTCTTATCATTGCCATTTTGATGTGTTTCTTTTTTTTTTTGTTGTTTCTTGTTACTATGGTCTGTCCTTTTTACTTTGGTATCTCTGTGTGAAAGACTTCCCTTAAAAGTTCTTGTAGATTTGGCTTTGTTTTCACAAATTCCTTAAGTTTCTTCTTTTCTGCAAAGGATCTGATTTCTCCTTTGTATTTGATGGAAGTTTTGCTGGGTACAGGATTCTTGGCTGACAATTGTTTTCTTTCAACTTTCTGTATGTGCTATCCCATTGTCTTCTTGTTGGCACGGTTTCAGCTGAGAAATTAGAACTTAATCTAATTGCTTTTTGTTTGTAGGTGACTCTTTGTTTTTCTTGTGCTACTTTTAGTATTCTATCCTTATCTTTTCTTTTGGAGAATTTGACTATGTCTTGATGTTCTTCTTTTCGGATACAGTCTGTTTGGTGTTTGCTGAGTTCTTGAATGTGGATTTCTTTGTTCTTCATAATACCCGAGAAGTTTTCTTTTAGTATCTCTTCCATAGTTTTCTCAGTGATTTCCCTGTCCTTCTCATAGGCTGGAATTCCAATGAAATATTTGTTGTTCCTTTTGATGTCATCCTATATGATTCTAATGTTTTTTCCCATTCTCTTTATGTTTACTCTCTGATTTTTCTTCTAGTATGTTCCCATTGAGATTCTTGTCTTCCAGCTCACTGACTTTCTGCTCCATCTCTTCTATTCTTTTTTGTCCCTCCAGTATGTGGGACCTGTAACCATTTCTGCTTTAATAATCTGGATTGCATTTCCATCCATTTCTTCTTTTTTCCAGTATTGTACCATTGGCTGTACCCTCTTTATCTTGTGATGACTTTTAACATTTTTGTACTATTTTATCTATAGTTTCAATTCTTTCTTCTGTCTTTTGCATTTTCTACTGTAGTTGTGCAAGTTCCTCCTCATTGATATATTTCTTCTCATTCCCTGTTTCTGGAATATTTGCTTTTTTAATGGCTTCCATTGTATCTTCTCTCTTTTGAGCCTTCTTATGTAGCTATTCAAATGACCCTGCATCAATATATTTCGTCTTGTTTTCTACCACTAGGATATTCCCTTAATTTGTGGTTTCCATTGTTTCTTCCATCATTTGTACTTTTCTTTTGTAGCTGTAGAGATGCCTCCATATCAACATATATCTTCTGCCTTCTTGATTCTGGGGTGTTCATCGGGTCTGCAATATTATCTGATTTTTTTTTTTTTGAGAAGGCTTAACTTGTTTTTCCAATGTTTGAAGCTGTTTGCTGCTTTCTTGATATTATGTGAAGTTTTTCTTGATAAGTGTTAGCCTGTTTCTATTGTGTCTGTGAAAGTTGTTGGTAGTTCTTGTCTTTATGATGTTATTAATTCCCAGCTTAAAATGTTCAATCTATAAGGTGAGTCACTCACTGTACTGAAAGTCCTTCCTGGGGAAATCTGCCTTTCCTAAAGACCTTCAGGTTCTTTCTGTTCTGCACTGCATCCCTGCAAGAATCTCACATTATTGTAGTCCCTTCTTCAAAACTCCTTTGCCTATGAGTCTATTGTCCTCTTTCTTCTATGCAGTAGCCGAGTGGTGGGAGACCAGGTGCTCCACTTAAGCAGTTTCTGTCCAGCAAGATTTCATTCAAGTCAGCTCTATTTCTTGCAACTGAATGTGCTAGCTGAGAAAGTCTTTCCCCTGCTTGTAGCTCTCTGTCCCAAAGTCTCTTGTTCTGTTTGGCATCTAGGATGGCCCCATAGCACTGGCGGCAAGAATTTTCAAATCAGTGGATGATTTTTGGGGAGTAGATCACCAGGGCTTTTTTTAAAAAAAATGTAACTTTGATTGGACTTGAAATATTAACCTTTTGGCTATCAGCCAAGCTCTTAAGAGTTTGATCACTCAGTGCCTGATTATCTCCAGTTTTCTGGAGCCACAGAAGCCTAAGTTCCACATGGGTTGGAAGGCCCTTCCCTCTCCAAATCTTTCTTTACTGTTATTTGCATGAAATCTGGCCTTTTTATTGTCTTGGGTACGAGAAATGTCCCAGACCAACTTTTCATCCTTCTTGATCTGGACTCACCTATTAGCAAGTTCTGGTTCTTTTCAATTGAAAGGGAGTATTAGAGATGGAAATCTGAGTTTCATATCAGATTTATGACTCTTAGTAATATTACTCCTAGGTCATTCCAGAAGGTAGAGCTGGAAAATCTTGACATGTTTGTTTTATTTTTTGTTCTTTTTGGTAGTTCCCCCCCCCTTCTAAAGTATAAGATCTTCGTACTGGTATTTACAATTTTATTCTAACATGATAGCATTCATTTTTACACTCTTTTCTTCTAGTAGTATGCCTTATTTTTCTCTCACAGTCAAATTTTGATGCTGTTGCAGGACCACTTTCCAAACTAAGGATCTTTTCTCCCACTAACATGGCAGAATGAGAGACCAAACTTGGCACACAAACAAGGAGTTGAAGAGCTTAGTTTAATTCTTCTCCAAAGTGAAACTGGGCTTTGGACCAGTGTTATAAAGCTCTTTTAGTCTGCCAGTTATGATGTCTTCCCTCTGAAAAGCCTTTGGAGGGTCAGCTATGGGCTGATTTTGACTTCTTGGTATACTGCAAAAAACCCTAGATTTCCAGTAAGCTTGGCTGGTGGTCCTCCCTCTGGCTCTGGGGCCACAGTTCCATTTCACCTCTGTCTCTGGTTCTCCACCACCTCTGCAGCTGCTGGCTTCAGTCCAGTCTGTGTTGTACAGGAATCTCTGGCCCAAATGAACTTGCTGCATTTTACACTGCTCCTTTCTTGTTGGCAGAGAAATTCCCATTTTCTGCCTCTGAGCTTGAGCTAGTTTAAGCCTACTAGCAAGATGACAAGACTGAGCCTACTAGTAAGATGAGAAGACTGACAAATTCCCTTGTAAGCAGTTGACACCTATTGTTTGACTATTTGTTTTGGTAATATGCACAAGACAATCAGGTGCACTTGGCAGGCATCACTCACTATGGCAAGTTCTGGTTTAAATGCACTCTGTTGACAGGTGTTTCTGTGAAACAACTTAAAGAAAGCTCAATATTCTTGCACCTGCAAGTAGACCAGCTTCCTAGTCTCTACTTGGACATTGACCACACTTTCAAGGTTTCTATTCACTATTTGTCTTGTTTTAGGACACTCCACCCTGTCTCAATGCCAGAAAAATGTTTATCTTAAAAATAAAAATGTTTAAAATTAATAATCTACAATGATATGAAAAATAAAACCACTAAAGGAAGTTAAATATTTTCTTTATCTTTAGAGTATATCTAAGTCAGCATGACCTCTAGAGTCATCTGTAATCCCTATTATATGATTATACAAGTTTTAGTTTTAAGTGTTAGCATTCAGACAACTTGAAAGTTTTAAAATGTACCAACTTTTGATGACTTGCCTTTTCTTAGTGGGAATATTGAACTTTAAAAAATCCAAACGCCTATTTGGGGTGGGGGTGAGGTTGGGGGGTGTGCAGGGGCTGTTGTGTACCAATGAAGGAGTTTGTCTTTTGCTTTTCAAGGAGAGGAGCGAACGGGGGGTGGGGTGGGGGGGGAAGAAAAGTGCAACAATGAATGAATGGAATTCCAAAATCTCTGTTCATTGAAATAAAAAATTAAAAAAAAAACCTATCAAAAAAATCCAAACGCCATAGCCATAGAGTCCATTTCTATGTACAGAGACCATCCACTCACTGGGTTTTCTAGACTGTCCTATGAACATCATTAAGAACTCTTTAGAGTCAGAGAGTGCTTCTCTTTCTCCCATAGTTGAAGCTATATTTCCACAGATGGCCTAGTGAAGCCTGTCTTTCTCGATGGACTTTGTCATAGGAGAAGAACCTAGAGTTTTGTCTAAGCAAAGAGCAGACATTCTAGTAATCAGCAAACATCAGCTCCTCTTCTCCTTGGAATAAGCAGTGGCTGGTTTGACTCATGAGTGCCTGGGTAAGTATAATTGTTACATGGTGATCCTATGAACAACAAACCGAAAACTTGATCTATCCTGCACTATCCTCACAATCTCCACCATGCTCAGGTCCCTTGTTGCAGTGATTATGTCAAACCATCTGGTTAAGTGGCTTTCTCTTACACTGTTGTGGTTGATTGCCATTGAGTCGAGTATGACTCATAGTGACCCTATGAACAAAAGGCCTGAAACCTTTCTATAACTATCATTATGTAATATGATGCCAGTCCTGCTTCCAAATTTGTCTTAAACTGGGAGATCCACCAAACACTATCCACCATGAGTAATCGTTATGGCACTTGACACCTCAATGCCACAGCATTCAACATCACTGCAGCCTCAGGTTTACCTCAGTATAGCATATTGACAGAAGAGTGCTGTACTGCTTAGTAGAATGTTCCTCCAAATTAATAACCAACTTTTTAAAAAAATCATTTTTTATTAATTTTTTAAAAATTACAGATTTTGGATTTCCATTCATTCATTGTTGCACTTTTCTCCCTTCCCACCCTTAC